>NC_064852.1:43968348-44277790 GCF_024139225.1 Suncus etruscus
TCTGAACACTAAATTTTTTCTCTAAGTCTGTTGTACAATCTACTAATCTCATTTATTGCATTTCTTATCTGAACACTAATGATCTTTCTCTAACTGATTTTTCTAGAAATATTTGGTAGGATTTAAACATATTATGTGGATCTCTTTACTTTTAATGTTTGCACTAGCTTCTCAAATATAGAAAATTTAAACATAAAATACATAAAATAATAAAACATAAAATATGAGTCACTACTCTTTTGATACTCACCTCTATCAATTGCATTATCTGGGTCATTCCTGGCAAAATTTCAGTTTACTTTTGATATTTTTGCATCCCGATGATCTTAATTAGATGCTAGAAAGTATTGTGCTACTATGTAGTTGTGTTATTATAACTAAATTAACAAGTAGCTTAAAATTAATTTCTTACAGTTCCAACAGATAGAAAGTTCACCTTTCAAGTTACTAGCAGATTGACTATCTGCAGAGGTACCATCCTAATTCACAGAACTTTTGTGTGTTCATATGGTAGATCAAAGAAAAAGCTTTCTGAGTAGTGATTTTATCACCTCAAAAAAGATTCCACCTCTTAATACTGTACTATAGCAATTTAATTTAATATTTCTTGGACTTAGCATTATCATTCTTGATACTGAATCCAATTTTTCCACCTTATAAGGCTTTCAACTTTGTTGGAAGCAATGACTGTCTGGCACTGTAGATCTTAAGTTTCCTGCCCTTTTTAATCCTTTGGTGTGCTTCCATTTCTTTTATATTAATTATGTTGTTGCTACAGTGGGACCACACCCAGCAGTGCCTGAGGTATCAGGCAGTGCCAAGGATTAAATATCAGGCTTTGGGCATGTAAAATCTTTACTCTACTACTATGTCACATTGCCAGCTCTTCAGGTGCTTCATTTTTTTTGCCTCAAATAGTGTCCTCAAATGCATGCTTTGATCACAATTTTTTTTCTAGGGTGTGAATGCACCACGCCTATGATGTTTAGCTCATGGTTTATTTCTGGCTCCGGATGAATGTCTGGTGAAGATAGGGGACCCTGTGAGTTTGGAGAGGGGAAATAAGGGTATCAAACCCAGGTCTGCCACACGCAAAGCAAGAGCCCTACCTGATGTACTATATAGTTCCTGCCTTACAATTTGTTTTGTTTTGTCTTAGTTTTTGAGCCATATCCAGTGCTACTTAGGGCTTAATTTTGTCTCTGTGCTAATTAGTCAGGGCTTTAGAGACCCTAATAGGTGCCAGGGATCGAATCATGGCCCATTTTGTACAAGAGATGTGCCTATTCCACTGTAGTATCTCTATTCTGCTGCATGTATTGGGAGCATAGAAGTTGGTGCGAAGTGTAGTGGTTCATTTAGAGTGAATGTAATTCATTTGTTTTTATCTCATAGAAAATTAGTGTCCTTTTTTTACCAAGTAACTTTTTTATTTTTTTCTTTATTTAAACATCTTGATTACAAATATGATTGTGATTAGGTTTCAGTCATGTAAAGAACACCCCCTTCACCAGTGCAACATTCCCACCACCAATGTCCCAAATCTCCCTCCATCCCACCCCACCCCCACCTGTACTCCAGACAGGCTTTCCATTCCCTCATTCATTCACATGATTATGGTAGTTCTCAGTGTAGTTATTTCTATAACTGTACTCACCACTCATTGTTGTGAGCTTCATGAAGTGAGCTGGAAGTTGCAGCCCTCCTCTCATTGTCTCTAAGGATTATTGCAAAACTGACTTTTATTTTTCTTAAAACCCATAGATGAGTGAGACTATTCTGCGTCTCTCTCTCTCCCTCTGACTTATTTCACTCAGCATGATTACTCCATGTACATCCATGTAGAGGAAAATGCCATGACTTCAGCTCTCCTGATGGCTGCATAATATTCCATTGTGTATATGTACCACAGTTTCTTTAGCCATTCGTCTGTTGAAGGGCATCTTGGTTGTTTCCAGAGCTGGCTATTGTGAATAATGCTGCAATAAATATAGGTGTGAGGAAGGGGGTTTTGTATTGTATTATTGTGTTCTTAGGGCATATCCCTAGGAGTGGAATAGCTGGGTCGAATGGGAGCTCAATTTCCAGATTTTGAAGGAATCTCCATATCGCTTTCCATAGAGGCTGTACTAGGCGGCATTCCCACCAGCAGTGGATAAGAGTTCCTTTCTCTCCACATCCCCGCCAGCACTGATTGCTCTCATTCTTTGTGATGTGTGCCAATCTCTGTGGTTAATCAAGTCCCTTGAGTGCTGTTGATTTTCATATATTGGTCAGATAATTTTTGTTTCATGTGATTGAATAATTTCCATTAATTCATTCTTCAACTTGAAAGAGATCAAACATTATAATCTTTTTAATTATGACGAAAAGCAGGTAAAGCTTTCTCTAAAATAAAATCTTCAATGCATAAATTGTTCTTTGGCAAGAAAAGTAGCAACATAGGGGCCAGAGCAATAGCACAGAGGGTTGGGCATTTTCCTTGCATGTGGCAGACCACGTTCAATTTCCGACATCCTATAGGGTCCCCTGAGCCTGCCAGGAGTAAGTTTTTTAATTCAGAGCCAAGAGAGAACACCCTGGGTGTGTCCCCAAAATGAGAGAGAGAAAGAAAGACAGAGACAGAAAGACAGACAGATAGACACAGAGAGAAGAGAGAGGGGACAAGAGAGGAATAGAAATTGAGAGGAGAAAGAGAAGGAAAAATAGCAACATATTACATTGATACCATAAAATTTTGGATATAAATTTACTAATTTGCTTTGATTTTATCCCTTGTTCTAAGGCATACTTCTAAGTTCATGTTGTTTTTGTTGCTTTGGTTTATTTTGAATGTACTCAGGGATTATTCATAATCCATGCAAAAGAGTGACCCTTGCCTGTGGTCCCTAACCATATGTGTTCTGAAGGTTAGAGTTGAGGTTAGTGGAATCCAAAGTATGTATCTGAAATTTAATCTTATATGTTCTATATTTTATGGCATTCTTTGGGTTTCAATAAAAAGTAATTATTTTACCAAAGATCTCTAAATTATAAAGACATATACAAAAATTTCAACTCAGGAAGTTAAGTTTTGTATAGCTCTTTACCCTCAATTTTATGCTGAATTCTTGGACTATAAACATGTGGTCTTAGCAGTTTGGAAGACAAATAATCATTTGAAAGGAAACTTATGCAGATTACTGAATTGCCCTATCTGTGTATTATTTTGGAATTTTTTTTTAACTTTCAAACTTTGCAAACTCTAATTTGTTACTTCCTAAGGGAAGATGCAATAGTTTAATACAACTGCTTATTGAAGATATCACCTGTATCCAGGGTATCTGAAAATTTTACTCATGGAGTGATAATGGCATATATAGGGCATATTGTCTTGTAAATGTCTCTTATTTCAAGAAACTTATCATTTATTAATATGTCTCCTTAAAGTTTCTTTTCCAGTTCCTTTAAATAGTTTCAGTTTTATTTTGTCCAGCTTTATTCATTGTTATTGGCAGAAGATTTAATCTGCTATTCTGCCATAACAACAACCAGTACTCTTTCTGTTATTTGGAAAGCTTTGAAAAATACCAATTCTTGGGATGTAGTCCAAATTAATTAAATCAGAATATCTGTGAATGAGGTCCAGGATTCTGTATTTTTACATTCTTCCCAAGAGTTTGAAATATGATAGATACCTGGGGCCGGGCGGTGGCGCTAAAGGTAAGGTGCGCCTGCCTTGCTTGCGCTAGCCTTGGACGGACCGCGGTTCGATCCCCCGGTGTCCCATATGGTCCCCCAAGCCAGGAGCAACTTCTGAGCGCATAGCCAGGAGTAACCCCTGAGCGTTACCGGGTGTGGCCCAAAAACCAAAAAAAAAAAAAAAAAAAAAAAAAAGAAATATGATAGATACCTAAGAATCACTGGTCTACGTTGACTTGTACTGACATTTGCCTGGATTTCTTTAATACTAATCAAAATTCTCATAGTCCAGACCTTGAAGTTTAAAATTAACTCTAAGGGATTTAATAGATGGAAGTTCTAGTGCTATGAACACATAATTCTTGAAAAATATTATTCTTCCTGTCTAGTTTTAAAATATTTATGGCAATTTCAACTTTAAGTCATTCGTTTCTTTCTTTTCTATTAATAATTTTTCTTTATTTAAACAACTTGATTACAAATATGATTGTGATTAGGTTTCAGTCATGTAAAGAACACCCCCCTTCACCAGTGCAACATTCCCACCACCAATGTCCCAAATCTCCCTCTATCTCACCCCACCCCCACCTGTACTCTAGAGAGGCTTTCCAGTTCCCTCATTCATACACATGATTATGGTAGTTCTCAGTGTAGTTATTTCTGTAACTGCACTCACCACTCTTTGTGGTGAGCTTCATGAAGTGAGCTGGAAGTTGCAGCCCTCCTCTCATTGTCTCTGAGAATTGTTGCAAAACTGACTTTTATTTTTCTTAAAACCCATAGATGAGTGAGATTATTCTGCATCTCTCTCACTCTCCCTCTGACTTATTTTACTCAACATGATAGATTCCATGTACATCCATGTATAGGAAAATTTCATGACTTCATCTCTCCTGATGGCTGCATAATATTCCATTTTGTATATGTACCACAGTTCCTTTAGCCATTCGTCTGTTGAAGGGCATCTTAGTTGTTTCCAGAGCCTGGCTATTGTGAATAGTGCTGCAATAAATATAGGTGCTCAAAGAAATAAGAGAGGACACAGGGAAATTGGAAACACATACCCTGCTCATGGATTGGCAGGATTAACATCATTAAAATGGCATTACTCCCAAAAGCATTACACAGATATAATGCAATCCCTCTAAAGATACCAATGACATTCTTCAAAGAAGTGGATCAAACACTTATGAACTTCATATGGAACAATAAACACCCTCGAACAGCTAAAGAACTCATAGGGAAAAGGAAAATGGGAGGCATTACTTTCTCCAACTTTAAACTGTACTACAAAGCAATAGTTATCAAAACACATGGTTTTAGAATAAAGACAGACCACCAGATCAGTGGAATAGGCTTGAGTTCTCAGACAATGTTCTCCAGACATACTATCACCAAATTTTTGACAAAGGAGCAAGAAATCCTAAGTGTAGCAGGGAAAACCTCTTCAATAAGTGGTGCTAACAGAACTGGTTAGACACTTGTAAAAAAAAGTGAACATAGACCCCAGTTAAAATCATATATGAAGGTAAAATCCAAATGAATTAAAGATCTTGGTATCAGACCTGATAACATAAGGTATATAGAACAACACATCAGTAAAACACTCCATGACATTGAGACTAAAGTCATCTTCAAGGAGGAAACTGCACTTTCCAAACAAGTGGAAGCAGAAATCAACAGAAATACATTAAGCTGAGAAGCTTCTGCACCTCAAAAGAAATAGTGCCCAGGATACTAAAGCCACCCACCATGTGGGAGAAACTATTCACCCAATACCCATCAGATAAGGGGATAATATCCAAAATATACAGGGCACTGACAGAACTTTACAAGAAAAAAACATCTAATCCTATCAAAAAATGGGAAGAAGAAATGAACAGACATTTTGATATAAAAGAAATACAAATGGCCAAAAGGCACATGAAAAAATGCTCCTCGTCACTAATCATCAGGGAGATGCAAATCAAAACAATGATGAGATACCATCTCAAACCACAGAGATTGGCACACATCACAAAGAATGAGAACAATCAGTGCTGGCGGGGATTTGGAGAGAAAGGAACTCTTATCCACTGCTGGTGGGAATGCCTTCTAGTCCAACCTCTATGTAAAGTGATATGGAAATTCCTCCAAAATCTGGAAATTGAGCTCCTATTCGATCCAGATATTCCACTCCTAGGGATATGCCCTAAGAACACAAGAATACAACTTCAACTCATTCTTAATTTCTTATTTATTGTATAACTGTAATAATTTAGGAGTAGAGTACAAAAAATTACCAGTCAAGTTTAGAAAATTTCACTTTCCTAAGCAGAGAAACTGAATCCTATGGTAATCAGAAAGCAGTTACAGAAAAATGTTCTTTATCCTCTTAAGAAGAATTATTAGTTAAAAAAGTGGGTTTCCCTGAGTGTACAGCAAAATGTAATTTTAAAACTCATTTAACTCTTTCTTACTCAAACTCTTGAGTAAGACCATGTCCTACAGATTATCCAGATCACAGAAGAAATTGTTGCAGATAGATACATATTTTCAAAAGTGAGTGTTGATGTAAATTGGCATAGTCCCATGACTTCTGCAAAACATCCCAGCGCTAAGCATAATAAGAGTATCATTTTTGACTGTTTGAAGTATAAAGAAGTTTGATTAACCACTGCATGTGTACAATAAAATCCTTCCTTGCTCCTAGCTGATATCATTACCAAAGTCCAAATCCCCCATTAGTGTAGCATATAAAAATACCCATAGACTGGATATGCAAGAGAAGTTGCTATAAAAGTTAAGGGTGAGGTGGGGAGGAGAGAGATTTGGGACATTGGTGATGGGAATGTTGAGCTGGTGAAGGGGGTGTTCTTTACATGACTGAAACCCAACTACAATCATACTTGTAATCAAGGTGTTTAAATAAAGATATTAAAAAAGTTAATTGTTACAAATACTAAATTTTACTTTAGCTCTCTTTAAGGCTTCTATTGGCTGACAAATCTCAAGCAGTGAAATCTGTGTTAGGTAACACTTGATTAGAAAACAAAATATTTTTGCTTAGATACCATGTAAACACTTAACTTTCACTAACTAATTTTTATTATATCCCTCAACTCTTGGAGAAAAATATGGTAGCATGGTCAATGTTTTCTTAGATAGTTATATTATTTAATTCAATAAAATGTTATGCTTAAATAATAAATGTTCAGGAATACACTATATTTTTGCTAGCTTCTTTCTACCTAAATAATTTACTTGTTTTAGTTCTTTAATCTGTGTGATATTCAAAGTTCACAGGTAAAACATGGAGTAATCCCTTGAGAGAAAGACAAAACATTTTACTGTTTGACTACCTGTTAGGATGTCAAAGAATTCATCAGTGACCTAATATCACTAGTGAAACAAAGATAAGCAAGTGGGACCATCAGAAATTAAAATATTTCTGCATAGAAAAAGAAATTCATGATAAAGTGAGAGAAATCTATCTGACTAGGAAGGCATTCACAAATAATAATGAATTCACACCCAAATTTATAAAGAACTTATGAAGTATCAAGAAAAAACAATATCAAAAATTAGGAGAAAAGATAAATAATGTCATGAAGAAGTCACATGGATGGCCAATAACATGAAAAAAGTTCTCATTATCACTCAGTATCAGAGAAACACAAATAATAAATAAATAATAACCAAAAATATTTTTTAAAAAATTTAAAATTTTCATATATTCCAGAAAAGAAATCAATGAGGCATCACTTCACCCTACTGAAAATGAATTATACCAAACAAACAGAAAAACCTAAAAACAACAAATCTAATTAGGATATGGTGGAATGAGCACTCTCATTCACTCTTGATAAGAAGACTGCTATGGTAAACAATATGGAAATTTCTCAAATACTAAGAATGAAGCTCCCATTTGATTTAGCAATCCATTCTAGGTATCTACCCCCAAACATACAGAAACACAAAAAAACATTAATTCAAAGAGATACATGCTCACCTATGTTTATTATAGCATTTAGTATAATAAACATGATATATAAGCAACCTCAATGTTCAACAGGCAAATGGATAAAGAAATGTCACACAGATGACACACACTTATAGATAATGATATAATATGCAGTTACTAGAAAAATATGATCATGCAATGTCTAAAAATTTGAATACAATTAAAATCATGCTGAATTAATTAAGTCAGAAGGACAAAAGCAGAATGTCACTCAACTGTGGTATATAGAGAAACAAATAAAGAATGTGGTATGGAAAAATATAGAAATGGGGCCGGGCAGTGGCACTAGAGGTAAGGTGCCTGCCTTGCCTGCGCTAGCCTTGGAAGGACCGTGGTTCGATCCCCTGGCATCCCATATGGTCCCCCAAGCCAGGAGCAACTTCTGAGCACATAGCCAGGAGTAACCCCTGAGCGTTACCGGATGTGGACCAAAAAACAATATATATAAACTAGAATATACACATGAGAGTTATGCTAAGGAGACAGAAAGTGAGAGGAGGGTGGGAGGGTGACAAAAAAATCTCAGAGAACATAAGTGGAAGATCTGGAGCATCTGGGTCAGTGGGTATGTCTGTGTAAGGGGAGGGGTCAACGGAGGTAAACATATGTCCCAAAACTATAACAAGTCAATGCGCAAAAATAGTGGGGGTAGAGAGGAGAACAATTGAATGTTAAACCAGAGAAGACAGAGATGTAAAGAGAAAGTCATGAATATTTTGCTGGCATGGATAGGGAGTTTCTGTGTGTTAATTCCAGAAATTTGAAAACTATTGTAACCCTGTCACCTATCTTATAAAATTAAAGTATATATGTCAAAATTATGCAGAAGACTATTTATGTTATACAAAGATAAAAGTTATACTTAATATCTAATTAGAAAATCATGATACTCAAATGTAGTCCTCATCTTCAGAAATTAAATGTTTCATAAAAAATTCTTGCCAGGGGATAAAACAGTTAAAGTGTTTATAAAATTATTTTGGAAAAATATCCCAAAATACTTATTTATAACCTTTTCTGTGGTACATTCTAATTCATTAAACTTTTAGAGGACAAGATATTTTCATGAAATTTCACTGACATTTACTGAATCTTAACAGAACAAAAACAAAGTGAGAAAGGTATAAGAACATATTTAGAAAAAAAGGTTATAAGGGATAAAATAAAATCTAGGAATCAAATATAAAGAAAGGGAAATTAACAGTAAGGGTTCTAACAGATGTACCATAAACATCCCCACAGGGAGTTTCTCTCTTTAATCTGAAACACGGTAACATCTTTTTATGCAAGAGGGTCTTTAAGATAAATTCTCAGGTAAAGTGTAATAAATGTTTAGATCTTCTTAAATGAGAAACCTGAAAAACTAGATTTCTGCAGTCATCTATAACAAATTTGATGAGAGCAACTCAATTTATCCAATGGTGCCACTAAATAAAATTCACTTACATTGACTCTACTAGGTTTTCCATTAGAACACCTCGTTCCAGTAAAAATAGCACAGTATTTCTAAGCAGTTGTTTTCATTCTAATGAAGATGAGAATGGTGACTAAAATGATCAAACATTTCAAACCAAGAATATTACTAGATATCAAACCAGGAAAATATATTGCTTGCCTCAAAAGTAAAAAAATGATGGATGATGACAGAAATTAGAAAAAAAAAGTCTACCAATCTTTAAAGTACCCCAAAGCAGTTATGTTGTGTTCACTACTCAATTACAATATATACAATCAATAAACTAAGTAAGCACAAGCCCTTGGAAGTCACACAGTTTGCAAACTGCACTGTAACCCTTATTAATTTGAAAATCCTCAAAGGGTATGTCTTGTAGGAAGATCAATCTGCAGATGCATTTTCAAAGACACAATTTTCTTCACAAAGAACA
Organism: Suncus etruscus; assembly: GCF_024139225.1. Classification (NCBI taxonomy): domain Eukaryota; kingdom Metazoa; phylum Chordata; class Mammalia; order Eulipotyphla; family Soricidae; genus Suncus; species Suncus etruscus. The sequence continues at coordinate 43,977,919 of NC_064852.1, forward strand.
TTAGTAACATTTTCTTTTCTTTTGGTTGTCTATTTTTGGGATAACATTTTTTTCCAAATATCCCTCAAAAGTTTCTCTTAACAGATCTCAGGCATCCTACAGAGTAAATTAAATGAGGATTATTTTTAAAGAAATCAACAGTTCCTATTTTCCCTAGGAAATTAGTCATATAAACAGCATTTCATAAAGATACAACAAAGGTAATTTATTGGATGAAAGGACAAGACTCATTTGTAGAAATGCAGAATAAAATAAAGACATAATATGGGATGAACAATTTCCATAATTTTTCAATATAAATGGCTTATTGAATCTCCATGAAATTAAGTAACTTCATAAAAAGCAAATTGTAATGAGTGTTAGAGATATAGGAATCTCAATTGTCCCTCCTTAATATGTTTAAGTTAGATATGCCACCATCTGAACTGAACTTTTCACATGAAAATTGAAATGGTTGTACTGGATTTCTTCCAGTTAGTAATTAAAAGCGCTGAAATCCATGTCTTTAATAGAACACTAGAATATGTATGGTCAAATTTCCATGCTGTTGCAATCATAGCAGGGAGCACAGAACATATTAAGAAGACAATACAGCAAAAGAAATACATAAAAATGTTTGAGAATTAACACAAATCACTCTACTAAGCTACACATTTTCATCCTTATTCTTCCATGTATGTTTACATATACTTTCCATTCTTTCCCTAATCATTTACATTAATAAATTTCCTTTCCATTAATGCTCGTTTAGATACGGCAACATCAATGTAGTAAGAATAAATAGGCTATAACTGCTCCACTTAAAAATTATCTTCTTTGATTGTTAACTTATAAGAAAACACCTCCCAATCTTCACTTTGTTAAAGCTTCTTTACTTAAACAGAAAAACTGAGCTACGCACATACTGAAAGTTAAAAAGTCTTTAATTCTTAATATGAAATATTTTATTTAAAGACTATATGTTGCATATTTAATCATAATATAGTTGTCTATGTAAGTGAGTATGAAATTATTAAAAAGAAAAAAGACATAGCAACAAGAACATTTGTGAAAACTATTATAATCTTGCAATGAAGTCTTTAAGTCCTTGTCAGAAGGTTTATTGAGCTTTTGTTGCTAGTTGAACAGTCTTTAACTTCCTTTGTTTCTGAACATTAAGTGGTTTCAAATACACATAAGTGTTTAAATTGGTATGTTCCTATGGGGATGATAGTATTCATGAATATATATTTAAAATATTCTAAAGACTACAAAAAACTTATTGAATCAATAGATTTTTATTGCAAAGTGGCAGGCTACAAAATTAACATATAAAATTCATGGCTTTTTATATATAAATAATGAAAGAGAATAAAGAGACATTAAAATAATCCCATTCACAATTGTGCCTCAAATAAACAAATACCTTGGAATCAATTTAACTAAAGAGTGAAAGACCTATATCAGGAAAACTGCAAAACAATGCTTCAAGAAACAAAAAAAGGACACAAGAAAATGAAGGCATCTACCACAAGAAAATGAAGGCATCTACACTGCTCATGTATTGAAGGATTAACATCATTAAAATGTCAATATTTCCTAATGCATTGTACAGATTTAATGCAATCCCTCTAAGGATCTCATTACATTGTTCAAAATAAGTAGACCAAAAATTGCTAAAATTTATTTAGGACAATACATGCCCATGACTAGCTAAAGCAAACTTTAGGAAAAGTAGGTGGGAAGCATCATTTTTCCTGATTTTAAATTGTAATAAAGAACAATAGTCATTAAAAAAACATTGCATTGGAATAAAGACAACCTTCTGGTCAATTACATAGACATGAGTATTCAGAGACTAACTCTCAGAAATACATTCAATTACTATTATATAAAGGGGCAAGAAATACAAAGCAGAGCAAAGAAAGTCTCTTCAATAAGTGATATTGGGATAAGTGGTCAATTATGTACAAAAAAGTGAACTCAGATCTCTCTTCAATGCCATGCACAAAGATCAAATCAAAATATATTAAAGAACTCAATATCAGACCTGAAATCTCAAGTTACATAGAGAAAAACACAGGCAAAACACTCACTAAAGGGATCTTCATGAAGGAAACACTATTGTCCAAGCAAGTGGAAGCAGAGATATATTGGACTATATTAAGATCTTTGCCCCAGAAGCAGACTTCGGAAGGGGCTGGTGGGAAGAAAACAAGGGACATTAGTGTCACTCTACAGAAATCAAAGTTTCTAAAAGGAAAAAAGAGAAAGAGAGATAATGAGAGAAGATAAAAGTATATCACAGAGACAGAAAGGTGAGAAGGTATGGAGGAGTGTGAAATAAACTGTTGACATTCTTGGTGGGAAATGTGCACTGGTTTATTGCATATTATATGACTGTAACTCAATAATGAACCACATTAAGTGTGAAAAAATTTATTATGAATAACCTTTTTACATGGTGTATAAATAAATAAATAAATCACAAAGCCCACATCACTGAAAGTAGAAGATTCAAACTACAACATGCAAACTTAGCAGTGTACCTGTCCATGAGGCAAGCCAGGGAATGGTAGTGAAATTAAGAACAATGGTGGAAGGGAAACTGATACTAATAATGTGATTGGTGCTGGAATACTGTACACCTAAAATTCAATATAAATGACTTTGTAAATCACGGTGCTTTAATGAAAATAATTTAATTTAAATTAATTTGAGTTAATGAATGACAATTCAAAATTCAATGACAATTTGAATTAATTTAAATTAATTTAAAAAACAGTAATGTAAATTTTGTTTACATTAATTCCACTTCTAGGCATTTATCCAAAGAATAAGAAAACAGAATTTGAATTTTTTTAACTTCTCTGCACCTCACTGAATAATTTACAATGTTAAAAAATATGGAGTCAACCTAATATTCAAAACAAAACCAAGAACAAAATGCTCAAAAAGCAATAAGCAGCTTAATAAACCTTCAAACAATGACATAATGACATCATTGTGAGATGACAATTTTCACAAGTTTTCTTTTAATGAAGTATTTTTCAAATTCCACTATTTTTCATTTGTACCAATATTAAGTATTAATCAGATCTGCCAAGAGGCAGGCTTTGGTGATTTTAGGAAACAGGGTTCTATGGTGAATAGAATATTGCATTAGTAGTGGGATGAGTGTTAGAACAGTGAATGCCAGAACTCATTGTGTTAATAGCAACTTTGTAAATCATGGTGTTTAAAATAAATTTAAAATTAAAATTTTTAAATAAAATTTAAGAAGCTTAAATTTTCCTAAAAAGATTGATATTAATTAAGTCAACTAAAGGGTAAGAGACAAAATCTGAGAACACTGGTGGAGGGAAGTTGATATTGAAGGCAGAATTGATGCTGGACTTCTATATGTCTAAAACCCAACACAGTAAATTTGTAAGCAGCAATGATTTAATAAAATATTAATGAACAACAAAAATTATTTCCAACATTAAAATATAAAACTGATTTGAATACTATTTTGCCTAAATTTTTACCATTCTGTAAGTTCTTGGCTGTGTCTGATGACATTGTTTAATAATTAAATAAATTGACATTAGTGTAAAAATAAAAATACAGTTTTATATGATAGGAACAGAGTGTAAAGGGGAAACATGCTGAGCTTCAGTGAAAAAAAAATCAGGAAAATTCATAGGACTGTCAATTTCCTCTGCACCTGACGGGGGCGGGGTAACTATATAGGATGCAAGCAGGAGGATGTAGTTGGTCTCTAAGACCAGAACTCTGTAGTAAATTATATTAACTTTGAGAAAGAAAAGCTAATGAATGATTATAAAAAAGTTTTTCAAGGTTAACAGAGTTCAGACAGAAAATTCAAGCTCAGGAGTGCATACAATGTAAGTATTGAATCAATATAGAAAGAGAAATAAGGGTGCAAAAACTTGGATGGGATGATAGCAAGAGAGTAAAGGTGAATAGAATGATCAAATACAGGGAATTAATCTTTCAAAGGAAATCAGGTCAGTCACTCAACAGTCTGAAACATTTCAGGTGTGTTTTATTGCCCTAGGGACAAATTTTCAATTTATCATGCTGAACTTGAGCAGTTGTTCTTGAAGTTGGTTGTACAATGGGATTATTAAAACTTAAATATACAAAAGCTTATTTATATACTCAGAGATTATTCTGATGCATTTGTCATGGTTGTGCTCTGTCTTTAAAATATGCTGTCAATAATAATAGCACATTATAAATTTTAGAACCTCTCAAGTGGTAGGGATAAAAATATTTGAATACCTGGTAGTAGAGGTGGTGAAATAGCAATGCAGAAAAAAAGAAGAAAGAAAGAAAGAAAGAAAGAAAGAAAGAAAGAAAGAAAGAAAGAAAGAAAGAAAAGGAAAGAAAGAAAGAAAGAAAGAAAGAAAGAAAGAAAGAAAGAAAGAAAGAAAGAAAGAAAGAAAGAAAGAAAGAAAGAAAGGAAAGAAAGAAAGAAAGAAAGAAAGAAAGAAAGAAAGAAAGAAAGAGAGAGAGAAAGAGAGAGAGAGAGAGAGAAAGAGAGAAAGAAAGAAAGAAAGAAAGAAAGAAAAGAAAGAAAGAAAGAAAGAAAGAAAGAAAGAAAGAAAGAAAGAAGAAAAGAAAAGAAAGAAAAGAAAAAGAAAGAAGAAAGAAAGAAGAGAAAGAGAAGAGAGAAAGAAAAAGAGAAAGAGAAAGAAGAAAAGAAAGAGAAAGAAAGAAAGAAGAAAGAAAGAGAAAGAAAGAAATGAAGAAAGAATGAAAGAAAGAAAGAAAGAAAGAAAGAGGAAAGAAAGAAAGAAAGTAAGAAAGAAAGAAAGAAAGAAAGAAAGAAAGAAAGAAAAGGAAAGAAAGAAATAAAGAAAAGGAAAAGAAAGAAAGAAAGGAAAAAGGAAGGAAGGAAGGAAGGAAGGAAGGAAGGAAGGAAGGTAGGAAGGAAGGAAGGAAGGAAGGAAGGAAAGAAAGAAAAGAAGAAAGAAAGAAAGAAAGAAAGAAAGAAAGAAAGAAAGAAAGAAAGAAAGAAAGAAAGAAAGAAAGAAAGAAAGAAAGAAAGAAAGAAAAAGAAAGAAAGAAAGAAAGAAAAAGACCACACAACAGGAATAGGAAATAAATAGGAAAGTGTTATGACATTATTTTAAGCTCAAAATATAACAAGAAAAATAAACTAGTAAACTTTATTCCAGTTGTGTGGTCTCATTCTTTGCCTCTGGGCCCGAGCAGAGAGATGAGCAGCAGAGAAGCAGACCCCTTGAACTCATATTCCAGCCCTGGAACTGATTTCTTTGTGTTCAGTTCAGCTTGATCTATGCTTTCTTTGATTTCTATGAGGATACTCCATATTTCTATTCTAAACTCATTATCTGAGAGATTAGTCAGATGGTTGGTATTTTTTGGTCATCAGAGCTATCATCTTCATTCTCTGTGCATGGTGTTTGCCTACAACATTTCCTCACTGTTTTTTTCTACTTGTTATTAGCTAGAAAGAGCGTGTGGACGCAGAGTGGCCGTGCTCTTCTGGAGCCTCTAGGAGACAGTTTTTGCTAGGTCTTTCTTGGCCTACTTAGGAGTGTTTCAGGAGAGAAGAGAAGAGAGATCCCAGTTATGGAACCAGGCCTTTCCATCCCAGACGATTTCAGCAACCTAACACAGAGGGAAGTAGAAATGAAGAAGCCCAGCAGAAGCTCAACTGAAGAAAAGCTGTTTTTCAAAACCTCCAGCATCAGGGTTATCTCCAAAAGAATTAACTTTGTTTCAAGATAATCACTATATTGCTGGTTAAATTTTGTTTTATCTGTATGCATTTTTGTGGGGAGGGGTTGTTCTAAGCCCCACTGTAAACAGAATATTTTGTATCCAACTTTAGTGGTTTACTATTAGTTTTCACAATTCTGGGGAAATGCATAATGTTGTTAGAGTTTTAAAAGTTCTCAGTCTTCCTAGTGAATGTTTCCCAATTTCTAGGATGTTTTAATGTGTATCATTATGTAGCAACTTATTCTCAAATTATGTCTGAAAAAATCTTTCTAATGTCTTTGTTCAGAAGCATCTCTGAAAAAGCAACTCAGATACTATAGACTCTTATTAACAGTGCTCATTATAAGAATGCTTAACAATTTATTTTCAAACTATATATGTGTATCTGCAGAAAGTTTCTAATGTTTATGTTCAGAGAAGTCTAGGAAAAAATTTTGTTTATATATAAGATATGAAAAAGGTTGATTGTTTTGAGATTATGATGTATGCCATTTAAACTTTGGTGCTTTGAGTTCTGATATGAGGTTACAGCCTGAGGTTTCCAGTGGAGAAAAATAGAACTAAAGTTTTGTGACTTTACTCATTTTTTGTTTTGTTTAAAATATAAAAGTGAAAATGTAACCTGTCTCCCAACTTTCATTTCCCTAACCTCTTCTTTGAGATGTTAAAGCCCATAGATAGTTGCCTTTGTATCTGATGATCTTCCCCCACCCCAGTGGATTTGGTTCTGGGGAGTAAAGAAAGGAGTGCTGGCTTGGGGCTTGGCTGAGAGAAGACATAGAAGAGAAAGCACATGGCATAGGCAGCACAAGGCAGAGAAAACCATGAGGCAAAAAGCAGACTAACTAAATTGAAAGTTTAACCGTGCTTCATCAGACTTGTCCACCTAAGGGATTAGAAACATGGTGCCTGGGCCCGGAGAGATAGCACAGCGGTGTTTGCCTTGCAAGCAGCCGATCCAGGACCAAAGGTGGTTGGTTCGAATCCCGGTGTCCCATATGGTCCCCCGTGCCTGCCAGGAGCTATTTCTGAGCAGACAGCCAGGAGTCACCCCTGAGCATCGCCGGGTGTGGCCCAAAAACCAAAAAAAAAAAAAAAAAAAAAAAGAAAAAAAGAAACATGGTGCCTGGGGCTGACTCACCCAACTCGTGGGTATGTGGGTATATTGATATTTTTATTTTACACTGTGGCTCTCTCTCCACTGGAGAAGCCCATGCTTTCTCTTGAACATATTTCTTTCTGTCTTTCTCTCCCTCAGAACTTACAAATAAAATCTTTTTTAACTTAAAATAAAAGAACATGAGAGTTGGATGAAGTTATATGTATTTTAAATCAATACCTATATGTATTCTATATGCTATATGTTATATGTATTTGTATGTATAATATATGTTATGTGTATATTTACAACATTTGTTATGTGTGCTTTAAAATTAAAAATGAGAATGGGGTATGTAAGGCAGAAAGAGAAAGTGATATTAGGTTACAATTGACTTTAAAAATGACATTGGGTTACTGATAATATTATTTTCAATCAGAGGCACCCTACTTTAATGTGAGGAAACACCCAAACTTAATGCTTTCCATAAAAGTGTATTGTAAACAAAATTATAATTGATACATTGAAAAAAAAGATTGTTCTCACTTTCTCTGAAATTTGCAAAATGCTAAAATATACTATTTTACTTCTCCCCATCTTTGATATAGATTGTATGAGCAACAGTCACTGATTATGTTGTTTATAAAAAGTTTTTATCTTATTATTTAAATATTCCTGATTATTTCCTTGGAATACATATACCCTCAATGCACCTTAGAAAAATGCATGCAAGCCTAAAACATGAATAGTAAAACATTGGTTGGTTTGTTTCTTGACCCCACCCCCACCCCCAAAATCTTGAATCCAGAGTTATAGCTCAAATGGTACATCTATTACTATCATAAGCAGGTCCTGAAGCCAAGCCCTAACACTGTATAACCCTCCGTAGCAATGGTGAGTGTATCCTTGCTACTGCTGGAATAAAACTTATAAAGATTATGTTTAGCAAAGGAAAGAAAATCACTGTTTTAGAAACTAGCTTCTTTATTTTTAATTAATAACTTTATTTAAGCACCATGGATACAAATATGATTGTAGTTAGTTTTGAGTTATAAAAATGAACACTACCCTTCACCAGTGCAACATTCCCACCACCAATGCCCCCCATCTCCTTCCTCTCACATTCCTGCCTGTATTCAAGACAGTCATTCTATTTCTCTCACTCACTATCATTGTCATGATAGTTGTCAATGTAGTGATTTCTCTAGCTAAACTCTTCACTATTTGTAATAAGCTTCATACCATGACCAGTCTTTCCAGCTCTCATGTCTATTGTCTCTGGATGTGTGGGTTTTATTATAATACTATCTTTTATTTTTCTTAAATACCATAGATGATTGAAACTATTCTGTGTTCCTCTCTCCCTCTTTTTCACCAAGCATTTTACATTTTAAAAGCATAAATTTTTAAAAGCATAATTTAGCACTAGACTCCTGATTCTTTTTTTTTAATTCACAAGTAGTAAAATTTTTTCAGGTAGTTTTTTCACTTTGAATAATTTCTTTAAGCACCATCTCATCTTGGAACATCTTGGTCTTTTATTCAACTGTTAATCTAATGCACCAAGCTTCTAATGGAATTTTTATATTACTGGATTCTTTATCTTTGTCATTTTGACCTATATTTTTTCTAACTTCAACCATTATAACATTCTTGTGCTTTACTGACTACCTGTGGCATTTCTTTTGAAATCATTAAACTTTTTTGGTTCTCATATTCTAAAAGTTCATCTCACTCAAAGCACAATATCCACTGAATTTCTCCCAAATCCCCACGGAAATTTTTCCACTCCACTGAAAACTTTTATTTTTCTAGAACATCTTAGATACAACCCTCATACCTGTGAAACTCATATACTTCTGGCTATTGGAGGTCTTCTTGAGTTATCAAATTCCAATAAATCCAGAACAGCCTGCAGATTTTTCTTTTATTCTGACCTTGTTATATTTGATGTGAAGCAAGTTATATTTGATTTATAGCAAGTGAGACTATTTTTCTGGCATTCCCTATTATATAGATAAGCAAAGACACAATCATTGATGCTTCTCATAATAAATCAAAGCTAGGGGACAGAGTGATGATTGCACCATGGTAGGGCATTTCCCTTGCACGTGGCTAATCCAGGACAGACTGCAGATTCCACAGTGTCCCATGTGGTCCCCCTAGCCAGGAACGGTTTCTTAGCGCATAGCCAGGAGTAACCCCTGAGCATCACCAGATGTGGCCCAAAAGCAACAACAAAAAACAACAACAACAAAGAAAATCAAAGCTAACTCTGATATTACCTGGTAACAAAAGTCAGTTCTGTTAGTCATTACTTTTTTTCTATATTACTGAAACTCATTAAGAACTCATTATATTAGTCATTAAGTTGCTTGCTCTTTCAATAAATAGGATATTCCTCCATTAAAATTAAAGAAATTACTCCCATATAAGTATATATATACTATATGTATTTATATACACTTATATATACTATATACATACTTATATAGAAGTAATTTTTGAGTTTAAAGTTTAAATTGAAAGTTTAAAGTATACTTCGAACTTATATATATGTATATATACAAATATATGTACATATGCTTATATATAAGTATATACTTAAATATGGTATATATAAGTATATGAAATATATAAGTATATATAAGTACACTTTAAACTGATATATACATATGTATATATGCTAATATATAAGTATATGCTTATATATAAGTACATATAAGTATATACTTATATATAACATTATAAACATATAAAACATTTCAGGTTTTTTTTAAATATTTTTTATTTAAACACTTTGGTTACAAATATGATTGTGGGGGCCGGGAAGGTGGCGCTAGAGGTAAGGTGTCTGCCTTACAAGCGCTAGTGTAGGACGGACCGCGGTTCGATCCCCCGGCGTCCCATATGGTCTCCCCAAGCCAGGGGCGATTTCTGAGCTCATAGCCAGGAGTAACCCCTGAGCATCAAACGGGTGTGGCCCAAAAACCAAAAAAAAAAAAAAAAAAAAACAAATATGATTGTGGTTGGGTTTCAGTCATATAAGATGAAACCCCTCCCCCCATCACCAGTGTAACATTCCCATCACCAATGTCCTAAATATCCCTCCTCCCCTCCCAGCCCCCACCTGTATTCTAGACAGGTTTTCTATTTCCCTCATACATTCTCAGTGTTAGGATAGTTCGCAATGTAGTTATTTCTCTAACTAAACTCATCACTCTTTGTGGTGAGCTTCATGAGGTGGGCTGTAACGTCTTTTATTTTTCTTAATCCCATAGATGAGTGAGACCATTCTCCATCTTTCTCTCTCTCTGACTTATTTCACTCAGCATAATAGATTCCATGTACATCCATGTATAGAAAAATTTCATGACTTCATCTCTCCTGACGGCTGCATAAAATTCCGTTGTGTATACGTACCACTGTTTCTTTAGCTATTCATCTGTTGAAGGGCATCTTGGTTATTTCCAGAGTCTTGCTATAGTAAATAGTGCTGCAATAAATATAGGTGTAAGGAAGAGGTTTTTGTATTCTATTTTTGTGTTCCTAGGGCATTTGATAAAGAAGAAATACAAATGGCCAAAAGGCACATGAAAAAATGCTCCACATCTCTAATCATCAGGGAGATACAAATCAAAACAACTATGAGGTACCACTTCACACCACAGAGATTGGCACACATCACAAAAAATGAGAACAAGCAGTGTTGGCGGGGAGAAGGTGAGACAGGAACTCTTATCCACTGCTGGTGGGAATGCTGACTAGTTCAACCTTTCTGGAGAGCGAAATGGAGATTCCTCCAAAAACTGGAAATTGAGCTCCCATGCGATCCAGCTATACCACTCCTAGGAAGATTTTCAGTTTTCTCCACTGAGAATAAATTTTGCCATGGGCTTGTGTGAAAAGGGCCTTGAGCATATTGAGAAAAGTTCCTTCCATTCCCAACTCATTGAGGCTTTTTTATTTTTTATGATGAATGGATGTTGGACCTTATCAATGCTTTCTCTGCATGTATTGATATGATCATATGGTTTTTAATTTTACTTTTATTGATATGGCATATTATACTGGTTGACTTGCATATATTGAATCATCCTTGCAACACTGAAATGAATCCTCATAAATAGTTAAATATTGAGTTATAAGTTTTCTTTGTTTTCAGCTTCAAATTAGATTCTTCCCAATCTATACTCCAATAAATTATACAAAATAAATCACTACCCAGGTTAATCGAATCATATTCTTTTTGTTAATTGTAAAAAATGATCCATTTAACAGATAGAAGTAGTCTCAGAAATGAATTTTTCTGATTTCTGTATTTTATTTTATTACTTTAAAGCACAATGCTTTACAAAATTATTAACAGTTGAATTTTATACATAAAATGTTTTAGTACCAATCCCACCACCAGGGTCAACTTCTCTCCATCAATGTTCCTACACTCAATACCATATCTTCCTTTCTCAGCCTGTCATTAACAGACACTTTTCTCAGTTTGATTGTTCAAGTTTGGGTTTCATCTGTCTTCTATATTGAACTATTCCGTCTTGTCAGATAAGGCATCATAGTAGAATAGCCTACATAGTACAACATTTATTTAAATGAAACAATGAATAGCCCTAAAATTGCTAGGAACCAAATTAGAAACAATGAATAATAAGTGACATAAATTTTGACACTTCCTGCTGAAAATATAAATGGTTATACACAAACATGCATAATTCAGGAAAAAAGGCTATCAGTTTCTAAGTGGCATATTTTCCTTGTTCAGCCAAGGGTGACAAATTGACACGTAGTAAATAGATCAGTGTCAGTGAGCTGTTAAGCACTGCTGTTTATTTTTCTTTTCTTTTTATTTTCAAATAGAGCATAAGGCAGAAACTGTTACAGGGACATAGGAAATGCAGGCAGCAATTAAAAACTGATATTGAAATAACAAACAGAAAGTGAAATTTGGTTCCTATTTTCTAAAAATTTACAAAAGTAACTTTAAAATATTTTATTCCCAATGATTTTATTTTTTCATACCTCATTATTTAGGCCTTATTGTCACTCTTTAGCTCTAGTATCTAGAATCATATTTTGTAAAAGTGTGGCATTTAAAGAAAAAGAAAGATACTAGTCGGTGTTACTCAAATATAACTATCCAGGCAATTAATTCACCATAATTATAGAATTAGTGCATGCATTTGCTTTCTATAATATATTACTTTTTCCAGTTTTTGTATTCTAGTTGCACATAAATCACAATTGAACAAAATACAGATTTGGATATTTTCTCCAATATCAGAAATAACAATGTAATTGTTCAATTCTATAATATGTTACTCACTAATTTTCTACTTAATGCATTGATATGATTTATCGCATAGAAACTTTTTAACATGGGCTGGAGAGATAACATGGAGGGAAGGTGTTTGTCTTGCATGCAGAAGGATAGTGGTTCAAATCCCGGCATGCCATGGTCTCCCAAGCCTGCAGAGAGTGATTTATGAGTGTAGAGCCAGGAGTAATCCCTGAGTGCTGCCGGGTGTGACCCAAAAACAAACAAACAAACAAACAAAAACAAAAAAAGAAACTTTTAACATAGTTTCCTTAAAAATAAATGGAAAGATTTTGTTTATTCTGAATTGAGTGCTTAATTATTTTCCTTCAAAATTAACAAATATCTGTGTACATAGAAATTGTTTAAGAATTTATATTTTTTATTTTATTAAACCATTGTTTTTCATAATTGTTCAAAGTATTCAGTTATTAATAGCTGGGTTTCAACATACAATGTTTCAAAACCAATCCAACCATTGTGTCAACCTCCTTCTACCAATGTTCCCAGAGTCCATCCCATGCCACCACCTCTAGCCCCGCCTTACAATATGATAGTCCCGTTTTTTATTTTGTTTTATTTTGATTTTGTTTTATTTATTTGATTGTTAAAGACTGGGTCTCATGTTTTCATTGTTGTTGACCCTTGCTTAGATATTTAGTTACGTACTTTCGTTTTTATTTTTTCAAGCAAAATATTTTTAATTTTATATAATTCCACTTGCTAATTTTTATATAAATCTTTATTTAAGCACCATGATTACAAGCATGTTTGTAGTTGGGTTTCAGTCATAAACAGAATACCCCCCCCTCTTCACCAGTGCAACCTTCCCACCACCAATGCCCCTGCATCCCCAACCCCTGCCTGTATTGGCGAGTTATCTACTTTCTTAACATCACAGATGTGCCTGAGACTTCTTGGCCCCTGTCATCCATCGTTTTAGTGGCATCATACCCTATAAGTATGCAGTTTTCTAATATACATATATTATATATATGTATCACATTTTTATCTTCTATTTATCTGTTGTTGAACATTTAGGATGATTCCAATTCTTAGCTATTCTATTGAGTGCTTCAATGAGTATCAGTTGATGTCTAGGATATACAAAGTACTCATTAAGGTTAAACCCACAAACTTATCAAAATATGAGAAGAAATAATCAGACACTTTTCTTAGGAAGACCAACAGATGGCCATAAGGCACATGAAAAAAATGTTCATTGTCACTTATCAGAAAAATCTAAATCCTAATTTATATTTTAACAATCAGACAACAATAAGATCTGTCTTACATTAGTGAGGATGAAACATATCAAAAATGTTGGGGACAATATGTGCTGGTGAGGATGTGATGAAAAAGGAACTCTACTTCACTTCTGATGGAAATGATTCCTGGTCTAATCTCTATGAAAAACAGTATTGAGGGTTCTCAGTAAACTATGAATCAAGCTGCCATATGACTCATGAATCCTACTTTTGGGTATTTATACCCAGAACAGAAAAAATATTGAATCAAAATGATGTATATGAACACTGATATTCATTGCAGCACTCAGTACAATACCTAGGAATTTACTAAAATATGTGTTTCTGGGCTGTATTTGGGATTCAAAGAGTCTCCAGAGTCTTTTCTTTGCATTTATTGCCAGCTACAAATTACAATAACATAACTACCACCATGTATTACAATAACATAACTACCACCATATTTCTTTAGTCTCTTCAAAATGCCTTATAGTATTTCTTTTAAAATAGACCCCAAAATGGACATGAAAATTAATCATGGAATATTATAAAAATATCTCTTTTGTGTTTAGTAGTTAAATCTAAAATAAAGTATGACATTTAAGAAAATATAGCATAGTGGTTTTCCCTGAGCACATAACATAATGATTCCCTCACTCTTAAATCTTAAATAGTGCCATTTTAGTCATAAGAAACAAATTTATATAGTCATTATTAAATATAAAAACCCTCAAACTGACACATCTCCCCATTTATAGAATTATAAAAGTAGAACAAAGCAGACAAAGCTTTTTTGGGGTACACCATTAAAACAGAGAACATAAAATATGTATGTGTCAAAGACATTCCTATTTTAGGGAGAGATTCTGAGGGTCTTGGCATATAGTAGTTCCTCAGATTTAGCAGGGAATGGAAATATAAAACACAGCACAACAAAGTAAACTTCTAATGACTACTTCCAAGCACAGAAAGGATTAAGAAAACCATGTATGTTTTTGAGATAAGCTAATGAAAGCATTAATTAATGGTGAAAAAATAAGAACATTTTTCTGTTTTATAAAGAAAATTATATTATTGTGGCTGATGTGTTCATCTATAAGTAAACATTTATAGCATATATATTTATTGAACATTATGATAAATATTATAAATATATAAAACCTTGTCATGAAATTTTGTTTACATATCCTCTATATGTAAACTTTTTATATATGTGAACTTGTATTACAATATGTAATCAAACAATTGTTTTGACATGAGATAATAAAAATATATTTTAATGTATTGGTGTTTATAAGCATCATGTTCAAAGTGAATCATAGAAATGGTGGAGCATGATTGCAGCTAGACAACTTACAAGTTGCTACTGACCCACTGCTGTGGGATTTGGGACCAACACCACATAAAAGCTTCTGTGAAAGCTATCGGAGGTGAGCTAGAACCACACCAGAAGAGTGGAGCCTCACTGCCAAAAAACGTATTAGCAGTTACAGCTGTCCTGAACCGATTCTAGGGTTTGGGGACCAAACCTAGTGTCTGCAGAAGCTATATATTCAGAGGTGAGTTGTGATCACGCAGAAAGTGTGAGCCAAAGGAGCTCAGTCATGCCACTATGCTGCAAGGCCTGCATATCTCCTAGGCAATGATCACTTTCACACTACACAATAGATAGCACACTATAGGTGCAACAATGGGGTAAAACACAGGCCAACATTATGCATTGAGCATGAAGATGGGAGCTTTGATGATCTGAAGATACAACCATCTATTTAGACACTCAGATAAGGAGTTTAGAAAAGAATATGAAGGATAATTTATAGAACTCAAAGAAAGCACAGATTGAGCTGAATGAACCTCAAATAAGAATCAAGAAGATATAAAAATAGAAATCATAAAACTTCAAACTGAAATTACAGTACTGAAAAAATCTGGTAGCTGAAGTGAAAACCTCATTGGAGAGTCTTTCCAACAGAGTAACAGCAGCTGAGTACCAAACCAGTGAGCTGGAAGATGAGACACATAAAAATTCCATACAAAACAGAGAATGGAAAGAGCCTTAATACAAATAATCAGACAGTGGACAAAAGTTCAAAAATGTGAACAGATGAAAATAGAAGTCATTGATAAACTGAATAGAAACAACATAAGAATTATTGGCTTCCCAAAGACCCAAGAAGAATATTCCCAGGAAAAATCAACAATCAAGGAAATCATTACAGAGAAACTCACAGAGCTAAAGAGTACATGCAAAGAAATCCTTCATGCCTGAAGAGTACCAGATAAAAGAGATCTGAAAAATTCAGCCCAAGATACATACTAGTCACAATGATGAAATCCATGAATAGAAATATAATACTGAAATCAACAAGAAAGAAATTACATTCAAAGGAACACCCTTAAATTTTACAGCAGACCTGTCATAAGAAACCCTCAATGCCAGAAAGCAGTGGTGGTTTATCATGACAATACTCAATAAAATGAATGCTTCACCTAGAATACATTTCTCAGCCTGGCTCACTTTTAGGTTTGAAGCTTCACAGATAACAATAGCTCAAAACATTACTGCGTCAAAACCAGCCTTAAAAGAAAAACTGAAAGTTCTACTATAAGACAAGACATACCAAAAGCACACCAAACTCCTACACAAATATGACACTAAATCCCATGACAATTATCTCTCTCAACCTAAATAAAATAAATGCAACAGTTAAGAAACACAGAGTGGAAAATGGATCAAAAAGATGAAATCAATATCCTGCTGCCTACAAGAAATACATATGAATAGTCAGAACAAACAAAGACTCAAAATCAAAGGTTGGAGGACAATAAACCAAGCAAATAACTCCCTAAAATAGTTGGAGTAGCCATATTAATATCAGATGACAAAAATTTAGACAATAAAGTTATAAGGTACAAAGATGGATATTTGTTAATAATCAAGGGTTATATAAAAAGAAAGGACTCACACTCATACTAAACATATTCTCACCCAACAAGGGACAAGCAAAATATACAAAATAATTATTGACAAATCTAAAAGAAGACATCAATAGATACACAAAAATTTTGAGAGACCTCAATACCACCCTATTACTCCCTAATGGGTCAACCAGAATGAAACCTTTCAAAAATATACATACAAACATACATACATACATATATATATATATATATATATATATATATATATATATAATAATATATACTATATATATATATATATATCCATCACCAGAAAACTGGATATGCAGTTTTCTCCATTGTGCATGGATCACAATTCAGGATAGACAACATGCTCCATAAAATCAAGAGGATAGAAATTTTGCGAACTACCATCTCAGATCGCAATGCACTTAAAATAGAAGTGAACTACAGACATAGAGGAAAAACTTTAACATCTGGAAATTGAACAGGTCTCTACAGAACAACCAGTAGGTCAGAGGTTCAATCAAAGAAAAAATCAAAAGAGTCCTTTTGATTGAAAACAACTGTGAAAGAAGATACAAATTACCAGAATTTGTGGGACACGGCAAAGGCAGTACTAAAAGGAAAAGTTATAGCTTTGCAAGCACATATCAGGAAGGAAAAAGGAGACTACATACATAAATTACTAAAATACCTTATAAAATTAGAAAACTATCAACAAAAGCAATCAATAATGGATAGGCAGAAGTAAATACAAAAGATTTGAAATTAATGAAGTGGAATTCCAAAAATCAATAGAAAGATCAACAAAAGCAAAAGTTGGTTCTTTGACAAAGTAAACAAGATCGATAAACCAA
The DNA here is from genome assembly GCF_024139225.1 of Suncus etruscus. Lineage (NCBI taxonomy): Eukaryota > Metazoa > Chordata > Mammalia > Eulipotyphla > Soricidae > Suncus > Suncus etruscus. The sequence goes on from NC_064852.1 coordinate 43,995,112, forward strand.
AAGCAAAACTCAAAAAATAGGGGAGGGGGAGAGAAACTTAATAAACCAGACTACAAATGAAAATGGGAAGATCCCTACAGACACTATAGAGATTCAAATAGTAATCAGAGACTACTTTGAGAAACTCTATGCCACAAAGAGAGAGAGAGAGAGGAGAGAGAGAGAGAGAGAGAGAGAGAGAGAGAGAGAGAGAGAGAGAGAGAGAGAGAGAGAGAGGAGAGAGAGAACCTAGAAGAGATAGATACATTTTGAACTCCTACAACCTTCCACGGTTGAATCAGGATCATCAAGCCTATCTAAACAGACCCATCACTATTGAGGAAATTAAAATGGTAATCAAAAGTCTACTCAAAAACTAAATTCCATGCCAGATAGATTCACTAATGAATTCTTTCAAACCTTTCAGAGCACATACTGCCAACACTTTTCAGGTTCTTTCAGGAAATTGAAGAAACAGAAACACTCCCAAATAGTTTCAATGAAGCTAACATTACCCTGATACCAAAAGCAGATACAGATGCTGCAAAAAAGTAAAACTACATACAAATATACCGGATGAACACAGATCCTTAACAAAATCCTAGCAAATAGGGTTCAACTCCTTATCAAGAAGGATGCACGAATGGTTTAATATCCACAAATCAATCAACATACTACACCATATAAGTAAAAGAAAAATAAATACCATATTAGCACATCTTTAGAGGCAGAGAAAACATTTGATAAGATCTAACACACATTCATGATAAAAATTCTAACAAGATGGGAATAAAAAGAATGTTTCACAATATAATCAAGGCCATCTATCACAATCCAAAGGCAAATATTATACCCAATGTGTAAAAACTGACAGCCTTTTCCCTAATATTTTGCAAAAGACAAGGCTTCTCCCTCTCCTGAGTTCTATTCAATATAGTATTTGAAGTACTTGCAATAGAAATTAGGCAAGAAAACTATACTAGGGGCATCTAAGTAAGAAAGCAAATTAGTCAAGATCTCACTGTTTGCAAATGACGTGCTACAATATTTAGAAAACCCTAATGACTCTATCTAAAAGCTTTTAGAAATAATAGATTTATATAGCAAAGTAGCAGGCTACAAAGTAAAAACATAAAAATCAATTGCCTTTGTATACATAAATAATGATAGAGAAGAAATAGACATTATAAAAGAAATCCCACTTACATTAGTGCAACATAACCTCAAATACCTTGGAGTCAATTTAACTAAAGATGTGAAGAACCTCTACTTATAAAATTACAAATCCCTACTTCAAGGAATAAAAGAAGACACAAGGAAATGGAGACACATTTCCTATTCATGGATTAGGAGGTATAACATCATTTAAATGGCAATACTCCCCAAAGTATTGTACACATTTTGTTTGTTTTTTTTGTTTGTTTTTTTTTGGTTTTTTGGGCTATACCCAGTGACTCTCAGGGGTCACTTCTGGCTATGCACTCAGAAATCACTCCTGGCTTGGGAGACTTTATGGGATGCAGGGGATCAAACCACAGTCTTTCCTACACTAATACAGGCAAGGCAGATGCCTTACTGCTTGTGCCACCGCTCCAGCCCAGTATTGTACATATTTAACACAATTCCTCTAAGGTTACATACACATGACGTTACATTCAAAGAAATGAATCAAGCACATCTGAAATTAACTTGGATCAACAAACACCCATGAATATCAAAAGCAACCCTAAGGATAAGAAAGATGAGAAGCATCACTTACCCCAAATTTAAATTGTACTACAAAGCAAGAGTCGTTAAAACAGCATGGTACTGGAATAAAAACAGATCCTTATATCAACGGAATAAACTTGAGTGTTCAGAGAAAGTGCCACCCCAGATATACAACCTATTAATATTTTATAAAGGGGCAGGAAATGCAAAAAGGAGCTAGTGGTCTTGGGACAACTGGTCAGCTACATGCAAAAAAGCACATTTGGAGCTCCATCTAACACCATGCACAAAGGTTAAATCTTAATGGATTAAAGACCTTAATTTTAGACCCAGATTAATAAATTATATAGAAGAACACATATTTACAACACTTTATGATATTGAGACTAGAGACATTTTAAAGAAGAAAACACCACTGTCCAAACAAGTGGAAACAGAGATAAACATATGGGACTATATTAAACTGAGAAACTTCTGCAAATCAATGGAAATAGTTACTAGACTACAAAGGCCACCCACAGAATGGGGAAAACTATTCATCCAATATCCATCAGATAAGTGGCTAATCTCTAAGTTATACAATGTACTGACATAACTGAAAAAAATCTAACTCATCAAAATATGGGGAGAAGAAAAGAGGAGACACATTGTCAAAGAAGAAATACAAATGACCAAAAGACACATGAAAAATGTTCCACATCACTAGTCATCAGGTAGATGTAAATCAAACAATCATGAGATACCATTTCATCCACAGAGACTGGCACACATCATAAAATACAAGAACAATCAGTGTTCGTGGGGATGTGGAAAGAAAGGTTCTCACTGCTGGTGAGAATAATGTCTAGTCCAGTCTTTATGGAAAACAATATGAAGATTCCTCAAAAAAATAGAAATTAAACTCCCATATAATCTGGCTATATCACTCTTAGGGATATACCCCCGAAACACAAAAACACAATACAAAAATCACTTCCTTGCACCTATAGGCCTTGCAGAGATATTTACCTTGTCCTCTTTCTTTGCATCTTTGTCTCCATAAAATAAAATAAAATAAAATAAAATAGCATTACACAAAATAAATAGAGATTAAAAAAAAAACTGAGGCTGGCGTGGTGACACTAGAGGTAAGGTGCCTGCCTTGCCAGTGCTATCCTAGGACGGACGCGGTTCGATCCCCTGGCGTCCCATATGGTCCCCCAAGCCAGGAGCGCATAGCCAGGAGTAACCCCTGATCATCACCAGGTGTAGCCCAAAAATCAAAAACAAAAAAACAAACAAAAAACCTTCTGTATAGCAAATTTATTTCTTGCCACATGAAAAGAGGTACTTTTTATAAAATACATAATACAACCATACCCTTTGTGTATGAGGGGATAAAAACATATTTAATATATTAAATTTTTTTAATATGACCCACTTATTTCTTATAATTAAGAAAAAGCACACATTTTTTATGGGTGTTTTGAGACTTAAATCTACTATTTTTCTTTACAAGGAAAGATTTAATTACTATTAATTTTCAGCTTTAATTATAAAAGTGATTTTTCCATGACAACAGTATGATTACTCATACTCAATGAGAAATTTGGCATATCACATTACTTTCACTGTTTTTATAATGTGTAACTCATCTCACATTTGATAACTCGGCAACAAAAATCCCTGGGATGGACTGAAAAAATTTAGGAAGAGAAAGTATTTTCAAATCTGAAAAATTCAGAAACTTTGACTCTGAATGCTACACAGAATAATAAATATACGTCTCCTAGTTTCTTTTACAAGTTCTTTTAACATGTAAATATATCTATAATTCTTAAATTTTATGAAGACACAGTTTGACTTTCATTTATTTTAATGAATGAAAAATATCAACTATTTCACTAAACATCTACAACTTCACAAGCTAGAAAGCTAATATACCTGAATATAAAAACATATAGTAAACACTAAATTTAGATGCAGGATTTTTCTTGGAAAACTGCAACAGCATCAAATTGAGTTCATCTAAACAGCATGACTAAGTAGGCAAAAATATTTGTTCAAAAATGAGAATAATCTTACATCATGGCACATCTCTATTCCTTACAAAATAGTGCACTATTAAAGATTGGACTCACAGGGTTTGTTCTATAAGCCAATTAAAGTGAGCAGGTTTGGGAGACAGTACAGAGTAACCCCAGTTTGACCATCAGTACCTCAAACATTCCCTGGTGTATTTTACACCACTGAATGTGGGATTGGAGACTCATGGAGCCCATGGACATCATTTTCATGGTTCCCAAGCACTGTGGAGTGACCTGAAAGACCCTGACTCCATGGGTTTCTATATGTATAGCACAGCCACTGGCCTAAGCCCTACTGACCAAGAAACAAAGATTGTAGTACTGCTTGGGAGCTCTCCTCTATTTTGAGCTCCCTCAAAGTTATCAAAACGTATTCTTCATTTAATCTATACATAAAAAAACCTTAGAAATTCTTTTTGAGGGGCCCGGAGAGATAGCGCAGCGGCGTTTGCCTTGCAAGCAGCCAATCGAGGACCAAAGGTGGTTGGTTCGAATCCCGGTGTCCCATATGGTCCCCCGTGCCTGCCAGGGGCTATTTCTGAGCAGACAGCCAGGAGGAACCCCTGAGCGCTGCCAGGTGTGACCCAAAAACTAAAAAAAAAAAAAAAAAAAGAAATTCTTTTTGAAAATCATATGGTTAGTTTCTTTCTTCTGTTTTTGTTTTTTGGGGGGGCACACCTGTTTGATGCTCAGGGGTTAATCCTAGCTAAGCGCTCAGAAATTGCTCCTGACTTGGGGGGACCATATGGGACGCCGGGGAATAGAACCACGGTCCTTCCTTGGCTAGCGCTTGCAAGGCAGATACCTTACCTCTAGCACCACCTCACAGGCCCCCACATGATTAGTTTTAATAGGAATAGTCAAGAATGTTTTTTACTTTTGAAAATTAACTATCATGAGAAAAATGCTATTAGTCTCATCTGTCCCTTTACAATTTAATGAGGTTCAGTGCTTTAATTTTCTTTATATATTTAGGTATTCTCCATTTTATTTAACAGGTTTGAGGATTTACAACTCAGGACTGATCCCTGAAATCACATATGATCCTCTGAGCAGCACAGGAAAGGTTTGTGAGTACAAAGTCAGAAGTAAGCCCTGAGAACAACTGGTTGTAGCCCCAAAAGAAGAAAAAACACACAAACAAGACGACCCACAACTAAATAAATGAATAATGTTTTATCCACAGAAATGCCAAATATTCTGAAATATAAGGACTGATAAGTCATCAATAAAGCTTACATTACAAAATAAGTTTTTAACTTTACCATTTGCATATGATAACTTATATTAAAACAGAAGCCAGAGGAATATCTCCAGAAAAATATGGTAAATGTGCTGATATTTTGAACATTGCATTGATAATAAAAAAAGATACATTTTAGATCGTTGGGTGTGAGGCAAAAGAGGGTACACTGATGGCAAGTGGACACTTGTGAAAGAATTGGTATTGAAATTTGTATGCCTGAAACCCAATCATGAATAGCCTTGTAATTTCAGTGACTAAATAAAATAAAATTTAGTAAATACATTTATTGTAAATTTTATAATAGCATCACACAAGAATAAATGAAGATTAAACATAAACTGCCATCGAGTAAATAAATAATTGATTTCTTGTCACATAAGAGGTACTTTCTACAAAAGACATTATACAACTATAGTCTCTGCATATGAGGGAAGAAAAACATATATTAAATATATTCAAATTTTAGTGTAAAACCTCCAAGTTCTGTTCTGAGGTTTTGTGTTCAGTGAATCATTTAGTCTGGGTACTGATCTTGGTTCTTTGTAAATGTATTCATAACTGACACCTCAGCAATTTCCCTATTCTCAATTTAGTCAATTTAAATAATAGTCTTTTACTTCAAATTATTCTGTGACAAAAGATTGATTAAAAAGATTTGCACAGCTATGTTAAATACAGCTCTTAGAAAATAATTAGTACTTGGACTTAACCCATTTGTCAAGTACCATGTGAAAGAATCAAGAGACTGTAATACAAACACACAAAGGGTAAAGAATCAAGAGACTGTAATACAAACACACAAAGGGTACTATTCAGCATAATAAAATTAAAGTCATGCAGTTTATATACTTTATGTTATGAGTAAAATAAATCTGAGGCCAAAGTAAATATACAGGATTATTTTACTCATCTGTGGCATATGGAGAAATCTAAGAAGGCTAGGAATAATATGAAACAATAAATATTGAAAATAATAAACCTTTTCTAGTTTCAGTGTTATAGATATGAGAGTACCAAGACTCCCAAATAACCAAAGTATTTCTAAGGGAAAATAAGAAAAACAAACGTGTCATGTTTAACTATCTAAAGCTCTTTACTATAAAACTTCATTTAAGGGTCCAAATGAGTGTAGAGAATTTGCCTTGCATGCAGCTGACACACACTGAACCGACCTAGATTTGATTCCAAGCATCCTATATGGTCCCCTGAATTTGCCAGGAGTAATTTCTAAATGCAGAGTCAGGAATAATCTTGAGCATCTCAAGGTGTAACCTCTAAACCACAACCAAAGAAAAAAACAACTATATTTTAAAGCAGTAGTAAACTAAAAAACATGGCTTTGCATTAAAAACAGGCACACAGGCCAATGGTTTAAAGAGTTTAGAATATAGATCTATGTTTAATAGGCATCTAATATATGATAAGGGGCATAAGACTACTTTTGAGGGGAATACACCCAGCAATTCTCAGAGCTTACTCCTGGCTCTCCACTCAGAAACCACTCCTTGCAGACGTGGTAGACTATATGAAATGCAGGTAATCAACAATGGACTGGCTGTGTGCAAGGTAAGCATACTAAATACTGTACTACTGCTCTAGTCCATATAAATAAGACTTTACAATTTTAAAAAAAATGTAAAGCTGTGAGACTTTTCCTTTTGAATGTAAATTAGTACAGCTTATCTAAAAATGCAAAGTAGTGCAGCTTATATAAAAAAACAGAACGGAGATTCCCAAACAACCAAAAATTTAAAAGTCCTTATGATATAGTAATACTACCCTGGCATTTATCCAAATGAGGGGAAATGCTAATTCAACAATATTTTTGTAAATCTTTATTTGTAGTATGAACATTATTCAACTAAAAATATTACTCAACCTAAATGCTCATAGGCAGATGAATATATAGAGAAGTGATGTGGTATTACTTAATGCATGTCTACTCTGTTTATAAAATCATAAAATTGAATCAAGGAAGTATTTTTGGGGGGAGGTGGGTATACCTGGCAATGCTCAGTGGCTACTCTTTGCTCTGCACACAATAATTACACCTGGCTGTGCTTAGGGGACTATATTGGATACTGGGGATTGGCATGCAAGGCAAATGCCAAATGCCCTACCTGTTGGTCTCTAGTAAGATATCTTAAAGAGTTTGAACAAGGCTATGCAGGTAAGATGTACTGAGTTCTATTTCTAACACTGCATTACCCCAAGTACTGCAGGTATACTCAGTGTGGACACTGAGCTGAAAATTGAGCCTGAGCATTAAACCTTTAGATACAATTGACCACATATCATTAGAAATTGCCTCTGAATCTTCTGAGCATGGCTAAGGTACCTTGTTCTTAAAAGCTTATGAAATTGTCCTTTTAAGAATAAATATATGACAATTGCAGTCATTGTGTTAAAAAAAAAAGTGAACAATAATAGTTGATGGTTTTCTTCGTGTGTGTAATATAAATAAGTAAAGCAAACGAACTGATAACAAGCAACATAACAAATTCTCACCTGGGATAAACTATTTTGATTATTGGAGGAAAAGGAGAAAGAGATTTGAATAATTAGTAAGGAGTCTCTGCTAGTGAGTTACCACTGAAACTTTACCAAAGGAGATGATGTGGACGAATACCACTAAAATAGTGTTCTCTAAAGAAAAGAATAATTATCTTGAGAGTGCTTGGTGTTGTGTATGTAAACATTTTAATGGGATTATTATGTTACTGACCCTACCCTGATTGGTGATTGTGCCCTACCTGAGGGTGTGACCTGGCATTCTGATCCCACCCTAGGGTGGTACCTGATTCTGCTCCCACCCTGGGTGGTACCTGATCCCACCATTGGGTGGTACATTGTAGATTTTTCTTCTCAGGAGCTTGTAGTTGATTCCTTGATACATGTTTCTGGTTTTAGTCACCCTGTGTTTAGAAGTTTTTCTTTACATTTTCCTGTGATGCGCTTATGCAAACAGCCACTCTTTTATTATTGACTAATTTTTCCTTTAATAATTGTAGACAATATTGTTTGTTTACTAAAAACAAACGGGGGAATTGTTGTGTATGTAAACATTTTAATGAGATTATTATGTTACTGACCCTACCCTGATCAGTGATTGTGCCCTACCCTAGGGTGTGACCTGGCATTCTGCTCCCACCCTAGGGTGGTACCTGATTCTGCTCCCACCATTGGGTGGTACCTGATCCCACCATTGGGTGGTACCTGATTCTGGGACACAAACAAGACTCTGTGGAAGGCGAGAGGCTTTTTGTCCTGGACCTATTCTCAGGCCTTTGGGCTTCAGCCTCTTCATGGAATAAAGAGCTGTTTTCTTCGGAAGCCTGACTGCCTTTTGGCTTTCTTCCTGCCGCATTCACCTCAGAACCGCAGACTGAACAGGGTAACAGACATGTGGTCCGAGCTGGAGGAGAAAGGCCTCATCCTCCATCCCTCCATCAGTCAACCTCTTCAGGGGCTGACTTGCAAACACTTGGTTATATGGTAAGATAATAGAAGCCTTGGGTATAATTGAAAGTTTCTGTTTTGTTCTGTTTTAAAATATGAATTCTCAGGGAAGTGCTGAATGATAATTTAATGAAACAAGGACAGTGTATTTTTTAAATAAATTTGGAATCTTTAATAGAAGTGTGAAGCTAAGACACTAAATTTCTAGGTTATAAGTCAGTAATAACCACAGGCACACAAACATTTTAAAAAATGATGAACGAAGAATAATTCACCAATAAAGTTAATTCAGGTCTGGATTAATGTATAACACATGTTATGGCACTCGCCTAGTAAATTGCCAATCCCTATTTGAGTCCTGGATTGCCAGTAGTGATCTGAGATCAGAGCTAGGAGTTAATCCAGAATACCTCTGGTGTGACTGATTATCCCATACTCCCAACACACAAAACAGAAAAATTCAATTCTAATCCCTGAAACCTGAAATTTTTGTACTATTATGTGATAAAAGGGACTTTACAGATGTGATTAGGTATAAGACTTGGATATCATCCAAGATCTAGCACGGCCTAATTCAGTCACAAAGATGCTTACAATTGAAAGAGTGAGACAAAACCTCTGGACACAAATAAAAAGAAATTTAGGTTGGTACTTTGCAAATTTGGAGATGAAAGGAATCACTATCTTAAAAATGCAGACAGCTTTTGAAATTGGAAAATTAAGGACAAAGTGTGCTTCAGAACTCATGAAAAGTGTAATCTTTAACCCAGCAACATCTATTTCTGACTTCTGACCACCAAAACAGTGTAATTGTTTTGTTTAAAACCATTAGGTTTGGGCCAGAGAGATAGCCTGGAGGTAAGGCGTCTGCTTTCCAGGCAGAAGGACCTGTTGTTGGAATCCCTGCATGCCATATGGTCCCCTGTGCCTGCCAGAGGCGATTTCTGAGCAAAGAACCAGGAGAAATCCCTGAGCGCTGCCTGGTATGACCCAAAATCAAAAAACAAAACAAAACAAAACAAAAAACCATTAGGCTTATGTGATCTGTCATAAAAGCTATAAGAAACAAATGAAATTACAGAAACATAAATTTCCAGGAACCAAGTATCATTGAAAATTGGAGAAAGGATCAGAAAGGTGGTGCAAGTGGTAGGGCCTTTGCCTAGCACATGGCTAACCTAGGAAGTACCGCGGTTTGATCCCCTGGCAGATGGTCCCCCAGGCCAGGAGCAATTTCTGAGTGAATAACCAGGAATGACCCCTGAGTGTCATCAGGTGTGCTCCCCCAAAGAGAGAAGGAAGGAAGGAAGGAAGGAAGGAAGGAAGGAAGGAAGGAAGGAAGGAAGGAAGGAAGGAAGGAAGGAAGGAAGGAAGGAAGGAAGGAAGGAAGGAAGGAAGGAAGGAAGGAAGGAAGGAAGGAAGGAAGGAAGGAAGGAAGGAAGGAAGGAAGGAAGGAAGAAAGAAAGAAAGGAAAGAAAGAAAGAAAAGAAAGAAAGAAAGAAAGAAAGAAAGAAAGAAAGAAAGAAAGAAAGAAAGAAAGAAAGAAAGAAAGAAAGAAGAAAGAAAGAAAGAAAGAAAGAAAGAAAAAAGAAAGAAAAAGAGAGAGAGAAGAAGAAAGAAAGAAAGAAAGAAAAAAGAAAGAAAGAAAGAAAGAAAGAAAGAAAGAAAGAAAGAAAGAAAGAAGAAGAAGGAAGAAGAAGAAGAAGAAAGAAAGAAAGAAAGAAAGAAAGAAAAAAGAAAGAAATAAAAGAAAAAAATAAAAGAGAGAAATAAAAAAGAAAGAAAGAAAGAAAGAAAGAAAAAGAAAGGAAGAAAGAAAGAAAGAAAAAGAAAGGAAGAAAGACAGAAAGAAAGAAAGAAAGAAAGAAGAAGAAAGAAAGAAAGAAAGAAAGAAAGAAATAAAGAAAGAAAGAAAGAAAAAAGAAAGAAAGAAAGAAAGAAAGAAAGAAAGAAGAAGGAAGGAAGGAAGGAAGGAAGGAAGGAAGGAAGGAAGGAAGGAAGGAAGGAAGGAAGGAAGAAGGAAGGAAGGAAGGAAGAAGGGAGGGAGGGAGGGAGGGAGGGAGGGAGGGAGGAGGGAAGGAAGGAAGGAGGGAAGGAAGGAAGAAAGGAAAAAGAGAGAAGGCAAAACAGTTTTTGTGGTGTTGAGTTTTAAATTAAGAACCTCAGATATTCTATATTCTTTTCAGATATAGGCAGGAGTGCCAATGCTAAGCTAATGAGGGAATCTTCTTTAACATTCACTCCAGATGATTGTGATGCTCATTTAATTGAAAAATTCAATCTTTAATTATATAAGTATATATTCATATATTTAATTAAATATAATAATTAACATTTTAATATTTAATATATTAATCAATATAGTTATTTAATATGCTATTAATTATTTAATTATATAGTGTATTTCATATTCTAAGCCTAGACTAAAATATAATACAAATAATGCATTTAATGGTGAAATTATCATACAGGAGAATTCAAAATGTAATCTATAGAGTACTGTTTCAAGGATATATAATAGTTCTCTATTTTTTGTAATAAATTGTCACATTTAACAGCTCAGTAATATTATTGAGTTTGTGTGGGTCAGGATTTAGATTACAGTTTAGTGGTCCTTTGCTTCAGTCTAACAAGGCAACATTTAATGTATGTACATATGAGGATATAGTTCAACATTTACTGGAGATTGTTAGAATTTCAGTTCTCCAAGGATTGTTGGCCAGAGGCCTTGTTTCGCTATAATGGCTTTCCCCAAAGGGTAAGGTTACTTGTTCAATGCTACAAATAGAATGAAAGTTGTTTGCTGTTTATTGATTTAGGAATGTAGCTATTAAATGCAGAAGTTATAGCTTTCTACAAATGAGTTATTGAATTAGAGCCCATCACAGTGATTCTATTATATTGATAAGAAGACCCTGGTGGTACTCAATGATGAAAGAAGAATACACAAAAGTAAATTTCAGGACATGGACTCTAGAGGCAGCAAGACTGCCTCTAAAAAGTGCCCAGGTTGTAAATAAATTGATTTTTTTTTTTTTTGTTTTGGGGCCATGTTAAGCAGTCCTTAGGGTTTATTCCTGGATATGTGCTTATGGATTACTCCTGGAGGTGTTCAGGGCACCATATATGGTACCATGATTTGAACTTGTCTGACTTGACCAAATGGAAGGCAGTCTTCCTATAATTTCTCTCTGGCCCCCACAAAGTATTAGTCCTGTACTTTCTGGCCCTATTACTGTAATTTTAAAATAAATTTAACATATTTATATTTTATTAGTACTTTTCATAATACAACTTTTTCTCTTTGAACACTATTTTAAAAACATGTCATAGAAATTTCTTATATGTATTATAACACTTACATTATTTCTTCCTCATATTTTCTCTTAGAAATTGCACTTAAATGTCTTTTCTCAGAACACTTTATAGAAGTGTATTCCTGGCTTTTTTAACTAGTATACCTGGAATTAAATATGTTGACAAAAATAATAATTATATTGTTAATAACAAAGCAATTTTCATGTAACTGCATATTAGGAATAAAATATTCATTAAATAAAAATTCTGTTAAATTAAAATAATTTTAAAATTGAAGATTTTATATAATTTAGAAATACTACATTTAGAATTATAATTATCAATAACAAGTCCAAATCATAATCAATTACTAATGCCTAAAACAGATTAACTAGTATCTAGTTGCTAACTTAGAATGTTTTAAAGAAGCATGTATTTTCATGATAAGAATTTTTATCATTCTCTTATATAAGTATGTATATATATACATTATATATATATATGTAAATATACAATTGAAATCAGGAATGTTATAGACTAAAAAATGAAGGGTACATTTTAAAGATTTTTTTGGGTCAGACTTGGAGATGCTAAATGGTTAGTCCTGGATCATCAGGAATCACTCCTGACGGTACTCAGGGGACCATACGTATTCTAAGTATCAAACTCAAACTGTCGACAAGCAAGGCAGGCACCATATCCATTGTACTATCACTCCAGCCCTAGAAGATCTCTCTTAAAAGGTTTTGTACTTACCTAAGACTTTTGGAGAGCCACCCTAAGCATTCCTAGCTTATCTAAACCCTTACAATCTGCTATCGTAGCAAAAACTGAACTGAAATTTCTTGATGGTTTTGAAGAATGAGAGAAAAGTTGAACTATTCTTTAAGAATAGTTTTTTCTAATCTAGATTGTTTTTGTCATTAAAATATTTTTTTCTTTAATTTTGTGCCATATCCAGTGACACTCAGGGGTTACTCCTGACTAAGCACTCAGATATAGCTCCTGGTTTGGCAGGACCATATGGGTCGCTGGGGGAATGAACCACACTCTGTTCTGTGTCAGCCACATGCAAAGCATGTGACCCATATGGTCCCCCCAAGCCAGGAGCGATTTTTGAGAGCACAGCCTGGAGTAACTCCTGAGCATCACTGAGTATGGCACAAGAATAAAAAAAATTAATAGGTTTCAATATTGTAAGAAGAGTATAAAATGTCCAGTGTTCTCAACAGTCCTTTTTACAATGGTCTCATTTGAAAATCACAATTAAAGGATTAGTCACATGTAAAATGAACAGAAAGGAAATCTTTACCAGATTGTATATCGATAAAGGGAAGTTTAATAGTGAATTTGATATTAAAATATTTATCCAGATTTGGGGGGTATTGTTTAATTTTGAGAGATCAAAGAGTTAATATAATAGTGAAGATATACTTTGAACAAGATTGACCCAGGTTTGATCCCCCTCATACATATGGTCAACTAAGCGACTACCAGGAGTGAATCCTCAAAGCAGAGCCAGGCCTAGGCCTGGGGATAGACCAAATCACAAAATATTAATAAGGACAACAACAGAAAACATAACTGGCACAAATTTATCTTGTACTTAGTTATGGTACTGATATGTTATTTGTGCATAGTATAATTAAAAAGCAGGAAAAATTCTAAAACAAAACAAACAAACTAAAAAACAAATAAAAATTCCTCAAATACAAGAGTTTAAGTATAGTCATATTCTGTTTGTGACATCTTTATTTGCATATGTAACTAATCAAATAAACATAAAAATTCAGTGTATTTGTTGCTTTAGAGCCATACTTAGTAGTTCTTAGGTGTTACTCCTTTTTCTGTACTCTGGGTTGGGCAGGGGAGACCATATAGGATGCCAGGGATTGAACCAAATCAGCTACATGCAAGCCAAACACCTACTTTTTATACTATAACTCCATCTCAAAATGTGTGTATTTTTTAATAGTTAAAAATAGATAGATTTGCTACACAATGGCATAATACTATGTAGCTGAGTGCTGAAAGGAGATAAAATGAAGGCATGATACCCTTGCAAACCACAGTGTCTGAAAGGAAAAATAAAACGTGTGTGTGTGTGTGTGTGTGTGTGTGTGTGAGAGAGAGAGAGAGAGAGAGAGAGAGTTAGAGAGAGAATGAGAGAGAGAGAAGAAAAGAGAGAAAAAGAGGGAGAAGAAGAAAAATGCTTGCCCCAGGGGTTGGGAGGAAAACTGGGGACATTTGGTGGCTGGAAATTTGCATCCATTAAGGGTGTTATACATTGTTCAACTGAAACTTAATCATGTACAACTTTACAATTGTGGAAAATAAAAATTGTATTATGAACATCCTTGTAACTAAGTGTTTAAATAGGGTAATTACTTAAAAAATAACAAAATATGGTAACTCTTTGAAAAGAGATATGAATAGTTATTCTCTTTGTTTTGATGAGATCCAACAAACTCTTGTGAAGGAAATTTAAGCAATTCGTTAAATAAGTAAAATACTGACCTTTATTTTAAAACTCTGAGAAAATTATTTTGATATTAGTAGAAAATTATAGTTGATAGGAAATTAATTTATATTATGAATCTTTTAATAGCAGCTATTAACAACTCACTTCTTACCACAATATACTTAAAGTTAAGATCAGACTATATAACTTTATATTTGTATTAAGCCTTTTATACCAACTAAAATACAAAGAACACCTAGAAAAAAACTCTGCTGCCTGTTTTAATTTTAGATTAAAAAATAACATTAGAGCTAAATGATTCCAACACTTGCAATTAAATGAGAAACTAGAGAAATTAGTTGTTGGAAAGGAAGAATAACTATTTATATTCTCTGTATTATTGCACTTCATTCCAACTGATAGAATGCACAAAAATAAGTCCGTTTCTGCATATAGAAATATCAATCAAACTGAAATTGCATAACAATTCTTTGACAAGCCTTCCATCAAGTCTTGCCAATAAGAAAGCAATGCATTCAATGTATATTTTTTTCTTTTAGAAGAATGAGTTATAGAGAACTTTACATAAAGCAGTTCGCAGAACAAAATGCTATTTTACAAAACAATAACAAGCACAAATACTGCAATGTCTCAGAGTCCCAACAGTGCATGATGGCCAAAACATATATTTTCTTTCATTGTGCTTTCTTATTTCTAAGCTCTTATAATAACTTTTGTCAATTTTATAACATGTCAACAAATGCTTCATCACAATACTTTCCCAAAAAAAGTTTGTTTCTTATTTCATGTTCATGTTGTACACTCAACAGATTTGAACAGTTTTTCTTTGTCTTCTTTTCTTTTTTTGTAACCTCTAAATTCTGAAATTATTCTCTGTATGGCTTTTTCCTTTGCATTAAAAATAAAGAAATAAACAAACAATAAGTGAAACTTAAAGACTGAGAGTTTCAAGGCTTCTATGAAAGCAGTACATGTCACTATCAAAGCCAGTTTCTTATCCACCTTTTATGGCAAAGTGAGAGCACAAGGGGTAAATATTGCTGATAAATAAATCTATCATAGGTCATCACTATTATGGTGCTGAGAGTTCCCGCTTCTATATTAATAAAAGTATATGTACTCCTAGTGTGCTAAGAAGTTTTATATATTTTTGTTAAAACATATCTCATTTATGTTAAAAAACAAATCATGTTTTCTTACATCTATTGAGGCTTATATTGTTCTTTAAGCTTGCATGAAGAAGCAAGTACTTTAGAAAATGTTCACCATAAAGACTAAGCAGAATTTTTTTTTTTATCAAGTGGCACTTTCTTAAACAACAAGCAAAAAAGTACTAATACTTACTACAAACTGTATGACAGCATCAAAAGAGTTCAACTTAGAACTGTTTTTAATTAATATAGACTAGTGAGGAGAACTCCAAGGTATTATTATACTAACAATTATGGAGTAAAGTTGTAAAAAAAAGTCGTAAAATACTCAAGAAAACAAATTTTTGTGAAGCCACAGGCATCCTTTTTTTGGAAGGTATTTTCAAAGAACTATAGTTGAACGATTTACCATAAATATATTAGAAACATATATACAATACATGCTACACATATAGTTAACTTTTCTAATTATATTCTAGGTTTATTATACAAAATGCATAAAATTGAAAAATCTCCATTTATACATTTACTATGTGATTTTTACAGTTTTATATATGTCCATTTATTTTTCTTAAACTTTGGCTAGCCCATTAATTTGTTTTAGTTAACAGAATGCACCAAAAGTGACAAGATCTGATTCCAAGCTGGAAAATGAAACACTTTGCTTACTGTTGAAATTTTAAGCAATTATTTGAGAATCTCAGATTATTGTGTGAGATGCTTAGAGAATTAAGATGAGTAGTCTCAGGGGCCAGAGTGATACTACAGTGGTCAGATGCATGTGTCCAACTCAGTTTGATCTCCAACAACACATATGGTTCCCAAACCCACAAGAAGAAAGTAGTCCTGAGCATCACAAATTGGGCCCCCCCAAAAAAACAAAACAAAAGATGAACAGTTCCTGTTGGGTCATTCTAGACTAAACTACCCCAGCCAGATCTGATTTTCTGCCTGCAGACATAGGTTAATTATTATTATTATTATTATTATTATTATTATTATTATTATATATTATATTATTAACCAGAAATATTACTAGCTAAACTTTTTAAGGATCATTGCTTTAAGTACTAGAAATTTTACATTTTGTAATACAAAATTTAAGTGTTGCAGAAATAATTGGTTTCTAGAATTAAAGTTGGTACCATAACAAAATCTAAAGTAGGTGACACTAGCCATGAGCTTCTGAACAGAGGTTGAAAACAAAACAAAACAAAAAATACAAAACAAAAACAAAACAAAATCTTACTCAATGATGGGAGAAAGAAAAAATTGTCATTGAAGGTTAGTGGAAAATGACTATGTGTTTTAAAATAAAATAATTGGCAAAAGAATTGCCTACAGGAACTTGAAAGATGAAAAATGTACAAAATTAACTTTGATTTTGGCTCAAGAGATCTCCACAGAATGTTGAAATGTCAGTTGGTTGGTCTAGCTGCATATAGGTACAGGAAGAAAGAACTGAGCTAAATAAAGAACTGGCCAGTTTGCAAAAAGATTTTGAGGGAATGTAGAGGGGACAAAATTTTCTGGAACGCAAAAGTAAAACTGTTTTCAGCTTTAGCCTCCCAGTCTGTAAAAATTCTCCAAGTAAAATAAAGCCTGAGGGGAAATATTCATTCAAGACTGTAGCTTTTTTTTTTAAAGAAATTTGAAAAATTCAACATTAACAAATAAAAGCTCTAAAAATAAAGGCAAAAAAATTACTCCATGAATTCACAGAACCCTAGTACTGATGTAATAGTAAATAAGTTACAGAGATATGGATGTCTTAAAATAAATCATTAGAATGGCTGTTTGACAATTTTTTCAGGACACGAATTAAACTCAAGTAAGTCTATAATTATTTGGAGCAATCACATAATCTAAAATTGATCTGAACCCAACCTAAACTGAAAAAGAGGGTCATCCCAGGCTGAAAGATAAGTGTTTGAGCTTTGAATTCAGGAAACTGGCAGAGAAAATTGTCAAATGCTAAGGAAGGAAATTGAATAGGAATCTGTCCTAATGGGTAGAACTAAAAACAAAGATCAAAGTAGGAAACCTCTCCCAAGGAGCATAATTTCCACTTAAATTTATTCCCTGGACTTCAAACGTGTTATGAACAAACGATGAGAATCCCTCTTGTGTTTTAGAAAGGTTGAATTGTTGAAAATATTGACTCTTTAAATCAGTAATCTAAGTTGGATATATTAGTGGATACACTGCTTGATTTCATGAATCTCTGGATTAAGAAAATCTACATATGATCAGCTTTATATGGGTTCTTCCTCACATTCTTAAATTCAAGCCTGATATATTAAAGTCACATGATATGATTTATAAAAATATTGAATAAATAATGTTTTTAATAGAAAAAAAACATGAAAACAGTAGCCTAAAGACAACATGTGGTAGGTTCTGATGCCTTTGAAGATCGCCTGGTAACTTACGTAAAGTCAGTGGAATAAGGCAGCAGCTCCAAGAAGGACATCTGTTTTCTATGAACTCAAACGCTGCCTCCCAATGAAGTGGCTGGGAAGATCTAGGACACGGTCCTTGCTCTGGCAAGGAAAGCAAAGTCACTCCTAGATCTTTTCAGTGCACAGCCTTCCTTATAGAATCAGAAGACAAGTAGTGAAATGAAAGAAAAAAGGGGGGGGTTTATTTGGAGGTACTGAGAAGAGGGAGAGGAAAAGAAAGAGAGAAATAAGTAATATGTTCAAGGAGAATATAGACTTCTCCAAAGACAGAGAGAGCCCTGGTACACAACCCAGCCTGAAAGTAGGAAAGACCGCATCTCAAGAAGTGAAATACAGGCCACTTGTGTTTGGGCACAAGTATGCAAGCAGGACGTGTATTCACCTCTTTTGTTTCAAGTTGAATTTTAAAGGATTTCTCCCACCCTGTCCCAAGTGGGGCTTTCTCTCCAGTTAAGTCCCATTGCTAGGTGGAACGGTTAGATATAGGTCTTCCTTGATTTTCCTTTTCTGGCTTCTGTTCTTGTTGGAGCTTCTTTTGATAAGGAGTGCAATATTCTGGCCACATGAAACCCTTTTCAGTGATGAAGTAATTCTCCCAAACCCAGTCTCTTCTATTCTCAAAACTAAATTGCTATGGAAAAGAAGAAGGCAGTGGCAGTGTAAAGGGCCTAGCTTTCCTACCTGCCTGCTGCTTTAATCCCAAAATTGCTCATAATACTCATCTGGCCTTATGATCTGCTTTGGTGAACAGAGTGAATTATAAGATAACACACATTTCAGGGGTTTAAACCTTAATAAAGCATAGTTGTCTACTTGTTTTCTTAGAATCTTGCCCAGTCACCAGTGAAGAAGCCCAGATTATCCAAATATCAGAATAAGCGATCACATAGAACAACAGCTGAAGATCTGACTGGGAAGCTCTCGTTAATCAGGTGGGTACTAGTAATATGCCCCAATCTGTATGGTGAACACAAAAAAGAAAAATAGAAAAACCTTAAACATGCAGCCCTAATTGTTGACTCATAAAATCATAATGATAACTATGATCATTGTAATCATGAGGTGATTTGAATTATAAATTTTAACACCTTCCCTCCAGAAGTGAGGCAGAAATCTAAGTAAGATACCAAAGCCATATTGCTAAGCCATACCAACATGGTCACTCTAGATAACAACTTAGACAAGTACTTCCAAATAAAACCTATTGTTTTTTTTTTTCCCCACTACTTGTCTCTACTCATTGCTGTGGTGTGGTCCTTTAATTTAAAAAATTTAAGAAGGCAATGATATTTTTATTAGGGGTCCCTGAGAACATCCACAGTATAAGTAATTTACTATAAGATTTCAAGAACTCAGAAAATTGATTATATTCATAAATATGGTTTAAAGTTCTAGGAAAAACAAAGTACAATAGATTATCTGGCTTTTCCAATGGAGTCCAACAGCAAACAGTTAATACTTTCAGCAGCAGTATGTGTCAAGTAGTGGGAAAAAAAACCAACAGGTTTTATTTGGAAGTACTGAAGAGAGGAGAGGAAAAGAAAAAGAAAGTAGTAAGTAACGTATTCAAGTAGAATGCAGACTTCTCCAAAGATCCCTGGTACACAACACAGCCAGAGTAAGTCTCTTTCTGTAAATGACACCACAAGTTCCTGGAATATCACAAGTTTACCCCAGCTAGTGGATCAAATCCCCATGATAACATTATGTTTACATCCTTCTTGCTACTCCACAGGCCAACATCCTGTTTTTATTTTTGCTTGCATATGTTGTAAAAAATTCCTATTAGATATAGCTATCCACGGACCAATCACCTAATGCTCTATAAGCAATGATGTCATGTGTAGCCAATGCTTGCAATGGTCACCTATCCCATCTAAAAATTCTCTAAACTTGGTATAAAAGTTACAATATAAGTTGGGTACTGGAGTGGTGGCACAAGTAGTAGGGTGTCTGCCTTGCAAGTGCTAACCTAGGACAGACTATGGTTCGATCTCCCAGCGTCCCATATGGTCCCTCAAGCCAGGAGCGATTTCTGAGCACATAGTCAGGTGTAACCCCTGAGCGTCACTGGGTGTGACCCCCCCCAAAAAAAAAAAGCAGACTGTAAATTGGGCGTGAGTTGCCACCTCACTACAAGTGGTTGGTCCAAGCATTCTGGAATCTGGCTTCAATAAATGCTCCTTGCTTTTGCATTCTGTGAGTCTCTGATAAAATGGTCTCAGTTTTGGATCCAAAATAAATTCAGAATACTTGTAAGGAAAAAAAATTATAACAGCAAACTGCATTGTGTAAAGCCTTTCTTTAAATGCATATACATATTTTATATAATAAAATGAGCTAAGGGCTTCTGACATAAGGGACTCCATATTTACCTCCCACCAGTCTCTTAGCAATAGGAAAACTAGTTATCTTTCCAAGGATGAGGTGCAACCATTAACAAGTAAAGGTTATGAATTGTTCAGCTCTAGGACTAACCATCCCACAAATCATGATTATTTTCCACAAGTGTAGTCTAATTGTTCCTCTTGAATATAAACCAACATAGCCTTTAATTATCATATTGTTTCTTTATCTTGCTGTGCTGATCACAGGAGGTTATGAGTTTTTTTTTTAGATTTTGGGTCACACCCAGTGATGTTCAGGGGTTATTCCTGGTGGCCCTATTCTCAGAATTCCTTCTGGCAGTGCTCTGGTAACCATATAGGACCCATCTAGACCTGAGACAGGCAAGACAAGTATTTTGCCTTCTGTACTGTATATTTCTAGCTCCTGATGTTTGCCTGTAGAAAGTAATCCCTGACTATCTATGGGGCAACAAGTTCTTTCAAATTCTAGTCTCCTTGTGGTCACTGATTCTATAATAAAAAACTCTTAATAGGACATTTATAAATGGCATTCTTGTTTCCTGCAAAACTTGTTTATAACAATGTGTGCAAGCATACACAAGTATATATATTATTTATGCATATATTGTATGTACTTGTGTGGGGAGCCTAGCTGATGAAACCTAGAACAAAGGACACCTCAGTAATCCCTGACTTTGTCACCCACGTGACCAAAGGCGCCCATGCCCTTAGAACAAAGGAAATAGACAAATACTAAAGTAATTCAAAGCAGCCCAATACATCCAGCCAGAAAGAAAAATATAGAGCAACTTGCCTTTGTGTTAGCAAAAGATTATTATGATTACAGCTGATGTTTTATTTATGCTTGCTGAGTAAAATTTATAGAACCTTGTTTGGAGTTTGTGTTTTCAGGGTAAACACGTGCGCTCTACCTCTTTGCTCCTCCCTATTACCTGCCCCAGCTTATGCTAATGAATGCTTGCAATTGTAATTGGTGGAGAACCTGTAACACCCTCTGAAGTATTTCAGCCCTTAAAAGCTGATCACCCCGACAATAAACTCCCTTTTGAACAGCATGTGTTGTCTTGAGGACTTTTCTTACTAACTTCTCAAGTTTTTCTTCACAGGTCGGTTCTGCTCGGGCAAACCCACGAATAACTAGCAACCTTCATTTCCACACCCCCGCGGGTCAGGGGTCCCCCACGGGAGGTTGCATACTTGTATATGCATACACAAATTAGTTTATATATACTTCTATATAATTCTGTTTACCATAGCATTATTTACATAGCCAAAATGTATGTGTAAGTACACATGACAGATGATAAGATAAAGATGGTTTATATAATTGCAATGGAATACTGCTCAGTTGTTTAAAAATGTCTAACATAAATACAATGACATCAGTGTAATTGGATCCTTTGTAATATTAATGAATTTAAGATTTTTATGCTTAAAATAAGCCATATAGATAAAGACTAACATCAAAGATTATAATTTCATTTGTATATAATACAGAAAAATCAAACACATAGCTAAATAAAACACACATTTTTAGATTATAAACCTATATTAGTGTTACCAGAAATGAAGAAGTAAGAGGCTAATAAGTCAATTAAAAGATGTTAAACCATATGATGAACAGATTATAACTTTTAGTGGTGAACTTAAAGTAGAATAATATGCTGATGAACATTTGAAATATAATGTTATAAGGCAATGTTTCTTCATTATAAAATAAGAAATAAGATAAACTATTTGTTCTAAAAGAAAGAATGCTTTTGAATTTGATAAAGATTTTCCTGCTACTAGACAACCTCTGACACTAAGGATAACTTTTTTCAAGTGGAATCTATACAATCTAAACTAAGTGAATTTATTTCTTGAGTTTCACAAAATTTAAAGTTAGAGCAATTATAATAGTATTTGTGCAACACGGTATTTAATCATCAATTTATTGACTGGGAATTTCATTAATCATAAAACTTAGCATATGCTACAGATAGTCAAATACAATTTGAAAAACAAATTTGGGCCAAAATGTAGCATATTCTAGGTCACAAAATTTGAAAATGAGTATTAATAACTCAAACCAGGATTGGAAAAATAATAAAATTGTATTATTTATACATAATAAATAATATTACATTATTTTAAAAATATAATTAAACATACAAAACTATCAAAATAATTAGGAATAAAATTGTTAGAAAATAGAGTCTAAAATTGATACTATTTTATCATTTAGAAAAAAAAATGTGTTGACTCACATTTCAGAAGTACAGTCTATATGCTTGCCAAAAGTTGTATGGAGAATAATTTGAAATTAATAGTATGATGGACATCAAGATTCTAGTTAATTATACTAGTAAATATTAATTTTAATCAGTAAAATATTAATCCACATGTACCTGCTTGTGTAATTTTAGATTGTATGTTGAATTTTAGCAAAAATGTTAATGTAAGTACCTGTATAGATGAGTATATACAAATATATGTATCTATGTGAGTGAGAAGAGGGAAGAAATAGAAAAAATTAAATCGGTTAGGAAGAAAACAGACTTCAGCTATCAAGAGAAAACATAATAAAACAATGAACAGATAGTTGGCATCCCTATCACTGAACCAGAATGGAGTAAAAGAATGTATTCATTAAGTATTCTGGAGACAGTGTCAATATTTTCTTCATTACTTTTAAAGATAGTTTATCAGTACTTCTTAATCATCCCTAGACAATGAGAAAGATTATAAATAAAATAAGAGTTTCGGGGCCAGAGAGCTAGCATGAGGTAGGGCATTTGCCTTGCATGCAGAAGGACCGTGGTTTGAATCCCAGCATCCCCAGTGGTCCCCTGAGGCTGCCAGGAGCGATTTCTGAGCATAGAGCCAGGAGTAACTCCTGAGCGCTGCCAAGTGTGACCCCCCAAAAAATAAATAAATAAATAAAACAAAAAAGTGTTTCTCACATTTGCAACCCAATCAACAGAAAGTAGATTTAATTTTATTTTGTCTTATTATTGTGACATATTATTATATGTTTGGGCTATAACTGGTGTTGTCAGAGCACCAGGCATCACTTATAACAGGGCACAAGCTATCATAGGGAGTGCTAGGGATCGGTCTTAGGTTTTCTACAGACAAGGCAAGTAACTTATCTGCTATACTAAATTCTTGCTTGGGTTAATTTTAACATCTCACAATTCTTTTGGTTCTGGTAGATAAACAAGTAGACTTTTTTTTTTTAGTGGTGTTCAGAATGTACTCCTGCCTCTGCACTCAGGGATCACTCCTAGCTAGGTTTGAGGGTCCAGATGGTGACATGGATTTAACTTAGGTTGGTTGCTTGCAAGGCAATTACCTTACCCACCTATCTCTTTATCACTAGACAGTAGATTTAATGGATCTTAGTACAATGCTTAGCCAAGAATATTCATTCATTGACAAAAGTTTCAAAAAAATTAATCAAATACCAGTATGTAATACAAATAATATGTAATGCAAATAAAATTGATTTCTTAATTAAGTTAATAGTTAAAGAAAATAAAATTGACACATCAAGATAGAAAATTTTTTAAAATAATAGTGTTTATCTCAGTAGTCATCAAACTTTTTCAACAGGGGGCCAGTTCACTATCCCTCAGACCATTGGAAGGCTGGACTATAGTAAAAACAAAAATTATAAACAAATTCCTATGTACACTGCATATATCTTATTTTGAAGTGAAGAAGCAAAACAGGAACAAATACAGTATGTGGTCCACGGGCCATAGTTTGAGGACCACAGAAAATGTTTCAAAACTCAAAATTATTTAAATATGTTAATATTTCAGAATTGTGTTATTAATGAAAAATAATTTGTAATGAATCTAGTTTTAGTATAATAAAGAAGAAAAACATAAAATAAAAATAAAATATTTTGAAGTGTGATGTCTAATAAAGTTTACTTTAAACATAATCTATTTTTGTATTTTCTATGGCATTTATGTTTTCTTTTCTTTTTTATTTTTTTTTGTTTTGGGGTCATACCCAGCAGTACTCAGGGGTTACTCCTGGCTCTGCATCAGAAGTCACTCCTGGCAGGCACGGGGGACCATATGGAATGCCGGTATTCAAACCACCATCTCTGAATAAGCTGCATACCAGGCAAATGCCCTACCACTGTGCTATCTCTCTGACCCAGCACTTAGGTTTTCTGTTTTTATGTTGTCTATCATATTCCATATAACTGGAAAAATGTACTTCTCTAAGTAAATGAACTTTTATATAAAGATATACTATTTCAGCATCATACATGTTGAATTCCCTGATTATCATTCAGTTATTGAACAAGTTTTAAATGAAGATGTGCAGTCACCTAATATGGAGCTCACTTTCTTCTTAAAGTAATTTTCCATACTATTAGTTTTATATCGCAACTGAATCATACATAATATGCTTCACACACTATATATCATTTCCCAGTGAGTAGTTAGTTTATAGAAACTTATACAATTATTCAAATCTTGGTTAATTTTTTACTTCTTTGAAAACAAGATTGTATTTTGTTTATTCAGATACAGACTACACAAATTCCTTTAAAATACATTTGATTTGGCAAAAATACTGATTGTTCCTATGCTTTTTCTGAAATGAGGTATATATAAATCTGATGCTAGCAACTGCTTTTATAACTACCCAAGGCTTTGTATAACTAGAAAATATCAAGTCTGGAAACAATTGCTTCAGTTTCTCAGCTGTGTGCAAACAACACTGTTTAACAACTCATTCCATACTTTTCCTATTTTGAACATAAAGCAACTTTGATATATACTTACAAATTATTGATATACCAATCATTCTTGGTTACAAGTTTCTTCATGTCTTGCTCTCTCTTACAGTTTGAGTGCACTAACTTATAAAAAAATATCTAGAAATTTCCATTTAACACAAAACTAAAGGTCAAAACAACCCTGACTGTCAGTAGCCAAAAACTATCAGCTTTCATAAATTTATTAACACTGGCTGCTGTCATAAAAACCTCTACCTCGATAACCATTTTCTCAAAACAAACAGAAGATTCATCAGCTGAAATGTTTTTAGTTCAAACTACTAAGGATATTAACATTTAGAAACATCTGCAGTATAGTCAAAATCTGTGACTACTTAATAACTGGACAACTCATAGATAGGGTTAGTGAGAAAAAGTTTAAAGTGGATGCATTATTCTATCAGAAAAAATGTGTTTGTCACATCAATACACTAAATAGAGATAAATATTTCCATCTGAGATTACCTCAGGGTTTAGAAAACTACAAAAGAATATATATTTTAGCGAGAAATAGAAAATTGCACTGCTTGATCCATTTATTCGAATATGTGCATTCTCAAAGTTACATAATTACTGTTTTATAGGAAGGTTATTTCTTATTATTTATATTTTCAAATGATTTTTATCGAAGCCTTGAACATTCATTCTCACTATGTTTTATATTATTTTAAGCATTATTTAAATATGATGCTTAGTCGTCCTTTTTATAAATGAGTGGCCTTAAATGCAAATGTAAACAATAAGAAAAATAAGTTGTATATTATCTTCTCTAAAGTAGTTAAACTATAGAAGCATTCACGAGGCATTTAATATTTGCCAACAAAGTAATTATTTGACCCATTTATATTCCTTTTAGTTTGTATACTATTAATCAGTATTTTATAAGTGCAGAGCCCTACATAAAACTTTATACAAGCAATTCCTCCACCACTGTTATAGGACCCTTCTCCCACACTGCCATGCCAAATGTCACACTCACTTTACTCAGCCAGACACTCCAATTCCCTCCAAGTTGCAGTGAAATGCAAGACTGTATAGCATTTCTAATAGATTCATTTCTTTATCCACACATCTATTTGGGGGCACTTGGGTTATTTCCGACCCTGGCTATTGCAAAAAGTGCTCCAATGAACATAGGTAAAAATGTGCATTTATTTTTTAATTAAAATTTGTTAGATTAAAGTTTTTGCATTCTACAGACAGATACCTTCCAAGGAGTCAGATTGCAGGTACTTATGAAAGATCTGTCCATAATATTTTGAAGAGTCTAAAGTATATTTCAGTGAAACGGTACCAGGCAACAATCACACAGGGGTGGCTGAGAGTTCGTGTGACCATGATTCTGTTGCCACCTACTGTTTCCACTCTTTCTCATATTTCTATACAATCTCACCTATGAAGAGTGGTATCTGATTGTGGTTTTGATTTGCTTTTCCCTGATAATCAAGCACAATTTCATGTTTCTATATAATAGGGTTTTTTATACTCTACCAATCATTATTAAATTTAGATAATACTCTAGTTTCTAATGTGTTGAATTCAAATTGTTAAGAAATTATTTTTATTAATTTGATAATATAAGTTTTATTATCCTGATTTAACAGAAGAAAAAATAATAGCCATTTATAGTTGTTGTTGAAGGTAAAGTTGACACAATATTCAAAGACCTTCAGTCAATTACTAAAATAATAAAAATAACAAGTAAAATGTATCACATTTTATTTATCCTCTTATTGAAGAACATGAAATAATCTGTTTTTCCTCTGTTGAAAAAAATGAAAGGAAAATCTCAACTACCCATCACTATCCATCAACTTTGTCATGTAAATTTGACAATTTTATAATCTCTCATCTAATCTTCTCTAATTCATATTATGTTAAAATCAAGGAGTCATTTTTCTGTTTACCATTAATTATTATTCTGCTTTTATAATTAAGATTTTAGGAATTTTATCTTAAATATTGCTGATGTGGGACTGGAGAGATAGCACAGTGGTAGGTTTTCCTTGTTATGCGGCTGACCTGGGAGGGACCCAGTTTGATTTCAGCATCCAGCCAGCCAGGAGTGATTTCTGAATGCAGAGCCAGGAGTAATCTTTGAGTGCCCCCAGGTGTTTCCCCAAAACCAATCAATTAAACACTCAATCAATAAATAAAGTTTATTTTAAAAATCTATTGCTGTTTTCCAGAAATCCAAATACTTGCACTGGATATAAAAACAAATGGGTACTTTGCAAAAGATAATGTGTGTGTATACACACACACACACACACACACACACACACATACAAACACAGTAGAAAGAGTGGGGAGGAGAGATACAAGTGAGAGACTAAGACATTGCTAGTTTTAACAATCTTGGAGTTGTTTATTACATTATTTTTTTTATTTTTTCTTTTGGGCCACACCCGGCAGCACTCAGGGATTGCTCCTGATATGTATATGTTTTTATATTTTGTGATTTTTATAATATTCTATATTTATAATATTATATATGTTATCATTCATACTTAAAATTTTTTGATTTGGGGCTACACTGGACAATTCTAAGGAATTATTCCTGACTTTTTCCTCAGGAATCACTCCTGGCAGTGCTTCGGAGAACATAGGAAATGCAGGTATAGAACCCAGATCTACTACATTAAAGGCAAGTTCCCTATTTATTGTTATTTATGTTACAGACAAAATTCTGTCATCTAGGACTGAGGGGCAAATTCAAAGGTTGAAAACATGTGGTTTACATGTGAGAGATCTATGTTTAATCTTTGGCTCTGCATGTTCTCTTAAAATCCTCTCGAAACAACCGCTGAACACAGAAGCAGACTAGGAGCACTGAGAAAAACGGTCACAGAACATCATCATCATCATCATCACATCATAATCACTAACAATCCAACTCTTTTTTGTTGACATTTTGTGTTTTGGTTTCTGGGCCACACCTAGCAGTGTTCAGGGCTTACTCCTGGCCCTGTGAACAAGAATCAATCCTACTACTGGGATTTATAGGATACCTGGAGATGAAAGCTGGGTCAGCAGCATGAAAGTAAAACTCTTTACTCATTGTAATACTTCTCTAACCCCTCCAGCAATCTCTTTTGATATAGAAAAATCTAAGGAATATTTAGACCAAAAGCAAACTTTTCAAAATAATTATATGTGTGAATGTATCTAAATGTATATATAGGGCCTACATATCAAAAACTGCATAGTTTAGATTTTAGTAATATAAAAAACTGCCTCGAGTTGGATTTCAGTTGCTTTAAACTGAGATATTCTAAAGCAGTATCTACTTCTAAATTTTTCTTACCTATAATTGAGACATTTTACTGATAAATATATTTATATTTATATATATATTCCTTTTAAAAATCTTAGAGTTGCTGTGGCTAGAGAACAGTACAATATTGTATAGAGGGCTGACCTTTTGCATGTAGGGAATCCAGGTTGTAATCCTTAGATTCCAAGCATCCTTTATGGTCCCATGAAACCTACCAAGAATGATCTCTGAATATCACTGAATGGAGGCCAAAATACCAGTTAAAGGATCATAGAGGTGGTGAAGGGAAAAGTCATAAAGCAAAATTAAGTTCTTAAAACATGAATTTTGGGGGATGGAGAAGTGGCACAAATGATAAGGTGTCTGCCTTGCCCACGTTAGCCTAGGATGGACTTGATCCTCTGGCATCCATTATGGTCCCCCAAGCCAGGAGCAATTTCTGAGCTCATAGCCAGAATCTGAGCGTCACCGGGTGTGGCCCCAAAACAAAACAAAACAAAAAAATAAACCAAGAATTTTGAAAACACTCTGAAGTTGACAAATATTTCCTTATTTACAAATTGTAGGAAGCAAATTTAAACTGATGATAAATATAATAAATCATAGGAAAGTATTATTATTCAATTACCAAAATATATTTTATATTAAAGAGCTACCAAAAGAGTTTAAAATAAATTCAATAGCTTGCACTTATTTTAAACACATGCAGAATTTTTGTATCTGTTTATCAATAATATTTTTGTGTGTCAAATAAATGTTCTAATAGACACTAAATGATGCATATAATCTACAAAGGTTACAATATCCAAATCACAAAAAATATATAAATTTTAGCATGTCATAATCTCGAGTCAATCTGATTTTCTGTTTTGAGAAAAGAGAAGGTTTATAATCTATGTGATTCTAACTATAAAACTTTTCCCCAAATAACTGAATTCTCAAGAGAGCAGCTGACAGGGAGAATGAGGGACAATTTATTTAGAGAACTATAATGTGAGGAAGAAAATAAGTTGCCATTTCCAATTTGGAACATAATTAGGGAGACAATAGCCTCCTGACTGATGTTCTTTCTTTTCTTTGATATTTATGTAGGACAGTAATTGAATGTATTTTTCCTGTTTCTTTTCACAATGTTTAGAAAAGTGTTTCTAGTTAGATTCAGAAGGAAAGAACCAATATTCACTGCCCTGTTTCATGGTCACACTTTGCTGCCTCTGGTTATGATCATGCCATTGAAACATTTTTAAGAGAGTCTGCCTAAGAACTGAGTT
The DNA here is from genome assembly GCF_024139225.1 of Suncus etruscus. Lineage (NCBI taxonomy): Eukaryota > Metazoa > Chordata > Mammalia > Eulipotyphla > Soricidae > Suncus > Suncus etruscus. The sequence goes on from NC_064852.1 coordinate 44,024,667, forward strand.
AACAGGATTATTAGAAGAAAAAAAAGTTGATGTGAAATTTGAGTGATTGTGGCCTTTCTGTTATTATTTGAAAGCATTAAGAACATTTTCCTTGTGTGTGTGAAATGATATATAATCCCAAATTCAATGGATAAAAATATATGTATATAAATATCTCAAAGCATTTGATCAATGTCAAGTGAAAGCTAAGACTGAGACACATTACATTACCTAGGAGATTCTTCTAGAAATGGAATTTCATTTAAACAACACTGGAAAAAATCAGTTTTCCTTATTTGTCTAAGGACTATTCAGTATTCAGTTACGTATGAATGAAATCCACACTGGCTTTTATCATATTGCCTTAGTAATAATCATCAAGATAAAAGACCATATTTATGGTCCACTACAATTACTAAGAAATCACTCTTTGACATAAAAAGCCTCATGTGTATTCAGAATAAGGTCCTGGACTTGGAGTAGGTTTGATATATCTATAAACTGGATGTGATGATAGTTTGAAACTTATGGCATAAAATTCCTGATCAACTGCATTTTTAAAAAATTAAGTAGATAAAAATTGAACATGATTATTTGCTATACCTCCATGTCCCATAATCTGAATATGTAGTGCAATTTCATTAAAAAAGTTTCATACAATATTGTGAATATAGTAAAATAAGGTTTTTACTGAACCTATTAGTCATCATACTTATTCTAAACTGCATTAAATATTAAGTTCATTTTCTGCTTCTTACTTTTTAAATACTTGAAATTTTTTATAACCAAAATAGTTTTGTTTTTATTTTGGCAACACTTATACTTATAAAAAAAAGGAAGATTAGTATGAACTTGCATAAATGCCACAAACATTCCATAATTTTATATTGACAGTAAAACATTAGTAGTTGAAGATCCTTACACTACACTATCATGACCTGGTAAGTCAACTAAGCAAACCTTAATAAAGAAAAATTAGTATTAAATAAAGAAATGGAAGAAAGCAGCTTTCAGACATAATAAGTCTTTTTATACTCCCAAAGTAGAGTACATATTGTTATCCAGTGCACATTACTACAAAATCAAGAAGATATAAATCATATCAGGAAAATGCTGTAGAAATTAATCACAAACAGAAATGGCAAATAGCATTCAAACACTTGAAGATATAAATAAAAATACTGATGAACCAGTAGGTCAAAGATGAAATCAATGATGAGATCAAAAGATTTTTGGAAACAGACATTGAAGACATGCGTTATAAGAACATACTGGGAAAGAGCAAAAGTGGTATTAAGATGAAAATTCCTAGCAATAAAACAAATTTAAACCTAGATAACACAATATGTACTAAGAACCTACAGTTTTTTTTCCCCTTATCTTCAAGCCCCAGAAACTCTATAAAAATGGCTTGTAAACTCCCCTTAGCTATCGTCACTTACGAGATGTGTGGTCCTAGCCTGCTGGTATCTGAAAAATTCCTTTTCTTTTGCATTACTGACATGTCTCCCCTCAGTCTTTGTGATTCGAATAGAGTTACCCCATATTTCATTTGAAGACAAATTGCATAATTATAACTATATATAAAGATTAAAAATTGGAGTCCCACTTGTTTAAATGGAGGAAAAATATTTGTAGAAAATATAACTGACTGACAAGTTTCATTTTGGTTATGAAATCTGTCATTTATCTCATTACAGAAAATACTTTCACATCCCAAAATTGCAGTTAAAACACACAATCACAGGTAGGTGATGTGGATCAGAGTTAGAGTACATGCCTTACATATATGATGCCCTCAGTTCTATAGCATACAAAATTAAAAATACATAATATCCACATAATTTTTTTATTTTTAAACTCTGACCTCCTCTACATAAACCTGTTGTCTCTTTATTGGGTACAATTATAGTGCGTCTTGATAAGTATTAAGTAAAAATACAAGACTACCACCTTATTTTCTAACATATGTTAGAGATATTCACATTTGACCCTTCAGCCTTTTCTAGAAGGTATAGGAGGTAAATTAGGATTTTATGTGATCAGAAAAATGTCTATTATTTAGAAATGGATATGATGATACGGATCTTTGTGTCCTCCCTTCTTCTGAGAATGTGATCAAATGAATTTATGTGAGAAATGCATGTGTGATGTGATTTTATTTGTAAGAAATTTTACTATGGGTAAAAGTATAGCATAGGATGACTGCAGAATTAAATATTCTTATATTGAGAATACTCCCTTCAATTTGGTAGGCATTGCAAAGGACTAGTACCACAGATCCTTATTATACTCTCTGTCTATATTCCTATAGGTTATATTATAGAACCAATTATCTTATTTTAATTTTATAATAAACATTCATATCATCTTTGAAAAGTGAAAGGGCATAAAAGTGCATTATTCATTAGAGCTAGATATAGCCAGACACATGAGCCAGTAATAGATAGGAACTTTTAGAAAGTGCAGTGAACCCCTGTAAAGTTTTCATATGCATGATCTAAGTAACTAAGATAGCTGATGAGGTACATTAGAAATAACACTAATGAAGCTGACTTAGTCATCTTCACTTTCAGAGAGTAATAGACATATACAACAGTTCAAATGCAAGTGCCTAGGATCCTCAGTGCAAAATTTCCAAGTTAAAATGGTTAATGATAGCTTCCTGTTCTCCACTTGCTTAGTTTTCCCTAAATGTGAAAGCCTCTACATCTGTGTATTTTCAAAGATACATATAGCAGCTTGTTTTCTTAAATAGACTATGATCAAAATTGAGTAATATTATGATAGGAAAACCACTTTAGATGAATCTGATTATATTATGATTCTTTGAATTAAATCTTTTTACTTTTAATTATAATCTTCATAAAAATTTAGAGTGATCTATGAGTACAGAGTTAGGGTTACCCATGGTTACCACAGAGTGTTAACCAAGGTACCCACACACACATACAGACACACACAAAGACTTATAAGTAGTACAGTGATAATATAAATGTAAAATACATGTAGATGCTTATATTGTTAGCAATGTTTAAAGTTATAGATATCAAGACATTGCCTGGATACATTATTTTCAAAAAATAACTGGAAATTTTGCATTGAGTAAATGAAAAAAATTATAAACCTATTAGAGTAGGTTATATAAATTTTATATTGCTTTGAAATTCTTTTACAAAACTTAGGTATATATATATATATAAATATATATATATATTTAGAATAGTGATTTATTAAATGTTGATTTGTATTTTAAAGAAAATTTACACAAAGAATTACACAAGTTCACTTAGATGCAGACAAGTAGTTTCAAATTATTCTGCATCTTTTTTAAAGCAAACAGGTAGCTCCCACTCATATCACATGACATTATTCGCATTTAGCTTCTTGTCTCTGTCAGAATGATCTATTGGTTTAGTTTCCAAGTCCTCAAGATGAGGCATGACATTGATTACTGAAATTTATGATACACTGAAAGATCACATCTGATTAATGACACAACCACATATTATGTATTTTCGTAGCATTCTCATTTACATTCAGTATTGGTAGCATGTTGAAATTGCGATAGTTTTAGATAAATTAAATATTGACATACATTCTGGGATGTCTACTACTTTAAGAAGAAAAGAATCACAAAATTCAAGTAGCACTAATTGCTTGAACCACACTTCACACACACACACACATGTCTTCTTTTTGCCTTATCTTAAAGCCTGAAAGTTACCTTTTGCAAAAATAATAAAATATAAAGGAACTATTAATTGTATGATGATAAAGTGGAGAAACATATTTCATTCAGTTTTCACCTGGAGTCCTGAATCAGCAATTCCTCAAAGCTTTGGAAAATTCCAAGTTTTGGAGCCAGAATGGCAGCACATCTGGTAGGGTGTTTGTGTGGTAGGCAGTCCACTTAAATTCAATCTCTGGCATCCCATATGGTGCACAATGCCTGCTAGGAGTAATTTCTGGTTGCAGAGACAAGAATTGCCTCAAGTGCTGCCTGGTGTGGCCCCAAAACAAAATAAAACAAAGAAAGAAAATAAAAAAAGAAAAGAAAAAGAAAATTCCAAGTGTTAAGAGTGCTAATGCTATTTATCTTATGTATATGAAGAAACTTGGAAATACCTAAGAATTGAGACCGACTATAGAGCCAAGATCTTGATAGAACATTGGGATTTTCAGAACCACCCTATACCTCCAGGAAAGGTGGCTATTGGAGATAAAAATTCAATACCAAAGGACCAATAGACAGTGATTTGATTGGCTCTGACCAAAGAATAAAGCCTCCAGGACAGAGTTTAGAGAATTTTAAATTTGATAAACATGTATGTAGTAGAGGTGATGGGAGAGTGTAGAGTGATGTGCATTGTGCTACCTTGAGTGGTAAATAAATATAATTTGAAAACACATTATTAATCTAGTACATAAATTTCTGATTTAGATGAAGAGTAGTTGAGCAGATAAGGAGATTTGGGGGCATCTGAATAATAAACAATCAGAATTGTAGGAAATAAACTAGCTTGATACTGTCATCTAAAATGTATGGGAACCTGTTTTCTATATTTACTCATACAAAATAAAAGGTACATACTTGGTTTTTGCCACTGGCATCTCAAGGTAGAGGACATTGGGAGGTCAGCCTTGAAAGTGATGAATATGGGGCGACACCAGGCAAACAGTAACAGAACTGAATTGCATTCAGTAAAACCCTATTTTACTGGATTCTTAGAATTTTTGTGGGTTTGAGGATGTCTCAGTCACCAATGTTGCTATTTGGTGTCCAGGGAGGGGAAAGAAAAGGAGGAGAGAAGGGTGGACGGAGGAGGGAGAAAAGGGAGGGAAGGAAGGAAGGAAGGAAGGAAGGAAGGAAGGAAGGAAGGAAGGAAGGAAGGAAGGAAGGAAGGAAGGAAGGAAGGAAGGAATGAAGGAAAGAAAGAAAGAAAGAAAGAAAGAAAGAAAGAAAGAAAGAAAGAAAGAAAGGAAGAAAGAAAAAGAAAGAAAGAAAGAAAGAAAGAAAGAAAGAAAGAAAGAAAGAAAGAAGAAAGAAAGAAAAGAAGAAAGAAAGGAAAAGAAAAGAAAAGAAAGAAGAAAGAAAGAAAGAAAGAAGAAAAGAGAAGAAAGAAAGAAAGAAAAGAAAGAAGAAAGAAAGAAAAAGAAAGAAAAGAAAGAAAGAAAGAAGAAAGAAAGAAAGAAAGAAAGAAGAAAAGAAAGAAAGAAAGAAAGAAAGAAAGGAAGAAAGAAAGAAGGAAGGAAGGAAGGAAGGAAGGAAGGAAGGAAGAAGAAGGAGGAAGGAGGAAGGAAGGTAGGAAGAAAGAAGAAAGAAAAAGAAAGAAAGAAAGAAAGAAAGAAAAAGAAAGAGAAAGAAAGAAAGAAAGAAAGGAAGGAAGGAAGGAAGGAAGGAAGGAAGGAAGGAAGGAAGGAAGGAAGGAAGGAAGGAAGGAAGGAAAGAAAGAAAGAAAAAAGAAGAAAGGAGGAAGAAGAAAGAAAGAAAGAGAAAGAAGAAAGAAAGAAAGAAAGAAAGAAAGAAAGAAAGAAAGAAAAGAAAGAAAGAAAGAAGAAAGAAAGAAAAAGAAAGAAAGAAAGAAAGAAAAAGAAAGAAACAAAGAGTAAGAAAGAAAGAAGGAAGGAAGGAAGGAAGAAGAAAGGAAGAAAGAAAGAAGAAAGAGAGAAAGAAAGAAAAAGAAAGAAACAAAGAGTAAGAAAGAAAGAAAGAAAGAAAGAAGAAAGAGAGAAAGAAAGAAAAGAAAGAAAGAAAGAAAGAAAGAAGAAAGAAGAAAAGAAAGAAAGAAAGAAAGAAAGAAAGAAAGAAAGAAAGAAAGAAAGAAGAAAGAAAGAAAGAAAGAAAGAAAAAAAAGAAGAAAAAAATTTGAATATTTGGCAATGTCTCACAGTCCAAGTTTCATAGACTTAATTTCATATTTTGTCACCTATTCTCCTACTGAACTTTATATAAATATCTATCATATACTCATGTTTCAGTTTCTTCTTCAAAAATGGGATAATGAGAGTTGTTTCAGAGAGCTATTTTTAGAGTAAAATGTACCAATCATATTGATTTAAGGAGTTCAGTGCTAGATATCTGGTAGCCATTAATAAATGTGCCCTTTCAGTCTGTCAATTAGTGACCTAGACTATTACCCTTAAATATATATTAAATAATGTTGTACAGTCATAAAAGTTCACAGTTAACTTCCCTTAACTGAGTTTCTAACTCAAAAGTAATTTCTAACTGTGATTACTTGATTTTGAATTTTTTTCCATTTTAAGAAAATATATTTTATTAACTTTAATGTTTTGTTATTACACGTTCTTTTTACTATCCTAGGTGGTCTTTTCTCTTCCCAACATTTTAATTTTGGACTGAAGTTTGTGCAGTTATAACATCTAAGGAAAAAGCAATCCAGGGTGGTATAGCCAAAGGCAAATATATATAAAAACAAAACATTCATGAGGAACAAAGCAAAAAGAAATCAAACAAATAAATATGAACAAAGTTCTTGGAAAGATACTCTCTTTCCTCAAGATATCTTTTATTTTATCAATGATTCTTCCTTCATGTATTTGTATATAGTTATATTATTTTTTCCTCAAATCATTAATTCTCACAGCAGTTTGAAGACCTCCCAGGTACTTCATATGTGGGAAATTTGAGGTCTGTGCTCACCTGTCTTCTCCACTACATTACATCAAATATGAGATCATCCCCCACAGCTGTCAGGACTGTTTAAAGTTCTTGTCATGTATCCTGCCATGCTAGCAAATCATTTTTCCACATTATTTCCCTTAAATAATGTAGATCAGTTTGTCTGCAAGGTTGCCAAAACTCAAAAAAAAAAAAAAAGAAAATTTAAAAAAATTAAGCACCACAGTTAGACAGAAAATTTAATTCCTTCTAAAATTCACAAATTTAAAAACAAAATGGCAGTTTACACTTAATACAGCCTTGAACTTCCACACATAAAATACTCATCTTAATGATATTTTCTTTTTTTTTTTTTTTTTTGGTTTTTGGGCCACACCCGGTGACGCTCAGGGGTTACTCCTGGCTATGCGCTCAGAAGTCGCTCCTGGCTTGGGGGACCAATGGGACGCCGGGGGATCGAACCGCGGTCCGTCTTAGGCTAGCGCAGGTAAGGCAGGCACCTTACTCGAGCGCCACCGCCCGGCCCTGTATGATATATAAATTATTCAGAAAAAAATTTCAAACCTTTTCAACATGAATTACTTTGGTGAGAAAACACAGATTACCAAACTGTGATAAATCGAATTAAAAGGAAAATAGGAAGTTTAAAAGTGGCATTTACATGAAGAATAGGGGTTATTAGAAAGAAAATAATTCTAAAATACAATCTATTATCATGAAAAAAATTAAAAAATATATTGTGTGAAAATTTCTACACCTGGGTGCTAATCCAGTGCTCGGTGCTATGTAAATTGGTATAAAACTACTCACAATTTTATAGAAAGTACATGAGTATTTTAAATAAATGACATTTTTAATTTATGTAAATGAACTGAAGAAATTTTGTTCTGCTTTTTGTCAATGAGTACACATTCCATCTTAATACAGAGCCTGCCTAATTCCACAATGTTTTGTAAACATTTTTTTCCAATAGGAATTATCATCGGAGACAGGAAAGAACAAGATTAAAATAAGGTCTAAGATAGACTTGGGTCTGATTTCATATATTAACCATGTTCTGCTCAACATCTGTAAGTATTATACTCTCAACCTTAATATAAAAATAAGGAATATTTACAGGGATAGAATTTTCAGAATGGAAATAGTAAATAGTTTCCTTCCATTATTCTTTCCCAGATCCTCTCCCCACTGTCTGCCCTCTCCCAGTGTGGATTTGTCTGTTATTCTATCCCTCACTTCATCCTTCAGTCTTGTTTAAATCGTAATTCTCTAAACGTAGTAGTTCCACCTCCACTCTCAGAGGACCTTACCAACCAGATTCTCATCAGGAAAACAAATATCTCTCTAATTTTCTCAAGGGGAGGGACATCATGCTTGGAAACTATTTAAACAACGATGGAAAAGCAGAAAAAACTTTTTGTGATAGTTGAGGGAGGACACAGGATTTCACAAAACCAGTACTCTTTATAGAGAGATGGAGTCAGGGGAAAGACCACTCTGAGACTGGGACGTTCTAGGAGCTGTCTCAGACAGGTTTTAAGAGAGAACTAAAACTTTAGTTCTAGAAAGAGCCACCACTCTACAAGGAGTTGGAGTAGGAGATAAATATTATTAAACCGATGATTTAAAATTAAAATTTAGTTCTGTCTTTTCACATGAAATTAATAAAATGTTCTATTTGAGAAGCCTCTTAAATTTTAAATTAAGGTTGCCATTTGAAGTACTTTAATAATGTTTTGGGTGGAATATGACTTTTGGAAGCATATTCAATTAACTTCAGCAGTTTTATCTTTACTATTTGTTTTTGGTCAAATGTTGGCCTTCAATAGATTTTTAATATGAGTTTAATTTTTTAAATATTGTTATTTTGTTTTTTTGGACCACACCTAGCAGTAACAGGACCATACCCATGGATGGAATCTAGGTCTCCTACATATAAAGCATGTAATCTAATTATTTCAGTTATCTCTGGCCCCCCAATGAAGATTTTTGAGTGAAGGGTGTCCCTTAGGTTTTTAATATAATTTAAATTAGGGCATTATTTTTATCCATTTGATTTTTATCATTACTTTCATTTTAAGCAGAAAATCATAGAATTTAGGTAATTCACCTGAGAGGTATTTTTAGTCTTTTGTGGATAAATAATTTTTTGAGGGGCCAGAACCAGTGGTATATGGATTAATCCTGGTAAATTTATGGGACCATGCGCGGTGCTGGAGATTGAGAAAGGTCTGACATGTGCTCTGACTGCTATACTATCTATTCAGTCCTGAATTATATTTTTGAGTAAAATATTTAGAGGAGAAATTTTGAGAGCAATGAATAAGACTGAAATGTACTTTACAGCCACCTCATCTCCTATGATAAAATCCTAGGATAAAATATAAAGGGATTTTCAATGAAAGATAATCTATCTAGTGTTTATCAATTATTCATATATTTCAATTGGCTATGGAACTAGAAAATGTATTCAATGAGTATTCAAGCAAAGCAGGAAATGCATAATGGATGAAAAGTACAGAACTCACTTTTAAATACTCACAAAAGCTCAGTACAAGAATGCTTATATGTAGATAAAGTTTTCAAAGTATTTGTTGAAACCGCTGACCAAACCACACCAAACTACAATTGAACTTCTGCCAGATATAAAAGGCTGTGCTTGAACTCCATTTCACAGTCTTTGGGTTTCATAGCCTTTAGGCAAGCAGAATCCATACCCATTACTATGCTTGAAAAAATTCATTTCAGGAACTCCTAAAGAGAGAAGCTAAAATACATTATCTTAAATGCTATAGAGTTTAATCCAGAAAAAGAAAACATTGGATTTTTTCTGTTTTTTATATTTTTTATCATTAAGTACATATGGAAATTTTCAAAGTATTGCTATAGATACTCACTTTGAAAATCAATAAAAGTCTATAATTTTATAACAATAAAGCAATGATTTTTATCTTATTTCTTCAAAATAAATATGTTAAGTATAATGTTTCTATATACTTCTTAAATGATAAAATATTAAAACTATGTTGACAAAACAAAGCAAGTAGTTCCTTTTATTTATAAACAAGTGACCATGAGCATTAATCATGTACTATTGAGAAAAATTTAATAACCTATGGATAAAAAGTAATTATGCTTTTTATAATATGTCTATAATATTCTAAACATCAGAAAATTATTTAAGCATTGGCAGGTATGACATCCACAAAATCAATAATTAGACAAAGATAATCAATGCAACAAATCAACTGTCACCAGTTAATATGAAATGCATCATTACTATTGTAAATCATAGTTTAGGTTATCTTTAAAATACTATATTTCATTTTACTAGTTTAATCTTTCAAATAATAAAAATTGGAATATTTTTCAAATCAGATTGCAATATTAAAGACTTGTAATGCACTGTTTTATTTAGATATAGTTTATATTTAGATAGATATAGTTTCCGTTAATGCTTGCCTTATGATTTTAGTATTGTATTCTATCAGATTACTGTCCATAGGTAGGAAGGGTGCTTCTTAGCCAGTACTAATCAACTCCTTTGCCACTCTTGTAGATAGCATTGATTATCTCTCTTCAAGTCTGGGTCATTGCACCAAATTCCCTACAATCAAAATTTGTAGTATGGTATCATGAAGAGATACATCAATTATTTTCAAATTGACCCTTGTTTATCTAAGATTTGATAATTCCATTTGCTCTTTTGTGGTATTAAACAATATAAAGTTTTTTGTGCCTTTAAGGGTGCAAACTAAAGTGGTAGGTAGAAAGCTGAAAATTCTGGTGAAGAAAAGGTTACAGTTGTGGTGAAATTGGATTGCTGTTTGAATATTTTGTGCGTGATATGACTTTATTATGAACAACTTGGTAAATCATGGTGTTATAACTAAGAATTAAAAATGAAAATAGAAAAGTATATACTTTATTTAAATAAACAAAAGATATGATAGTAAAAAAGATAAGAAAAAGTATTAAAATTGGAGGTATGCTCCTTGAATTCAAATTATACTACAAAGTGATAGTAATCAAAACCATGAATTTGGGCCTGGAAAGATAGCACAGCGGTGTTTGCCTTGCAAGCAGCCGATCCAGGACCAAAGCTGGTTGGTTTGAATCCCGGTGTCCTATATGGTCCCCCGTGCCTGCCAGGAGCTATTTCTGAGCAGACAGTTACCCCTGAGCAATGCCGGGTGTGGCCCAAAAACCAAAAAAAAAAAAAAACAAAAAACATGAATTTGAAATGAAAGCAGACACATAGATATATGAAACAATATTGAAAATCCAGAGATAAAATCACATATCTATAGACAGCTAATTCTCAACTAGGAAGCTACACATACAAACATATATGTATATGATTATATGATATTGTTAGGTCCACAATTCAGGATCCACCATCCAAAAGACCACCAGGTAGACAGGGAGTAATGTAAATATAAGAGACATTATTCCAGCATGCTGAAGTCTAATATCTCCGAAGAACTGAGGACCCCAAGAATGGCTTACAGGACAATTTTAAAGGGTACCAAAGGTTCAGTTTAGGGGATCCCTGCCTCTGAGTATTGATATTTTAAAATTTATTGGTCCTTAATAAAAAGTTTGGCTAGGATTGGTTATAGTTCAAATGTAACATCAGACAAATGGTTATGGTATACTCTCAGCTCAGTGAGAGGTAATCAGGCATCTCCAAATCCAGGGTGCGGTGTCATCTGGATATCTGTCCACTGTTGTTTTAGCCTCTGATATCTGACCATAAGGTCAGTTCCTTGAATATCTTCATAGGGTCTGGATCCAGCAACTGGCTGTTCTTCTTAGGCCTAATCTTACAGGGGTCTTCAAACTTTTTAAACAGGGGGCCAGTTCACTATCCTTCAGACTGTTGGAGGGCCAGATTATAGTAAAAACAAAAATTATGAACAAATTTCTATGCACACTGCATATATCTTACTTAGAAGTGAAGAAACAAAATGGGAATAAATACAATATGTGGCCAGCAGGCCGTAGTTTGAGGACCATTGCTTTAGAACTTGAGCCTGCCATGGCTGCACTTAGGTTCATAGAAAAGCTAATTTACAGTTAATTTCTAAACCAATCTTTATATTCTAATAATATTCATATATCATATGTATTTTGAGTGCAGAGCCAGGAATTACCCTGAGCTTTGCTAGGTATGGCCCCCAAATAAAACAATTAATTAATGCATATGTGTATATGTGTGTACATACTTATAACAGTATAATATATATACATATATATATATATATCAGCACAATTAGCAGTCATCATAATTTGGAAGATGCTTAATTACTTACAATTAAGCAAATATAGAAAACACAGGCCAGAAGAATAGTAGAGCAGGTAGGGTACTTGTAACTGAGCAGATTTGATCCTAACTACACATGTCCCCAAACCCATTCAGGAATGATCCCTGAGAATAAAACCAAGAGTAAGCCCCAAATACTGACAGTTGTCAGTTTTCACCCTAAAATAAAATAAAATCTTCTCATTTACTGGAATTTAGGTGGAAAAATTACATGAAATAAATGACAGACAGACATATACAGAATATTATTCATAAGTATTACATTACAACAAAAGACAATGCTAAATAAAAATAAGTTCTCTGAGAGGTAAAGCAATTATACAGAAAAGTAGGGTATTTGTCTTGCACATGATGAATCCAGGTTTGAACTCAGCTTTTCTAAGCCTTCCGGGAGTGATTTCTGAACAGAAAGCAAGGAGTAAACCCTGAGCACTAAAAGTTATAAACCAAAGCCCACCCCAACCAAAAAGAAAGAAAGAGAAAGAAAGAAAGAAAGAAAGAAGAAGAAAGAAAGAAAGAAAGAAAGAAAGAAAGAAAGAAAGAAAGAAAGAAAGAAAGAAAGAAAGAAAGAAAGATAAAGAAAGAAAGAAAGAAAGAAAGAAGAAAGAAGAAAGAAAGAAAGAAGAAAGAAAGAAAAGAAAGAAAGAAAGAAAGAAAAGAAAGAGAAAGAAAGAGAGAAGAAAGAAGAAAGAAAGAAAGAAAAGAAGAAAGAAAGAAAGAAAGAAAGAAAGAAAGAAAGAAAGAAAGAAAGAAAGAGAAAAGAAAGAAAGGAAGAGAAAGAAAGAAAAAAGAAAGAAAGAAGAGAAAGAGAAGAAAGAGAGAAAGAAGAGAAAGAAAGAAAGAAAGAAAGAAAAAAAGAAACAAATAAAGTAAGAAGAAAGAAAGAAAGAAGAAAGAGAAAGAAAAAGGAAAGAGAAAGAAAGAAAGAAGAAAGAAAGAAAGGAAGGAAGAATGAAAGAAAAGAAAGAAAGAAAAGAAAGAAAGAAGAAAAGAAAGAAAGAAAGAAAGAAAGAAAGAAAGAAAGAAAGAAAGAAAGAAAGAAAGAAAGAAAAAGAAAGAAAGAGAAATTCCTAGACCTAGACTTTCTCTTTTTTTTTTTTTTTTTTTTTTTTTTTTTTTTTTTTTTTTTGGTTTTTGGGTCACACCCGGCAGTGCTCAGGGGTTATTCCTGGCTCCAGGCTCAGAAATTGCTCCTCGCAGGGCAGGCACGGGGGACCATATGGGATGCCGGGATTCGAATCGATGACCTCCTGCATGAAAGGCAAACGCTTTACCTCCATGCTATCTCTCCGGCCCCTAGACCTAGACTTTCACTATAGATGTAACATCATTAAAAGGAGTAGGGAAGAAAACCAAAGGGCAGAAGGAAGTCCAACAAATTTCATAGGAGATATATAAGAATTTTGTAGTGGGCACAAAATACACTTAAAGGCAGACCTTGAAGATGCATAAAAGTTTACTTCTATAATCCTCATAGCCTATGAACCATTACCTAAATACAATTAATTTTTAAAAGGTAGCCATTTAAATATGTATCTTCATTGAAAAATAGCAAATCTAACAAAATATTTATAATTGAATAATAATTTAAATACAATGAACAAAATTTGTATAGTTTAAAGCTAATATAGAATTTAAAATTTTAAATAGACATTAATAAAATTATAAAAATTATATTTCATAAAATTTACACATAAAAAAGAAGGAAGGTATTCTACAGAAGTAAGAAAATAAGTGGAAAAGAATGCAAAGTACTGGAGAAAAACATAGAATGCTTCAATGAAACCAAAAATCTGTGAACAGGGTTTAGAGTGATAGCACAGCATGTAGGGCCTTTGCTTTGCATGTGGTCAACCCAGGTTTGATCCCAGGAATCCTATATGGTCCTCTAAGTCCACCAGAAATGATTCCTAAGTGAAGAGCCAGGAGCAACCACTGGGTGTGGCCCAAATGCCTAACTAACTAAATAACTAAATAACTAAATAAATAAATACTATTAACAAAAGATTGACTTAGAATCATGACTTAAAAAAAGTAATAACAAAGAAAAATTAGAAATTACATAGTTAAACTTAGGATGAAGATGCAATTAAAATTCTGAATATATGAATATTATTTATTATTTTATATGACAGATTATAGAATTTTACTCAATTAGCACATAAAGAGTAAATAAAGATAATAACTGAAGAAAGCAGAATTGCTAGCTTAAATTTTATTCACAGAAAAGTTGTGCCAAAAATAAAGTGTTGTGTAAAATGCTTCACGATATGGAGAAAAAAATTAGAAGCAAAACCAAACTATTTTATAATACTAGAAAAACCTTGATATTAACCACAATATTAACAAAATAAGAAAAATTAGAGGCTAATTAAATGTATAAATACTATGTAAATATTACAGAAATAATTGGTGAATAAAGTCACAAAATATCTTTTATCTGTTAGAAATTTACACAGATATGAAAAGATATTTTAATTTTAGAAAATCTATTCATGTAACCTTCCACTTTATCATATGCTCATATAATTATGTCAATTTAGAGAAAAATCATTTTTAAAAGCCTTTTGGATTCTTTGATCCACAGCAGTCCTAAATACTCAGTGTCTTTCTCTTAAGGGTGTGGAATGATGGCCAAAGTTTATGGCCAAGAAAGAACAGTTGCTAAATCAGAGAGGCCTGGTTATAGAGTTTAGCATGAGAAGATTACCACCATAAATTTACTACTACTCATTCAAGCAGCATAAATAAGAAGCAGTAGAACTAAATATAGCAAAACTAAGAAGAAAAGACATCTTCCTGACAAAGTTCCCTCAAAGACCTTCTACTGACAAGCTTAATATTATAAATGAAGAAATGATAATGATAATCCAATTTATTATGATTTAACAATAACTGGAAAAATATACCAAATATTTATTTTGCTTCTGAATCTGTTAAACACATTGTAGATTGGCATTATTTAAGCCTGTATGCATTTTATTATATTTCTGGGGATAAACTAACTAAGCAAGAGAATGTATTTTGTATTTGCTCAAAATTCTATTAGTCATTACACTCTGATTCTACCTTTAAGTTTAAAATTAAAATAGTTACAATGACAATTCTGCCTAAGCATTACACAATTATGTCTTTGAATATTGAGGTATGAAGGAATATTCACAGTCACCACGAATGATAAAAAGTATTCTGACCTCTCCTTTTTTGTCATTGTGTTACTGTATAAAGAAAACAACTTTATGTGCACTAAGGTAAAATCAATTGCTAAACCAATCTTAAAATCCCAAGTTAAATATTTTAGTGGGAATATTTATAGATTTTAAACCTATGATACCCAAGGATAAGCTAACAGATACTCATCAACACTGAGTCTTCCCATGTGTAATATCTTTTACAGGGGGCAAACCACTTTGAATTACATAGATAAGTTTAAAAATTCTCGTGTGGTAGAATTATGGTTACATTGGAAGTCTCTATGTTGGTTATTTGACCTACAGAAAATATAGAGTCCTTAACCTAAATTTCTTATTGGAAAACGATTAATTTTCTAAAAGAAAAAGATAAATAAAACCGTAAAATATTGTGGCTATTTTTAGAGAAGGCTTTCTTTTTTTTAGGAGGTGGGCACACGCAGTTGTGCTCAAGCTCTTCTCTCTAGAATTGGTCCTGGCTTGGGGGACCATATGGGAGGCCAGGAATCGAAATACAATCTGTCCTGGTACAGCCACGGGCAAGGCAAACACCCTACCACTGTGCTACCACTCTGGCCCCATTAGAGAAGACTTTTTTAAAACCTTAAATCATACCTTAAAGATTATTGTAAGTCTTATTATTTGTCTTTTTGTTGACTTTTGTTGTATTTTTGTTGACTCTATACTCAGTGTTCATTCCTGGGATGTGCAATGAGGAATCATTCCTGCCATGTGCAATGCAACTACCCTGATTACTATCTCTGGCCCAGATTGCCTGATCATTAGACAGATACATTTAATTATTTTTTGTTTGTTTGTTTGTTTTTGGGTGGTCACACCTGGCAGCGCTCAGGGGTTACTCATGGCTCTACACTCAGAAATCGCTCCTGGTAGACTTGAGGGATCATATGGGATGCCGGGATTTGAACCACCATCCTTCTGCATGCAAGGCAAACACCTTGCCTCCATGCTATCTCTCCACCCCAAATTAAAAACAAAAATACAGGCTTAGTTCAAAATTTTAAATTAAAAAAATTAAAATTTTTAATTTTAAATTTTAAAAAATGCAGGCTTAGTTCGAAATTTCAGATTTAAATAAATAAATGTGCTGTTAGAGTTCTATGAGCAATAAAAAGTAATATAAGACTTCTCAGGAGTCAAAGCAATATCATAACAAGGAATTTGTGTGTTTACCTTGCATGCAGCCAGCCTGGGTTGATCCTCAGCATCCCATATGTTCTGCCAAGCTTGCAAGGAGTAGTTTCTGAGTGCAGCGCCAAGAGTAATCCCTGATCACTGTTGAGTATATACCCCCAAAACAAACAAACAAAAAACCAAAAAGAAATCTCAGTCTATTTAATTGCCATTATTTTTGGTATCTGTCATTAATCATAAATTTTGTTATCTTTATGAGCAAGAAATTCATATGATTAGATAGTTTTCTTTAGCTTATGTTGCCATTTTAAAGTCTGAACTTGTTCTCAAAAAATAGTGTAATCCACTTTGGTCAAAATAAAAACTATTAATAAAAAATAGTTGAATCAGAAGATGGCCAGATATTTGTAGTCATAAACACCTTCTTTACTACACATTAATTTTATTGAATAAGACATATAATCTAGAAAATAAAATTTACATAGCTATAATATATTGAATATTTTGACATATAGTTACTTAAATGCACAAAGAAAAATGACAAAGAGTTAATATTTGACACCAGTGAGAATGATCTATATTAGAAAAAAAGGTGGTGTGGGAATGGGCTAAAAGTAATCACTGTTGATGGGAATATTGTCTGGAACAGTTTCTATGGAAAAAATAAAGATTTCCCAAAAGATGGATCTCCAAATGGAGTGGAGTTCCATTTGACCCAGCTATACTACTTTTAGCTTTCTATACCTCAAAAAGTAAAAGAATTAATTCAAAAAGATATATGTACATATATATTCATACAATACTTAATGTAAAATCCTAGATAGTGAAAAAATTAAAATTTTCCACAAAAAGGGATTGGAGAGAGAGTGGTAGGGTGTTTGTTTGCGACAGTGGTAGGGAATTTGCCTTGTATGCTGTTGTCCCAGGATAAACCTTGGTTCTATTCCCAGCATCCCTTATGGTCCCCCAAGCCAGGAGCAATTTCTGAGCTCATAGCCAGGAGTAACTCCTGAGCGTCACTGGGTGTGGCTGAAAATCCAAAAATAAAAATAGATAAATGATTAAAAAGAGATAATAAATATAGACAATAGAATACTAAGCAGAAAAAATATATAGTAACATACTTCTTGTAAACTTGAATGGAATTATATGTTATAATGCTGAGCCAAATAAACCAGAAGCAAAAATCAGATATAGGATGATCTAACCAATATGTGTCATACAGAGAAAGAAATAAAGGTTATGAACAGTCTTAATTGATAATAAACCTTGGAAATTTAAATGTAGATCTAAAGAACGTCAGGTTTGGGA
Organism: Suncus etruscus; assembly: GCF_024139225.1. Classification (NCBI taxonomy): domain Eukaryota; kingdom Metazoa; phylum Chordata; class Mammalia; order Eulipotyphla; family Soricidae; genus Suncus; species Suncus etruscus. Next base: position 44,042,275 of record NC_064852.1, read on the forward strand.
CCAAGGGAAATAGAAACAAATAAGATAAATGGACACAACAAGGGAACATAGGTGGAAGCCTGGAGTACATGAGTGGTGCTAAGACAACAGTATGCAACAACCAATAATCGATCAATAATAGGGGTAAGTTAGAAAGGATGGGTCAGAACAGAGTTCACAAAAGGATGGGAGGAGCAGTGGTGGTGTGTTGGGTGCCCTCTTTAATGCTATTCCCAAAATGCCTGGCAGACTGAACCCCAGTAAAGCTATTTATTCCAGGGTCCCTGTAAAACAATTGTTCCAGTGATTCTCCTTGAAGCTGAAAGCTTCAAAATCACCACTGCACCAGAGAAAGTGAAAGAGGGGACATTCCCTCCTTGATTACTGACTTCTAATTGGGCTTGAACTTGAGCAGTCCCTTGTCCCTTACAGAGAAATCTATTGCTCCAGGACCATTCCTAATGCCCACTGTTTTTGCTTAGCTTCTCCCTTGCACTTCCCTAAACTTTTTCCTGTTAGCCTTCAGATATCCCAATTCCTTATTTGTGCTATATAAATTTGTTGAAAGAAAATAAACCACCTCTAGTCATCAGCCTGATGTTAGTTTTTTTTTCTAGTCAGGAGCTAAAGGGAAAATCCTCAGTCTCTAAATGCACTGGGGGAAGGAAGTTGTCCCTTACTAGCAAATAGGGTCAGTACAGTGGTAGTGTGTAGTATCGTAATTTTTTAACATCAATACCATAAACTTCAACACTATTTTTAACCATTTTAGGTAAACTATAATCAGAAATATCAAAACAATGAAATAAAAAAAAGACATCAGGTTAAAATATCTGATTAACTAGGCAAAGCAAAACTTAGATATCATGCAGGCTGCAACTTATTAATTCATCCTCTTACTAATTAAATTTTTTACATGACAGAAAGCAAGACTTCACAAGAATGTCTTTTCACCCCATAATTTTCCTCAGAGCTAGTGAAAATTCAAACCAATCCAGCTGGTCAGTCACCTAAGCACCTAGATTATACTTTTTCTTTCTTTTTTTTGGAAGGAGGGGGGGCACACCCAGCTGTTCTTAGGACTTATTCCTGGCTTTACACTCAGGGATCACTTCTAGCAGTCTTTGGTGACCTTGTGGGATGCTTCTGATAAGATACAGGTCAACCACATGCAAGTCACGATGTCTTACCTGCTCTACTATGGGCCCTGACTGTAAAAATATTCTCTATAATGAAACAAGTCTGTCCTCACTTTTCGTTTTTCTTTTAATTTATTTTTAACTCATTTAAAATTTTCAGTGGTACTCAGGGCTGAATTTTGAATGTGTGTTCAGGGATTACTACTGGCAGTGCTTGAGGGACCACATGGGATATAAAGGGATCAAAGTTGGGTTCAGTGGCATGCCAGACAAGCATCTGCCCTCCCTGCTGTATATTGCTTTGGCTTGCCCATACCTTTTCTCAAAAATAATTTTGAGAGGGCAAATTTGGCTGTGCTCAGGGTTTACATCTGGCTTTGTGCTCAGGAATCACTTCAGGAAAGCTCAGGGGACCATATGGGATGTCAGGGTTGAATCCAGGAAAGCATTTTACCTGCTGTACGATCTCTCTATCCCTGCCTACCCTCAACTTTAAAGGGCCTTTCTTTAAAATAAAAATTTAAGGAGAAAATATTTCATCAGTGGATAATAAGAAATAGGAAACTAAATCAATTAAATGATTGTATTTTTCAAATATTGGCAGCTCAACTGCTATTTCTAAATAATTGAAGTTGGCTGAACATTTTATGTTGGCTAGACTAGCTCCGCAACTTGTTTCTCTTCTTGCCAAAAAAGATATTTTTTCATTTAAAAAAGAATAATTTAGTTTTACAGACAATGACCAGCTTAACCCATCTCTTAAAGCACAGTGTGTGTGTGGGGGGGGGAATTACCCACAGATCTAACTGGGTAACAAGTCAGTAATACAAATAATGAGTGTCGTTTTGTCTTTGCATCTTATGGGCGCCATTCTTTTCTGAAATACCTCCTGTGCTTTCAGGAAAAGCATGTGGGTGCCAGAGAAGTTACATGTTGCTCACCAGCTGTTCTCAATGGTGAAGAGAATTGATAGAGAACAGCATGATTAGGAGAAAAAAATTAGTAAGACTCTTGTTTGCTTTTGGGTCACACTGGTGGAGTGTAGAGCTACTCCTGGCTTTTTCCTCAGAGATACTTCTGATGGTACTCAGGGAACCATATAGGATGCTATTTGTTGAAACCAGGTCAGCTTTGGGCAATGAAAATACCCTACACTCTTTATTATGGCTATGGCACTGGACTATTTGATTTTAATAGGACTATTTTACCAGAAGAAAAAAAAAGTGTATTTTCTTGAGATATACTTATACCCTTTCTCTGCTGTTACACATCATTTTTACATAGTAATCTTCTTTATAATTGATGTTATTATTTTATTCATATGTAACAATATCTAAATAACATTGAGAAATAAGGCTTACTAATATAAAAACAAGAAAAACTATATCCATTCCGTGTGCTCTCTTGCTTGCATTCTCATTATATAAATTTCTCTAATTCAGTTTAAAATAGTTAAGATTTTCTGAGGGTTGAGTTTGAATTAATATGAATGTGTCACATATTTAATCAAGTACTATTTTGTATATTTTTAAGATATTTTTTATTTTAGTAAGTAACATTTAATAAATAGATGTTGAGTAAAACCAACTTCCTTCTTATTGTGGGTGGTTCTTGCATAATCAGTTGAAAGACATGCTAGGGAAAAAACTGATTTATTACAAGTAAGAAGAAACTATGCCAGCACACTACATTTTTCTTTGTAAGCACCCTGTCCACTGTTCTATCTCTCTTAGATCTCACATTGGTGATGGGAATGTTGTACTGGTGAAGGGGGATGTTTTTTGTATGACTTTGTAATCAAAGTGTTTAAATAAAGATATTTAAAAAATAAATCAAGGGTTTCAGGGCTGGTAAATAGTCTCTGCTGCCTAGCTCTACTGACCAACATATGCTGAGCACTGGGTAAGTAGTCAAAGTTGTAGTCTCAAGTTTTTCTCACCTATAAATTGAGCCAAGAATAATTATGTGCTATCTTTTTTTTAAAATAATAACTTTAAGCACCATGGATACAACATGATTGTAGTTGTGTTTCAGTCATAAAAATAATACCTCCCTTCACCAATGCAACCGCCCCACCACCAATGCCTTCATCTCCCTCCTTTCCTACCCCACTGCCTGTATTAGAGACAGGCATTCTACTTCTCTCACTCATTAACATTGTAATGATATTTGTTAATGTAGTTATTTCTTTAACTGCACTCATCAGTCTTTGTGTTGAGCTTCATATCATGAGTAGGTCCTTCCAGCCCTCATCTCTATTGTCTCTGGGCATTACTATGATAATGTCTTTTATTTTCCTTAAAACCCATAAATGGGTGAGACTATTTTCTCCCTCTGACTTATTTAACTCAGCATAATAGTTTCTATGTCCATTCATGTATAGGAAAATTTCATGACTTCATCTCTCCTGACTACTGCATAATATTCCATTGTGTATATGTACCAGTGTTTCTTTAGTCATTCATCTGTTGAAGGACATCTTGGTTGTTTCCAGACTCTGGCTATTTTAAATAGCACTGCAATAAATATAGCTGTAAGGAAGGTATTTTTGAATTGTATTTTTCTGTTCCTAGTGTATATCCCTAGGAGTGGTATAGCTGGATCACATGGGAGTTCAATTTTCAGCTTTTAAGGACTCTCCATATTGTTTCCCATAAAGGCTGGACAAGAAGGCATTTTCACAAGTAAGCAGTGAATGAGAGTCCCAAGACAGCATACTACATATTAAGCACAGCAACATTGAAACCAAAAACTGAAATGCTAACGAGTCTCTACCTTAAAGATTTTAAGATTTACTAAGGCTTTACAGTTATGTAACTAACTTTCTTAACATATTTGCTCTCTTTCTCTCTCTCTTTCTCTCACACACTCACACACAATACACAAATTTATCCTGTTGGTTTTGTTTCTATGGAGACCTCATAAATATAGAATCTGAATTCAACCTCAGTTACCTTGAAACCAAATGTTTAATATCACCAAAATTCTCTCCCAGGGCATAAGTACACGTACCTGAGAGCTAATTAGAAATTTTGATCTAGCTGACATATTTGTAAGGCTGTGACAAGTAAAACCTGAACAGATACAAATGCAAGCATTATTTTACATCTTCAAAAAAAAGTATGTTGATAATTAAAAAATAAATTATTTTATTATTATCATGATAAGACTCAGTGGTGCTGGGGGACCTTTGGGCCTTCATGAGAATGCTTGGCATGGCATACTTATGTCCTTTTTCTGTCAGGGCTTGGGAGCCATCGGAACCACACCTAAAGGTGTGTGGAACCACAGTTCCTACATGTGGTATTGGGGGAAACTCAGGACCTTATACATGCAAGGCATGTGCTCTACTAATTATCTTTCTGGTTAACTCTAAATACTTTTTAAATATTTTTTCATTTAAATATCATTTACAAAGGAAAAATGTTTAGTGTATTTCTTTAACTTTTTAATTAGTTTGAGCTCTTAATCATTTCACATTTTATCTCATTAGATTAGATAACTAAACATATATTTCTATATTAAATTATTGATAAACATCTTTACATTTTTCTTTTTTTTTTTTTTTTTTTTTTTTTTTGGTTTTTGGGCCACACCCGGTAACGCTCAGGGGTTACTCCTGGCTATGCGCTCAGAAGTCGCTCCTGGCTTGGGGGACCATATGGGACGCCGGGGGATCGAACCGCGGTCCGTCTCCTAGGCTAGCGCAGGTAAGGCAGGCACCTTACCTCCAGCGCCACCGCCCGGCCCCTTTACATTTTTCTATGCATTAACATTTTCTCTATATGTAGGAAGTTTCTACTTATCAGTGTAATAGCCCATTTATACGTCAGTTGGCTTTCCAAAGTTGCAGTAATAAAGTGAAGTTAATGTTGTCTACTATATTTTAAATTAATTTGGCAATTCATTCAAGGTGAATTTAAGCTCCCAAAATAATTAATTAACAAATGGATTTATGTACTTATCATAACAGATGAATGGCCAAAGAAACTGTGGTACATATACACAATGGAATATTATGCAGCTGTCAGGAGAGATGAAGTCATGAAATTTTCCTATACATGGATGTACACGGAATCTATTATGCTGAGTGAAATAAGTCAGAGAGAGAGAGAGAGAAAAAAACGCAGAATGGTCTCACTTATCTATGTGTTTTAAGAAAAATGAAAGACATTCTTGCAATAATAATTTTCAGACACAAAAGAGAAAAGAGCTGGAAGTTCCAGCTCACCTCAGGAAGCTCACCACAAAGAGTGATGAGTTTAGTTAGAGAAATAACTACATTTTGAACTGTCCTAATAATGAGAATAGATGAGGGAAATGGAGAGCCAGTTTAGAGTGCAGGCGAGGGTCGGGTGGGGAGGAGGGAGACTTGGGACATTGGTGATGGGAATGTTGCACTGGTGATGGGAAATTGCACTGGTGATGGGTGGTGTTCTTTACATGACTGAAACCCAAACACAATCATGTATGTAAACAAGCTGTTTAAATAAAAAATATATAAAATAAATGTAACAAGTCATTACAGTACTATTTTTAAGAATCCATCTACATAATAAATATAAAATCCCAAATTATCAATTCTCATAGAATTTAAACTATTATATTTTCTTTAAGTACTAGTTTGTTTTACTATAAGTCTTAGTGGGAATCAAAAAGAGTTTTCTGACTTTTTTTCCACACAAAAAGTCTTTCTGCATCAACCCAAGGAATAAAAATATTGCTTTTGGGCTTGAGCACTCCAATGACTAACTTGGTGAGGCTCTATGGGTTCGTAGTAGTTTGTTTGAATGCTAGCTTATATATCACAGCAAAATTTTTATTCTACATATGTGATTAACACAAACAGTTTATTTTAAGCAATGAAGATTGCCCTCTATTATATGAGTAGGTCTCATTTAATCAGTCAAATAACTTTCAATGAATGGCAGGTTTCTATTAGAACATCTTTAGATTGCCTATCTTTATAGCCTGCTATCCTGTCCTATAAATTTCTATGACATTCCAGACCCAATAACCTCATAATCCATTTCCTTAAATTTTTTTTTCTTTTATTTAAATTGAAGTCAGACCCTTTAGTGAATGTTCGGGGTTTAATCCTAGATTTTTCTTTGCTCAGGGATTACTCCTGACAGATTTCAGAGGTTCTGTAAATAATACCAATTTCAAAGAAAGCATTATGCTCTTTTTAGTGTTTCTCAGGCCCTAATCTTTCACTCATAGCTGATACAAACATAAAATACAGTATATATGGCTTTTGTCTATTCTTTCAGCAAATAGCACTCTATTTTCTAAGATACACAGATTCTATGTATGTGTTTTCCTCCAAAAGAAAAGTGATTCTAATTTACAGTTAAATATTTTCTCAATGTATTTGGAAACAATTACTAAATGTCAGTTCATTTTGTAAAGAGTGAGTGATGCGATGCAGTTTATATGTCAATTTCTTAATTTTTTTTTTGTTTGTTTTTGGACTGCACTCGGTGATGCTCAGGGGTTACTCCTGGCTATGCATTCAGAAATTGCTCCTGGCTTGGGGACCATATAGGATACCAGGGATCAAACCAAGGTCCATTCTGTGTCAGCCATGTGAAAGGCAAGTGCCCTACCACTGAGCCATCACTCCACCCATGACAGTAACAACTTTGAAGAGTTTCCTCAGAGCTCTATCCTAAAGGTTTCTATATTTTATCTATCTTAAATGATTAATAGGTATGAAAATTAAAATATTTATGATTTTACTATAAATAGGTATATTACTTTGTCCTATATTACTTTTTCTTTGTCCTAGCCTGAAAATTTGAGGATATTAGTTAGAATTCATTGTAGCCATTAACAGGGAAAAAGGTAACTCTATGAAGAGATTAAAATCTTAAAATGAGGGGCCAGAGCGGTGGTGCAAGCGATAAGGGGTTTGCTTTGCCCAAGCTAGCCCAGGAAGGACCAAGGCAGTTAGGTCCCCCAGCGTCCCATATGGTTCCCCAAGCGAGGAGCTATTTCTTAGAGCATAGCCAGGAGTAACCTCTGAGCATCACCGGGTGTGACCCAAAAATAAAAAAAAAAATTCTTGAAATGAGAAGAGAAATATGTTATTCTGGAGTTCTCATTATAATCATGAAAGTCCTTAACAATGAAAAGGAAGGGAAACTCCAAGGGGAAAACTACAAGGCAGGTTTTAATATGATGGGTTTGTGAGTCTGGATTTTTGTTTGTTTTTGTTTTGGGGCCACAATTGGTGAAGCTCAGAGGTTACTCCTGATTATGCACTCAAAAATCACTCCTGGCTCTGGGGACCATATTGGACTCTGGGGATCGAACCTACAACTGTCCTGGGTCAGCCGCGTGTAAGGCACGGCTGTGCTATCATCAGGCCCCAAGTCTGTATTTCTGTAAATGTTTTAGTCTGGTAAAATCAAGGAACAGCATCTACTTGAAGCAGAGGTCATTTATTTCTTCTGAAAATTTGATTTAGAAGAAAAAAACCACTTTGGAATTCTGGTCTTTTGAACTGAAGGGGAAAAAAGGTGATGTTATGATACTAATTTTGTAACACATTGCTAAACAATAGAAAACTCATATACCTTTCCCTTCCAGGTATTTTAGTATTTCTTATCTATTTCAACTTACTACATATGTGTCACTCAAACTTTACAAATTTACCTTGAGAGTAAATGCTTAGATAAACTTATTAGACATTTATATGCACTAAAATTTGCCAAATATATAGTTACACTACCTTGAAGAACTATTTCCAAAAATAATTAGTGAATTGTTTGCTTATCTATTCACAGTGGTGAAATAACTATGTTTGTGTTCTCTGAACTGTATGTTTAACACAAGTTCAGTAACTGATATGTAGTAGCTACTCAATAATTTTTATAAAAAAAAAGTGTGAAGAACTCTTAGTTCACCTTAGAGAACTAAAACAACAATGCATATGTATCTATTAATTCTTATAGTAAATAGTGTCCTTTTTAAAAATATATTTATTTAATTAAAAATCATGGCATACAAATCAATAATTGATTATTAGGTATATAATAAATATTTCAATACCAATCTCATCATCCATCTTAACTCCCATCACCAAAAAGTGTTCCATCCCCTGATATGTTCCCCCAACTTATCTGCTTTCTGCCATCTTCATAGGTTCATAACAAAGTTTGGAGTTTGCTGCTTAGGTTTCATGTCTTCACAGTTGTTAATTCTTTGTTTTGAATTTATAGCTATACCTCTCACCACATCTTTTTAAAAAAAAACTTTATTTATTGATTGATTGATTAATTAATTGGTTTTTGGACCAAACCCAGTGGCGCTCAGGAGTCACTTCAGGCTCTGCACTTAGAAATCAGCCCTGGCATGTTGACCATATGTTTACTGGGAATCAAACCCGGTCCCTCCCAGGTCAGCCACATGCAAGGCAAATGCCCTACCACTGTGCTATTTCTCCAGGCACAATGCTCTCCACATCTTTTTTTTAATATAATTTTTATTTTAATTATAGTGGCTTGCATATCATTCACAGTAATATTCCAGGTACATATTTACATTGAATCAGGGGAATTCCCACCACCAAATTGTCCTCCCACAACCACTCCCATCCTGCCTCCCATATCCTCCACTCTGCCCCCCCCCCCAGGGGCTGCTAGAATGCGTGGTCCCTTCTGTGTTTAGTATAACTTAGTGGTCTTATAACTATTTGGTCTTGGTGCCTCCATTACTGCTCCCTCTAATTGGGAGGCGGGACTAGAAAGCTCAAGTTATGTGGTATTGTTTGAGGAAGAGAAAGGTAATATGATAGGGTAAAAATCAACTATGCTGACAATAAGCAGAGTCATTCTCATCTTTGGTTTGAGGGATGATGGGGAAAAGAAGAAAGTGAAACACCACAACAGTTCAAAAAGAGGAATCAAATAAGATATCCAGTGAGCACTACAGCACTAAAAATATGCACCACATAGTTGCCATGGTCTTGAGATAGGAAATATGACAAGGCGCAAAGAGGAAGAAGAGAAGAGAAGAAAGAAAAAGTAAATATATAATTGAAAAAAATGGACAACTACTGCAATATCTACCCCAAAACAAAGAAATAGACAAAAACTAGATATAAAAATAATAAAAAATAAAATTAAAAAGAGGGATTATATAGTGTTTTTTGTCTCTTCCCCCCACCTGCATAGGCACAGTAAATATTGGGGTCATCCGTAACAGGAATCCCCTTGGCCTAAGAGATACAGGGTTTCTCTACCCTTGGAATATATTGTCATGGGATTATCTATAGACTCCTTTCACGTTCATTTACTCTCCCCTTGGTGTTTTTATGCTATATGGAAGACTTCTGCTCCGATCTGGTTGATAAAGACAGACCTCTAACTCTAGAGGTCTCAGTCTGTGCACAGGTCAAGGAGTGGAACTTATGATGAAGACTTTCTTTGTGATTTTTAGAAGTTCTGTTTCCTCGATGTCATTTTAATCTCTCTTCTATGGTTAGTGGTCTTGGCCGTTGTGCTGAAGTGTGATGGAGTCTGGGATATCGTCTTTCGTAATGTTTTCAGAAGACCCGTTCAGTTACAATTGCCTCAGTCAGGACTCTGGAATTGGAAGTCAGGATTGTTATGCAGGACGTAGACCAAACCCTAGACTAGGGCTTTCTTGTTGGTCCCAGAATACACACTGCCCGGTCATAGTTCTATCAGCCAGTCATCTGTAGATCACGTTCTTGGCGATAACCTGTTCTTATGTCCATTTGTTCCCAATTTTCTCATTGTCAGGATATCATATTAGAACTGGCACATGTTGGAGATTGAGTAGTATTCAGGATGTCCCAGGTGGGCTTTGGTTCCTGTAGCTGTTGTGAAGAACTGTGTCGATTCTATGTCTGGGGTTCAGGATTCAAGTCTGGACGGTCGGTGTATAATCTTCTGGTGTCTAAGATGGATCCACATGACATATTTTCAAGGTGGGAGATTCCCCTGTATTGTAAATAAGTATGAGTTCTTATCCCTGGTAGATAAGAGCTTGTTTATAAACGTGGGATTTCCCCTTTTTTAGTGTGTCTTTGCAGAAAGAAATGGTGCTTCATTATATTGCCATTGCATTTGGGGGTGAAAAGAACAGAGAAACAAGTCGCACACCCAAAAAACATAAAATAGAAATAAGGGCTCTGAAGATAGCACAGCGGTGTTTGCCTTGCAAGCAGCTGATCCAGGACCAAAGGTGGTTGTTTTGGATCCCGGTGTCGCACACGGTCCCCCGTGCCTGCCAGGAGCTATTTCTGAGCAGACAACCAGGAGTAACCCCTGAGCAATGCTGGGTGTGGCCCATAAACCAAAAAAAAATAGAAATAAAAAATATATATTTGCTCACATATGTATAGTGGAAAATGATTTTAAGTAAAATGAAATAAAAAATAAAGAGGTAGTGTTATACAGGTCTTATACTTATGATGGAAGTATAGGTTTCCCCATTGCCTTTTAAGATTTTCTTGTGGGGTGTGGGTTCCCAGGCACCTTTTCATCACACACCCTGCGCTTTCTGAGATTGGTAAAAGATTTGTGGGGGGTCTTGTGTAAAGCTCTTGCATTGGGAGTCCTTTTATGGCTAAGTCTGGTATCCAGCAACAGTCCACGTTAGGATAAGTTGGTAGGGAGAGACACAAAGCATGAGTCAGTAGGAGTGTTGGTTGTCTTTTCCTGCTGGGGACAAGGTCTGGGTTTGAGTGGATGTCCCTTCGCTCGGGTGCTGGGTACTGGTTCGTTGGGGTAGAAGCTCAGTCTTGATGCCTAATAGATTAAGAACTGAGGGTGAAGAGTTTTAATAAATTGGAAAATCTGGATGGGATTGAGGGGTGAAGAGGTAGTCAGATTCCTGGAAGGGGGGTAGGGGAGAGTATTGGGAAGGGGCAGAAAGGAAGAAAGGGGAAAATAAGATTACTTAGGGAAAGAAAAAAAAAGAAAGAGGGAGTAGTAAGAAGAGAGGTGAAAAGAGTGGGGGCACGTCATTTTTCTTGAATATGTTCAATGAGTAGGCCCCGTAGAATAAGTCTGCAGGTCACCGTTGCTACTTCAGTGGTCTGGCTGGTCATATGCTTCAGGTCCTAAAAGAAGGTATGCCCTAAAGATAAAGGGTGTGTTAAAAAGTTTTGTCCAGACAATTTTGTAATGCAACCTGGATATGGCATCTCATGTGGCTTAGCTCTGAGATGCCATTTTAGGTTGTCCATCCTTTGTATCCAAGAACGCCTGTGGACAGAAAAGCTGAGAGGTTAGTTTAAGTATATTAAGCTTAAGGCATTAACACCTATTATTTTGAAATACTTAGGTTGTAGTCAGTGATTTCCCGTGGTATTCTTTACCTGTAAACTTGTATGAGATCTCTAAGAGATTATTACAAGCCTTTGCAGTAACAGACTGATTACATACCTGTTCACTCTATGCAGTTGTTATGCAGTTGCTGGTTTCTTTATGGTTTAATGTGTGGTAGAGAGTTTATGATGTTCTTCTTTCATATGTTTTGGGCACTTCTGCCCATTATATGTGTGGTATTACACTGTTTGGAGTTCCTACCCTGTTAAGTCCTGTTATTTGATCTTTGAATATTAGTTGTATATATGGTGTAGTTTTTAGGTGCTTCAGGATAGTGCTATCATTCTGTGTTCATCTTTCATCTTCTGACTTCGTTTAACATAATATGTTCAAAGTCCATCCATATTGCTGCAAAGCCTGTGATTGAATCATTTCTTACTGCCATGTAGTATTACATTGTGTATAGATACCACATCTTAATGATCCACTCATCTATTGTTGGGCATCGAGGTTGGTTCCAAGACTTGGCTATTATACTGAGTGCTGCTATAAATAGTGGGGTGCACACATATTTTGGGATGAATGTCCTTCTGGCTTGGGGGGTAGATACCCAGGAGAGCAATTGCTGGTTCAAATGGCAGCTCAATTCTGAGTTCCCTGAGCACTCTCCAGATTGTTCTCCATAGGTATTGGACTAGGGGGCATTCCCACCATCAGTGGATGAGAGTGCCTTTCATACCACAAACCCGCCAACAGAGATTGTTTCCATTATTTTTGATGTGAGCCATCCTCACTGGTGTAAGGTGGTACCTCATTGTTGTCTTGATTTGGATTTCCCTAATGATGAGTGAAGGTGAACACGTTTCCATGTGTTTGTTGGCCATCTTTCGATCTTCTTCGGTGAAGTGTCTTTTCATTTCATCTCTCCATTTTACTATGGCTTTATTTGGTTTTGTGGAGCTCATCTTTCTGAGTGCTTTGTATATTCTGGATATCAGCCTTATATCGAACATGTTGAGTGCAAAGATTTTTTCCCATTTGGTTACCTGTCTTCTTGTGTTGAGTATGGTTTCTTTTGCCATGAAGAAGCTTTTTAGTTTGGTGTAGTCCCATTTGTTTATATTTGATGCTAAAGTTCTTGCCATTGGCAATCTATCATCAAAGCCTTTTTTTGATATATAGGTCTTCGAGTGTTCCGCCTATTTTTTCTCAATAAACATTATGGTTTTGGGTCTGATTTCGAGGTCTTTGATCCATTTTGAGTTGACTTTTGTATATGGGGTGAGGTATGGATCAATTTTCAATTTCTTACAGGTGATTTTCCAGTTGTACCAACACCATTTGTTGAAAAGACTTTCTTTGTCCCATTTCATGTTCTTGGCTCTTTTGTCAAATATTAGTTGACTATATGTCTGGGGGCTTATATCTAGAAATTCTGTTCTAACCCACTGGTCTGAGGCTCTGTCTTTGTACAAGTACCATGCCGTTTTGATCACTATGGCTTTATAGTATAGCTTCAGGTTAGGTAGAGAGATGCCACCCCGCTTATTGTTTTTTAGTATATGTTTGGCTATCCTGGGTCTTTTGTGGTTCCAGATGAATTTTATGATTGATTGTTCTAAGTCTTTAAAGAATGATGTCTTAATTTAGATCAGTATTGCATAAAATCTATATAGTAGTTTGGGTAGGATAGTCATATTGACTATGTTGATTCTACCTACCCATGAGAATTGGATGATCTTCCATTTCCTTAGATCCTCTTCAATTTCTTTCTGGAGTGTTTTGAAGTTTCCATGATATAGGTTCTTCACTTCCCTTGTAAGATTGATTCCTAAGTACTTTATATTTTTTACACTATTTTAATTGGAGTTGTATTTTGATCTCTCTCTCCTCAACTTCGTTATTTTTACAGAGAAACACTACTGTCTTTTGTGTATTGACTTTGTAGCTAGCCACTTTTCTGTATTGGTTAATTGTTTCTAGGAGTTTTACTGTGGACTCTTTAGGGTTTTCTACGTATATCACCATATCATCATATCATCTGCAAAAAGAGATAGTTTGAGTTCCTCTTTCCCAATTTGGATTACTTTGATTCCCTTCTCTTGTCGGATTGCTATTGCTAGGACTTCTAAGATTATATTGAATAAGAGTGGAGGGAGTGGACAGCCTTGCCTAGTTCCTGACCTTAGTGGAAATGTTTTCAACTTTTTGCCATTGACGATAATGTTGGCTGTGGCTTTTCATAGATAGCTGTAACTATCTTGAGAAAGGTTCCTTCTAAGCCTATTTTGCTGAGTGTTTTCAACATGAATGGGTTTTGTCAAACGCCTTCTCTGCATCTATTGATATGATCATGTGGTTTTTGTTTTTCTTGTTGTTGATGTGGTGTATAATGTTGATTGATTTACATATGTTGAACCAATCTTGCATCCCTGGGATGAAGCCCACTTGGTCATGATGTATAATCTTTCTGATGTAGTGCTGGATTCAGTTTGCTAAGATTTTGTTGAGAATTTTTGCATCTATGTTCATTAGGGAGATTGGTTTGTAGTTTTCTTTCTTTGTGCTGTCCTTGCCATCTTTGGGAATGAGTGTGATATTAGCCTCATAAAAGGAGTTGGGGAGGGTTCCTGTTTTTTCTATGGGTTGGAAGAGCCTGTGGATCAATGGTAGTAAGTCTTCTTGGGATTTTTGATAGAATTCACCTGTAAAACTATCTGGACCTGGACTTTTGTTCTTAGGGAGTTTCCTAATTACATCTTCGATTTCCTCTGAAGTGATTGGCCTGTTTAGATTTTCTAGATCTTCAGATTCCAGTCTTGGTAGCTGGTATTTTTCCAAGAATCTGTCGATTTCTGCTGGGTTCTCTAGCCTAACTGAGTATAGTTGTTCATAATATGACCTCATGATATGTTGTATTTCTTGGGGTTCTGTTGTAATCTCTCCCCTTTCATTTGTGATCTTATTAATTTAGGTGATTTCCCTCTTTTTTTTTTGTTGTTTTTTTTTTTGTTTTTTTTTTTTTTGGGTCACACCCGGCGATGCTCAGGGGTTCCTCCTGGCTGTCTGCTCAGAAATAGCTCCTGGCAGGCATGGGGGACCATATGGGACACGGGGATTTGAACCAACCACCTTTGGTCCTGGACCGGCTGTTTGCAAGGCAAATGCCACTGTGCTATCTCTCCGGGCCCTTCCCTCTTTTTTTTGGTGAGTCTTGCCAGTGGTTTGTCTATCTTGTTTATTTTTTCAAAAAACCAACTCCTGGATTCCTTGATTTTTTTTTATTGTTTTCTTGGTGTCTATGTTGTTTATTTCTGCTCTGGTTTTTATTATTTCTTGACGTCTCATTGTGGTTGGATTTCTTTGCTGCACTTGTTCCAGTTCCTTAAGGTGATCCTTTAAATTGTTGATTTTGTTATTTTCCTTTTTTCTGACATAAGCCTGTATTGCTCTGAGTTTCCCCCTAATTACTGCTTTCACTGTGTCCCACAAGTTTTGACAAGTTGTCTCTTCATTATCATTTGTCTCAAGGAATCTTTTTATTTCTTCTTTGAGTTGCTCTTTGATCCAACTGTTGTTGAGTAGCATGTTGTTTAATCTCCAGGTGTTTGATTTTCTCCATTGTTTCTTCTTACAATCAATTTTGACCTCTGTTGCATAGTGATCTGATAGGGTGCTTCTGATAATCCTTACACCTGTGGTTTTATATACGTTAGATTTATATCCTAAAACATGGTCTATTATGGAGAAGGTTCCATGTGGGCTTGAGAAGAATGTGTATTCTGTTTTTTGGGGGTGGAGGGCCCTATATAAGTCTACTAGCCCTAGATCTTCTAATTTTTCATTTAGGGCTCTTATTATTTTGCTATTTTCTGCCTGCTGGATCTATCCAGTGGTGATAGTGGAGTATATTGACATACCCTACTACTATCATATTTCCCTTCATGTGTTTCTCCAGGTTTGTGAGTAATTGCCTCACATATTTTGCTGAGTCTACATTAGGTGCATAAATATTGAACAGGGTTAGTACTTCTTGATCTATTGTTCCCCTGATCAGTATGTAGTGACCTTCCTTGTCTCTGATCAATTTCTTAAGGTTGAATGCAATTTGGTCTGATATTAGGATGGCCGTCCCTGCTCTTTTTTGTTTTCCATTGGCCCGAATAATTGATTTCCATCCATTTCCATTCTAAGTCTGTGCCTGTCCTGAATTAGTAGATGTGTTTCTTGCAAATAGCACAAGTCCAGTTTATATTTTTTAAACCAGTTCTCTAGTATATGTCTTTTAATGGGAGAGTTTAGACCATTAACATTTAGGGAGATTATTGACAAAGAGGGCTGTTGTGTAGTTGTGTTGTGTATGGTTGTTGTTGCTGTTACAATCGGGGATTTGGATTGTGTAATTCGTCTCTGAGTAGGTCATTTAAATTGGTTTAGTTTGTGCAAATATTGCTAGATAGTTTTTATTTGAGATTGTTTTTAGTCTTCCATCCCATATGAATGAGAGCTTTGCTGGGTATTGGACCCTAGGTTGGAAATTTCATTCAGTCGTTTAAATATGTCATTTCACTGTCTTCTTGCTCGAATTGTTTCAAATGGGAGATTTGGTTTGATTCTTATGTCCCTTCCTTCGTACTTGAGGTTTTTTTTTCTCCCTTATTACTTTTGAGAGTTCATCTTTCTCTTTTTTTTTTTTTTTTTTTTTTTTTTTTTTTGCCATTTGGATTACTATATGTCTTGGTGTTGGCTTATTAGGGTTTATTTTATTTGGGACTCTTTTTACTTCCTAGAGGTCTCTTTCCAGAGGGTTGGAAAATTTTCTGCTATTATTTCCCTGACCACTTGTTTTTCCCCTTTCCCTGTTTCCTTCCCTTCTGGTATACCTACTATTCTTACATTGTTTCTTTTGTCTTTGTTTATTAAGTACTGGACTTTCTCTTCCAGTGCTTTGCCATTTATTTACTTGTTTGTTTCCTAGACGGTTTTTGATTGCAGTTTTTCTTCGAGTTGTTCAATATGCTTTTCCAGCTGTGATATTCCACTCTTATAGCTTTTTACATTATTTATTGTTTCCTTAAATTCCATTTGTATGGAATTTCTCATATTCTGTAGCAGTTCTTCTCTTAGTTGGTTGATTTTTTCATCCAAGGTTTTCTTGTACTCACTGGCTAGTGCTTCTTTCATATAATTAACCATAATTTGCATTTCTTTTTTTCCTGGCTGTTTTCAGATCTTCATCTCTTGGATCTGTTCGTTTTGGTGGACTTGGAAACTTGTTTGTGTTTCCTTCCATATCTCCAGATGTTAGGGTCTTTCTTGGTTTACACATATTTCTTTGCAAATTTTGGTGTTGCCTGGTTTGCAGGGCCTTTCTATTAGAGCACGCTTTTGCCACCTGCCCTATTTGATATAGGTATTTCTGATTTGTTT
Organism: Suncus etruscus; assembly: GCF_024139225.1. NCBI lineage: Eukaryota > Metazoa > Chordata > Mammalia > Eulipotyphla > Soricidae > Suncus > Suncus etruscus. Next base: position 44,059,127 of record NC_064852.1, read on the forward strand.
AGTATTTTGCTTGCAATTTTATGGGCTCTTAATTATTTAAGAAACTTGGGTATTAGATCTGAGCTGGTTAGACATATATGTTATGCGGTTCTTGCAGTCAGCGTGGGTGGGCGGAGCTTCCCTACCTGGGGCAGTCAGGGATAACCAGGCAGGGGGTGGCTAGGGCCGTTCCGCAGTCGGCGTGGGTGAGTGAGCAGAGCTTCCCTACTTTGGGCAGTCAGGGATAACGAGGCAGGGGGTGGCTAGGGCCGTTTTCACAGTTGGCATGGACAGGCGGAGCTTCCCTACCTGGGGCAGTCAGGTATATCCAGGCAGGGGGTGGCTAGGGCCATTCACGCAGTCGGTGTGGGTCTGCTCTCCACATCTTAATGAGAATAGTGTTCTGATGAAAATGGAGCTTATAATTTTTCCTTAATCCAGAATTTTCTGTCCCTTTGTTTAACCTGATTATTTTTCTCATAATATTTCCTATAGTCACAGGATTTAAATTTTGACAAGTTAATTTGTTTAAAATAGTTTTTATATCAGGCAAAAAAGATAGAACAGGATTAAAGTGATTGTTTTGTACCCCACAGACCCAGGTACAAATCACTGACACTATATATATGATCCTGAGCACCATCAGAGTTATCCACAAAGCTGGATGCAACACTGAGCACTGGCAGGTACCTAGAAAATAATGCTAAATGACATATGACTATAAATCTAATATCTTAAGTCTTGAGTGTGGTGCAATGAGAGAAGCTCATTGCAAAAGATGATGATAATCACAAGTGGATGATTATAGCACAATTATATTTACTTAAACTAGCACAATTTTTCCAGAAAAATAGTAAAATTTCTCTCTTAGATAAAAACAAATCATATATTAACTTTTTCTTCACATCATTCATATATTTATCACATACAAAGTTTTCGGGGCCCTCAATGCAATAAGAGAAATGTTTAAGGCTTTTTTTTTTTTTTTGGTTTTTGGTTTTTGGTTTTTGAGCCACACCAGTGACGCTCAGAGGTTGCTTCTGGCTATGCTCTCAGAAATTGCCCTGGCTTGGGGGACCATATAGGATTCTGGGGGATTGGACCATAGTTCGTCCTAGGCTAGCATGTGCAATGCAGCCACCTTACCACTTCTGCCACAGCTCGGCCCCAAAGTTAGTCATTTCTATGTAAAATATTACTATTTTATTTGTCTTCTGATTAGTCTCACTTTTTTCAGTAGCTTATACTGTAGCTGATATTATTTTCTGTTAAATTCTTTAATTCAGTTACCTAGGTCATATTTCTTCAACATATTTATGCCTAAGGAAAAGCACCTGTCCTGAATAGTTGTTCAAGGAAAGGTAATGATGATTTCCATCCTTTCTAGACCTATAAAGTGGCATTCTTTCAGTATATGTGTTGAAGAGCATAAAATATTGCATATTTCTAGAGGAACATAAAAATTATAATGAATATACACTTTTATAGGTTTCTCCTCAGTGTCATTCATCTAGACCATACCAGTTCTGTATAGGTGTAGCTATGAAAATCATGTTCTGAGAATAAGTCTAGAGTAATAAATTGTTATAAAGAGTTAATTTCTTACAAAGAAATGATTATGGCAATGCCAGTATTCCTCAGGGTTTCATTTTGCTTTTGCAGTGTGTAAGATGTATTACAAATATAAACACACAAATATGTAAACTTTATTATTGAATAATATGGCTTTTAGAAAAATAACATATAAGAACTTCTAGTTTTTAGTGGCTAATTAAAAAGCAATTGATGCTTCAATACAAAAGGTTATTTTTATTATTAACTTGCTATAAGAACACTTAAAATATATTTAGTTATTATAAATCTATTAATATTTATTAGTAATAAGTAATAGAAGCCTAAGTTTTAATCATGAAAGTTTTAACAATGAATATTTTTGCATAAATAATTATAATTTTAAGGCACTAAGAAAATTATCTATGCTTATGAAAAGCAACTCTTCTAGCAATTATATAATTAATATTTCAAGCAAAAAGCACATTATTAGAAAAAGTTAAACCAGGAATTTTTCATTATCAGAAAAATAATCTCAAATGGTTTGAAATATTCTTCATTCATTAACTAACAGAGAGCTACATCATATTCCTACTTTTATACTTTCATTAAAGTCTTTCCTTATGCATAAAATACAATTTTAGTTAATATTAAAACAAATTTTATCAATAGAGATGAACAAAATAATTGTAGATTTCTTCACCAAATAGACATATTATTTCTCCAAAGAATTTATATTTTAAATTTTCTCATGATATTTAAATAATGATTACAGAAAATAAAAAATCATTACGATGAATAACTAACACAATGCCTTCTCTTAACCCTTCCAATCTTTGAAACTATTAATATTTATATTCATTACACTTTGGTCTTGACTAGAATTTTTCAGGAAAGAAATAAATATGTTCTTCATAAATGTTCTAGTTGTTCGCCCACATTTTCCTACTTAATCCTTTTATAAGAAACAGTTGAGAAATAAAGTAACTAATTCAAATATCCTAATTATATTGTCTGAAAGAGAAAAGATGCAGAGTAGAAAATCTAATTTGTTTATTAATTACCCACAGAACTTAGAATCAAGGTTTGTCTACCATCTGGCAAAGTAGGCATGATTTCTGAGAAAGAATGGAAGATAGCGGATGAATTCCTTGAATAGTAGCAACAGTGTAGAGCAGGTGTAATCCCAGACTGCACAGATCAATCAGACTATACCTTGGGTAATGGTCCAGAGAAGGAAAATATAAGAAAGTTTTAGGGGAAGAAAGATGCCAGGTATCCTGAAAACTTGGAGCTCAGACATTTAAATTTTCCCAAGGTCCTTGATATTGAACAACCATTTTAATGTAGAATTTTTTCTGCCACATTTATAGTACAGACCAAATGTCTAGCCCATGTTCCTTTCTTTTCCTCTTTGGCAGCCCCAGGTCTTCCTGTCTCAAATGTGCTTCCTCTCTTTGGGAAGACACAGGATGCCACTGACTCAACACCAAAAGAATGTTTGCTTTGGGTTATTTAGCCAGCAATGGGCATTGACTAAATGAAAGAGGATTATAAGAGGAAGAGGTGGGACACCCACTGCTGGCTTAGCTTCTTGTCTTCATTTTTTAAATGCTTGACCTTGGGCAAATCATATCAGTGTCTCATATTCTGCATTTTTAGAAAATGAAAGAAAAGGACATAAAAACTTTACACACTCTAAAAGTTGAAGTGATTAATGCAATGCACTTCTGAAAGACCATCCCAAGTTGAAGTTCCAATGTAGAAAATAGATAATAAAAACTGGCTATCCACTGTGTTTCAAGATTTTTATGATGCTTACCTATTAGATAGTGTTGGTTTTCAACATAACTTCTATGTGGTAGCTACCATTAGGCATAACTAACAGAGAAAATTTATAAGAATATTGAAAAGATAGAGATTGCAATTTCAGTCCTAGGTTTGAATGTCATGGCACCCATCCTCGTGTTTTTTTCCCTCTGTGCACTCTTCTTCTTGCTCATTGATTTATACTATGAGTGATCAACATTCCCTGTAATTTTTTGTTTAAAATTAATCAGCCATGTTTCATGAGCATGGTCTTTCATGGCTAAGTATGCACAAGAGAAATTTTGCGTTCCAATTAAAATTACAACAAAGTTAATTAGACATATATTTAATAATATGTATAACAGCTATTGTGCTACACCTCATTAGATATAACAAAGAAGCTGTTCATATGAACAAAAATAACTACTTTTTAGATTTGTCCAAGCAAGCATGAGTTCTATCAAACAGGATATGAGAAATGATAAGAATATGTTAGAATAAAAATAATTATTTCTAGGACTGGAGAAAGATTACACAAAGTCAGGCCTCTGCTGTACATGAAATTCCTAAGCTGCAATTCTATTTCAAATCCCCATCTTCCCATCTCAACAAATACTCATCTAAAAATATGGGCAATGATCACTCCATAGCACAAAGCCAGGTATAATGTCACTGAGAACCATTAGGTTCAACCCCCTTCCAAATATTTTTATTGATTATTACAAACATACATCTTGTGATAGGTGTTATATATTATCCCATTTAATCCTTATGTTAACAATATTAGAGGTATATATACTTGTACATCTTTTACTACACATAGGGAAATTGAGATGTATACAAATTAAGAAAATTGTCTAGATATAATAATTTAGAATTGGTTAAGATGATATGCCTTATCATCAATTAACAAATCAGGTTTTATTCATTACAACTGCATCCCAAATTTACCCCTAAAGAAAAGAAGCACTAATAAATATTTTTATTTTTTTCTTTTTGTCCTTTCATTAGTATGGAGGTTGAGTGGCAATATGAACCTGTATTTAGAGCTTACTCCTGCTCTTTCTTTGCTCAACAGACACTCACTGGCGACTCACTGGACCTCTGTCAGCAAAACTTAAGGCTAGATCATTATCATTTGTATTATCTGCATAGTCCATTTCTCCTGTATAATGGGATGTGCTATCTTGCCATAAACTAAACTGATATTATAACACCTGCCTTCATTTTGTTTCATTTACTCTTATATATGTAGCTCTCCAATATTAAATTTCAAAAGAAGTCTATGAATCATATTTGTGGAAGACAAAAGGGTAAAATATATCAGTTTGAACATGCTACCTTACTTTTAGGGTTTGGTAAGATTTCAATCACATAAAGTTACAAATTATGTTTACATTATAGGATCAAAACTCGAGTAGTTTGTAAATAGAACAGTGTAATCAGCAGAGTAAAGTGGGCTGTACAGCCATACATAATTTTTTCTAAAGAATAAATTCATTCCCCAAACTGAAGTTTGGCTTAGACAAAAGAAACACTTTTAGGTAAGTGTTCTATGTATTCAACAAATTATAAATTTTACTTATTAAAATATAGATCCATAAAAATTCTACTATATTTTTTCTTTGAAATGAGTCCTTTCTCACCTATAATATTATTCAGGGACTAAAATTTAACTCATTCCCTTGATTAAAACTTCACATGTTCCTTCACCTGTACTGCCAAAACTTTTGACACAGAAGGTGCTAGAAATTAATAATAGAGATCTTTGGGTATTTTCTTGGGTGTTCACATGTTAAAGAACATTTATTTATAAGCATGTTATTCTATACTGGTAGAAAAGTTATAAAAGGTTATGGAAATGTATTTGTATTTAGGATTTGTCCAATCTTAATGCTTTACTTCAGGCATGTGTAGTAAGAGAAAGAGTAATAACTTGTTTAAAATTAAAAATTATTTAGTGCATTTATTATACAATACTAAGTACCAAAACTCTACATATTTACATGACAATGTTATTGGAATAATTAGTTATAAACAATACCAAGAGGTATAATCATTGTTGAACTACTTTTATTCTATGATGGAGAAAATGTATATTAAATATATTCTGATATTTAAGAAATGGTTCATAATCAGAGATCCAAAGATTCAGGGCTCTACCGCTCATGAGGGCATGTGATATATCTGGAGTTAAATATCTTAATTTAAACAAATAAAAATAAATTATATGTGAGAATGTTAGAGAGCATAGGAAAGCACTAGATCGAACTAACATTATGCTGTAATAGCTTCTTCAGTTTTTAAATATGGGAACAGAAAAACAAGGAGGAAGAAATTTCATTGCCCACTTTGGTACAGGTCTTAGTTTGAATGTGACATTAATGTAAGTTTTTACTTAAGTCATCACCAGGTTCTTGGAAACCGCAACTTTTAGAGAAATGACTAGTAAAAAACAAGTTCTCCACTAGTTATTTGCTTTCAACATTGGTTGTAGTTGTGTTTTCCATATCATGTTTACCATAAAAATGATGTAGAATAAAATGTTATTCTAATTTTCTCTTAAAAGTGTTGTAATGGGGGGCCAGAGCCATGGCGCAGTGGTAGGACGGTTTCCTTGCATGCAGCTGACCTAGGGCAGACTGCGGTACAATCCCCCTGTCTCCCAAATGATCCCCCAAGCCAGGAGCAATCTGAGTGCATAGCCAGGGGTAGCCGTAAGCGTCACCAGGTATAGCCAAAAAAATAAAAAAAAATTAAAAGTGCTATAATGCGGGGCCGGCAAGGTGGCGCTAGAGGTCAGGTGTATGCCTTGCAAGCGCTAGCCAAGGAAGGACCACAGTTCAATCCCCCAGCATCCCATATAGTCCCCCCAAACCAGGGGCAATTTCTGAGCGATTAGCCAGGAATAACCCCTAAAAATCAAATGGGTGTGGCCCGAAAAACAAACAAACAAACAAACAAAAAAGTGCTATAATACTAATTTTTGTAGGCTTCCAAACATCTGGCAAACTAAGCTTTTGCAGAATAAAGGAAACACAGATGATTCAAGATGATCTAATATCTCCTATGATCATTAGGTTAGATAGGCAAGTTGGGCTTCAACATTTTTGGAAATATCTATCAAGAATATATTATTTAAAATTGCATTATATAGTTTCAGACATTTAAAACTATTAGAAACAGAGGACTGAGACTTCTTATATATGCTTACATATAGTCTTGGTGGTTTATAACTTCCATTTTTATTGAGTACTTTCCACTTTTTTTTGTAAATTTTTTTAAACTTTATTTTTTTAATTAAACAACTTTATTACATTCATGATTGTGTTTGGGTTTCAGTCATGTAAAGAACACCACCCATCACCAGTGCAACATTCCCAACACCAATGTCCCAAATCTCCCTTCGCCCCACCCAACCCCCGCCTGTACTCTAGACAAGCTTTCTATTTCCCTCATACATTCTCATTATTAGGTTAGTTATTTCTCTAACTAAACTTATCCCTGTTTGTGGTGTGCTTCATGAGGTGAGCTGTAACTTCCAGCTCTTTTCTCTTTTTGTCTGAAAGTTATTATTGCAAGAATGTCTTTCATTTTTCTTAAAACCCATAGATGAGTGAGACCATTCTACATCTTTCTCTCTCTCTCTCTCTCTGACTTATTTCACTCAGCATAATAGATTACACGTACATCCATGTATAGGAAAATTTCATGACTTCATCTCTCCTGACAGCTGCATAATATTCCATTGTGTATATGTACAGTTTCTTTAGCCATTCATCTGTTGAAGGGTATCTTGGCTGTTTCCATAGTCTTTCTATGGTAAATAATGCTGAAATAAATATAGGTGTAAGGAAGAGATTTTTGTATTGTATTTTTGTGTTCCTAGGGTATTTTCCTAGGAGTGGTATAGCTGGGTCATATGGGAGCTCGATTTCCAGTTTTTGGAGGAATCTCCATATTCTTTCGATAAAGCAATAGAACTAGACGGCATTCCCACCAGCAGTGAATAAGAGTTTCTTTTTCTCCACATCCCCGCCAACACTGCTTGTTCTCATTCTTTGTGATGTGTGCCAATCACTGGGGTATGAGGTGATACCTCATAGTTGTTTTGATTTGCATCTCCCTGGTGATTAGTGATGTGAAGCATTTTTTCATGTGTCTTTTGGCCATTTGTATTTCTTCTTTTTCAAAATGTCTGTCCATTTCTTCTCCCCATTTTTGATGGGATTAGATGTTTTTTTCTTGTAAAGTTTTGCCAGTGCCTTGTATATTTTGGAGATTAGCCCCTTATCTGATGGGTATTGGGTGAATAGTTTCTCCGACTCAGTGAGGGGCTCTTGTATCCTGGGCGCTATTTCTTTTGAGGTGCAGAAGCTTCTCAGTTTAATATATTTCCATCTGTTAATCCTGCTTTCACTTGCAAGGAGAGTCCTCCTTGAAGATGCCTTTAGTCTCAATGTCCTGGAGTGTTTTACCTACGTGTTGTTCTATATATCTTATGATTTCGGGTCTGATATAGAGGTCTTTCAATCATTTGGATTTAACCTTCGTACAGGATGTTAGCTGGGGGTCTAAGTTCATTATTTTTGCAAGTTGCTAGCCAGTTGTGCCAAACAACACTTGTTGACGAGGCTTTCTTTGCTCCATTTAGGATTTCTTGTTCCTTTATCAAAAATTAGGTGATTGTACATCTGGGGAACATTCTCTGAGTATTCAAGCCTATTCCACTGATCTGAGGGCCTGTCTTTATTTCAATACCATGCTGTTTTGATAACTATTGCTTTGTAATACAGTTTAAAGTTGGAGAAAGTAATTCCTTTTTCCAGTGATTCCTTTTTCCCAATGATTGCTTTAGCTATTCTAAAGTGTTTATTGTTCCAAATGAATTTCAAAAGTGCCTGATCCATTTCTTTAAAGAACGTCATGGGTATCTTTAGAGGGATCGCATTACATCTGTACAATACTTTGGGGAGTATTGCCATTTTAATTATGTTAATCCTGCCAATCCATGAGCAGGGTATGTGCTTCCATTTCCACATGTCCTCTCTTATTTTTTGGAGCAGAGTTTTATAGTTTTTTTTTTTTTTTGTATAGGTCCTTCACATTTTTAGTCAAGTTGATTCCAAGATATTTGAGTTTGTGTGGCACTATTGTGAATGGGGTTGTTTTTTAATGTCCATTTCTTCTTTATTACTATTGGTGTATAGAAAGGCCATTGATTTTTGTGTGTTAATTTTGTAGCCTGCCACCTTGCTATATGAGTCTATTGTTTCTAGAAGCTTTTTGGTAGAGTCTTTAGGGTTTTCTAAGTAGAGTATCATGTCATCTGCAAACAGCGAGAGCTTGACTTCTTCCTTTCCTATCTGGATTCCCTTGATATCTTTTTCTTGACTAATCGCTATAGCAAGTACTTCCAGTGCTATGTTGAATAGGAGTGGTGAGAGGACAGCCTTGTCTTGTGCCAGAATTTAGAGGAAAGGCTTTCAGTTTTTCTCCATTGAGGACAATATTTGCCTCTGGCTTGTGGTAGATGGCCTTAACTATATTGAAAAAGGTTCCTTCCATTCCCATCTTGCTGAGAGTTTTGATCAAGAATGGGTGTTGGACCTTATCAAATGCTTTCTCTGCATCTATTGATATGATCATGTAATTTCTATTTTTCTTGTTGTTGATCTTGTATATTATGTTGATAGATTTATGAATGTTAAACCAGTCTTGCATTCCTGGGATGAAACCTACTTGATCATAGTGAATGATCTTCTTAATGAGGCATTAAATCCTATTTGCCAGGATTTTGTTTAGGATCTTTGCATCTGTATTCATCAGTGATGTTGGTGTGTAATTTTCTTTGTTGGTAGCATCTTTCTCTGGTTGGCTTCATAAAAGCTATTTGGAAGTGTTCCTGTTTTTTTTTTTTTTTTTTTTTATTTCATGAAAGAGTCTTGCTATGATTGGTAGTACTTCCTCTTGTAAGGTTTGAAAGATTTCATTAGTAAATCCATCTGGGACTGGGCTTTTGTTTTGGGGAAGAAAATTTGATTACTGTCTTAATTTTCTTAATAGTTATGGGTGTATTTAGATTTGCTACACCCTCTTCATTCAACCGTGGAAGATTATAAGAGTCCAAAGATTTATCCATTTCTTCCAGGTTTTCATTTTTAGTGGCATAGAGTTTCTCATAGTAGTTTCTGATCACCCTTTGAATCTCTACCATATCAGTAGTGATCTCCCCTTTTTCATTCCTAATATGAGTTATCATGTTTCTCTCTCTCTCTTTCTTTGTTAGTTTTGCCAGTGGTTTATCAATCTTGTTTATTTTTTCAAAGAACCAACTTCTGATTTTGTTGATATTTTGGATTGTTTATTGGGTTTCTACTTCATTGATTTCTGCTCTCAGCCTTGTTATTTCCTTCTGTCTCCCTATTTTTGGGTCCTTTTGTTGAGTACTTTATAATTCTATGAGCATCATTAAGCTATTCAGGTATGCCCCTTCTTTCCTGATGTGTGCTTGAAAAGCTATAAATTTTCCTCTCAGACCACTTTTGCATTCTGATAGTTTGTGTCTCCATTGTCATTTGTTTCTAGGAAGGTTTTGATTTCCTCTTTGATTTTATCTTGGACCCACTGGTTATTGAGTATGAGGCTGTTTAACTTCCAGGTATTAAAGTTTTTCTTCTGTGTCCCTTTGTAGTTCACATATAATTTCAGGGCCTTGTGGTCAGCAAAGGTAGCCTGCAAAATTTCTATCCTCTTGATATTATGGAGGTATGATTTATGTGCTAGCATGTAGTCTATGCTGGAAAATGTGCCATGTACATTAGAGAATAATGTGTATCCAGGCTTCTGGGGGCGGAGTGTCCCGTATATATATCTACTAGGCCTCTTTCTTCCATTTCTCTTTTCAGGTCTAGTATATTCTTGTTGGGTTTCAGTCTGGTTGATCTATGAAGTGTTGACTATGCCATGTTGAGGTCTCCCACAATTATTGTGTTGTTATTGATATTATTTTTCAGATTTGTCAACCATTGTATTAAATATTTTGCTGGCCCCTCATTTGGTGCATATATGTTTAGGAGAGTTATTTCTTTCTGCTGTACATATCCCTAGATTAATACAAAATGTCCATCTTTGTCCCTTAAAACTTCCCCAAATATAAAGTTTGCATCATCTGATATTAGTATGGCCACTCCAGCTTTTATATGGGTGTTGTTTGCTTGGATGATTTTCCTCCAGCCTTTTATTTTGAGTTTATGTTTGTTCTGATTATTTCTTGTAGGCAGAAGAAGATTGGATTGAGTTCTTTGATCCATTTAGCCACTCTGTGTCTCTTAACTACTGCATTTAGTCCATTGACATTGAGAGAAAGAATTGTCCTGGGAGTTAGTGTCATCTTTATTTCTAAATTTGGTGTGTCTGTTGGTCAGTCTTGTCTTAAAGTAGGCTGTTCAGTTTTTCTTTTAAATATGGTTTTGAGTCTGTAAAGTTTCTGAGCTGTTGTTTGTCTGTGAAACCATGTATCGTTCCTTCAAACCTGAAAGTGAATTTTGCTGGGTGCAGTATTCTAGGCGAAGCCTTTATTTCATTGAGTTTTGCCACTATGTCTCACCACTGCCTTCTGGTCTTGAGTGTCTCCGGTGACAGGTCTGCAGTAAATCTCAAGGATGTTCCCTTGAATGAAATTTCTCTTCTCGATCTTCTGCTTTCAGAATTCTGTCTCTATCTGTGGGATTCGTCATTGTGACTAGGATGTGTCTTGGGGTGTTTTTTCTGGGGTCTCTTTTAGTTGGTACTCTTTGGGCATGCAATATTTGATTGCATGTATTCTTTAGCTCTGGTAGTTTCTCTTTAATGATGTTCTTGACCATTGATTCTTCCTGGAGATTTTCTTCCTGGGTCTCTGTTACTCCAATGATTCTTAAGTTGTTTCTGTTGAGCTTATCATTGACTTCTATTTTCATCTCTTCCCATTCTTTAAGTAATTTTTTCATTGTTTGATCATTTGCTTTAAGGCTTTTTTCCGATTTCTTTTGCTGTATGGAATTGTTATTCATCTCATCTTCCAGTGTACTAATTCTATCCTCAGCTGCTATTAACCCATGGGAAAGCTCAACCATGTTTTTCTTTAATTCATCTTCTGAATTTTTCAGACCTGATATTTGACTTGAAATTTCTGTTTGGAGTTTTCTGGTTTCTATCTTCATATTCTCTTGATTCTTATTAGTGTTCTCTTCTATACTTTCTTTGAGTTCTGTGAACATCTTCCATATTGCAACTCTAAACTCCTTATCTGAAAGACTGACTAGTTGGTCGGTCATGTTCAAGTCTTCAGAGTTGCCATTGTCATTCTCTATGTCTGGCGCTGGCCTGCGTTGTTTCTCCATTGTCAAACTTGTATTGTGGGTTTTTCTATGTGCTGTGGTTGTATTCATTGGCTAAATGATGTGCATGGCCGCGAAGCGAAGCAGAGCGGTCACACTCCTCTGTCTCCTCCCTTTCTGGGCGTGTAAACTCACCTCCAGGGAAGGCTCCAGGAAAGGCAAGCCATCCGCAGATGAGCCACACACAGGATGAAATCAAGCCAAAAATGCAGCACAGTGCAGAAAACAGGCAGATAGGGGTGCTGGCATCTGAGTTCCCAGAAATCCTTTAGAACTTTAATCCTAGTATGAAAAGGGTAATCCCCTTAGATGGTTGGGGCTCCCATCCTCTTACTGACAAATGTGAAAGAGCTCGAAGCCTCCAAAACCTTCATTGTGGTCTCCAGGCTCACCCAGAAAATTGACATTCACCTCTGAAGCAGGCAGGATCACCAGCAGAAACGCTGATGAAATTCAGTCTCAGGCAGCTCTGAAGCAGGCAGGGTCACTGGTAGGAATGCTGATGAAATATAGTCTCAGGCAGCTGGAAATCACGTGGCCCAAGATGGCTTCTGCACTCTTCTGACTCCCGGCAGAAATCAGCACGAATCATTGTGTGTACGTCGGACACACCTCTGAAGCAGGCAGGATCACCGGCAGGAATGGTGATGAAATCCAGTCTCAGGCAGCTGAAAACGGCATGACCCAAGATGGCTTCTGCATGCTTCTGACTCCTGGCAGAAACCAGCAGGAATCAGTGTGTTTATGTTCCAACCCACCTCTCACTTTCCACTTTTCAACTCTGCTTTCCATTCTGCTTCATTCCAAGTTCATTCTTGTTCAACATCTTTGCCTCCAAATTCCCGATACAATTTGTTCCCAATAATTATATCTCCAACATTCTGTACCATCACTGACCACTGCAATAATGTGTGATCACAAAGATTTCCTGATTGTTGACTCAATTTATCAATTGCTTGTGTTTTTTTTTTTTTCAGTCCTAAAAGCTACCATAATTAGAAGACCTGAAACCACTGTGGGAAGTTAAAGTGGGAGCAAATGAACAATCTGCTCAAGGACTAATTGTGCTTCTGCAAGGAAGAAGACAGATGGAAGAGAGAAATTCCTTAAGAGCATATGGTTGATAGGACAAGGAATAAGTCTACCGGAATGAGGTACAGATTGGAAAAGTGGAGACTGGTTTCTTTGGATACTGTGGAACAATATACTTAGCTTGTAAAGAAAGTTTGATACAGAATGTTAATTCCAATCATCAGCAAAAAACATTTGAAATATGTAAAGGGTTATTAAAATAAGAGTTATTTTCTATATTTTAATAACTCACATATATAATGTTATTTAGCATACAGTTTGTTATCCAATTATTACATTATCTATAATATATAGAATATATTACTTTTAGGTTTATAGACAATTCAAAAGTCAGCTTGGCTATCATTTATTATTGATAAAAGTGAGAAAATTTTCTAAGTGGAAAAATTCCGATATTTCAAGAATAGCATACATTCAAACATGTAGCACATGATGTCTGCCCTCCCCACTTTTTAAATTTAACTTTTGTATTTGAAAAAAAAAGATAAATGCTGAAGGAAAAAAATTGAAGTAGAAAAATTATGAAGAGGGGCTGGGCGGTGGCGCTAAAGGTAAGGTGCCTGCCTTGCCTGCGCTAGCCTTGGATGGACTGCGGTTTGATCCCCCGGTGTCCCATATGGTCCCCCAAGCCAGGAGCAACTTCTGAGTGCATAGCCAGGAGTAACCCCTGAGCGTTACTGGGTGTGGCCCAAAAACCAAAAAAAAAAGAAAAGAAAAGAAAAATTATGAAGAATATCTGTACAGTTTTTAAAAAATGATAAAATAGTGTAATTGAAAGAAACTTACATAAAGAAGTAAGGCAAGTGAAAGAGTTAGATAAACAATTAAGAGAGAAACAAGGACTTCCCCAGAGGGGAAAAAAACTAAGATATATCAATATTCTTGGACTAATACTTTCATTTTTATGATATTAACTAGCTACTTATTTCTAATGTTTAATACTCAAAATTCTCACAAAGTGAAAACTCAACAGGTAATTAGATAAGAGTACTATAAAGATGTATAAGATTCATTTTATTAGTTAATTGTTTTTATGAAGCCTATTTGGAAATCCCGGTTTGTAACTTTATATTTGTGTAGTTACTCATGTCAAGTAGGAGTGAGCAAGTATGCATGTGAATGAGTGTGTTTCAGAAATAATATTACTGAGATTATATATATTCCACACATATACACCTATGAACATGTGTCTATAGGTGTATATATACAAATGTATTCACATATACAATATATTAAGTGTATAAAACAATGAAAATATCTTAGTAAACGGCTAATAAACATACACAAGTAATTTAAGGTTTACAGACTGCCCTCCCTCTCAATTACCTATAGGTACAGGAAGTCAGAAATATCTCTTCTTTTCCTAGGGTTAATTTGTTTCATATTTCTCATTCACAGGTTAGATGTAGTTTATCAGGGACAGAGAGTGAAGCAAGAAACATAATGATACAGAGGAATAAATTCAAAATATACCAAGATCAATGTATATACTTTCAAGAATAACTGACAATGAGCAAAGTTTGCTGTCTGGGTGACATGGGAAAGTTTGCAGATGTCTGTCCTCCAAAAAGAAAGAAAGAGTATAAATATTTTGAGGGAAAAAAGATTACACAGAAACAAAAAATAAAGCTTGTGAGACACTGTAAAAGAAGGCGTGCTAGAAAGTTCAGAGTTGTTTCATCTTGTAGAAACAAAATTTGAATTAATAGTTTATTGTCTGTTGATATGTAGGAAACAAAAGAGAAGCTCTCTTTTCTCATAGTTTCGCACCTTAATTCTTTAATTCTTTTATAAATAGAATGCTTATCTCTGTAGAAATACTGACTGGTTTGTTTATCTCTTTTTAATTGAAAACCTTATTGTAAAATCAATTATGAATATCCATTGATAACCTCAAGTCCATTCATTCAATAGAGATATATTGAATATTTATATTATACTGGTTATATATTAAAATATAGTTTGTCCAGATAACTATTGTTAAAATTATTATACATCAGTGTTTTTTTTTTAAAAATTAGTAATGACATTCTCTAGTTGTTCTAAAATATATCTTCAGATTTACTTGCCTAATACTCTATTTAACCTAACCTCTGGCTAAAATTGAGTAGTTTTTTAATCTCACCAATTCTTTATCAAAACTTCTCTCAAAAATGTTTTTACTTCATACCTTTGTCCCTATCAAGCGTTGTATTAATTAAAGCTAACTTTTTTTCTATAAGAAAATTTTCCAGAGTAACCAAGTATTTATTTCTCTTTTCAAACATACTGCATTGAAACTTACTATTTAAATATTTTTCTCAATATATTACCAAACAGATATCAACAAATTTTCAAATTAGATTAGATCTCACACCTCTTGCTTTCCTTGTAGTAGTTAATATAATTAGGTACAACAGAAAATGTTTTGAAGTCTAGATATAATCCCCACATTCAATTCTGGTGAAGATGTTTTAAATAAATATTTTGATAAATTTTGATATAGCTTGAGATTTGTTTAAAACTATATGAAAAATTTATGCTTAGATATAGGAAAACTGACTATTTTTATAATAATGTTTGGTTTAGTATGAGTGCTTTAAAATAAGAACCAAGATATTTTAACATGAAACTATACACATTTTTCTTCTCTATAATTTAGCTTCACAAAGACCCTGATATTTTCTATTTCTAAAGTTAAGTACATTGCTAATAACATCACAAAGTCTCTGTCTCTAGATTATATAGTCTTCCCCTGTCCTTCCAGGCATGTTAAATTTGAGCTAAATAAAAGTCAGCAAAGGAATTCTTAACTGTTTTTATATTTTTCTTTCTGCCTTAAAATGAATTGACACCCAAGGCTATGTCTACATTATTTATGCCACTTTGATAGATTAAATCTTAACTGTACCATAGAGCCTTTTAAGACATGTCTGTAAGTGTTTAAAAGGATTCCACAGGTGTTCATCTTGATTGCAAACAAAGACTCCTTTTTGTGGTTGAAAAATTAAATTAAAATATAACAGTGTCCTGTAAGCCATGATTTCTGCTTAAAATAGATCCTTGACCGGACATGTCAGATACATTTGTTACCCTTGAGTTATTTTTGGAGTTCACAAAGCAGCCTACTATGGAAATTTTCTATAATCTTATTCTCCTAAAATTAACCTCTCAAATGGTGATGGTTCATTTAAAAATTATAATGCTGGTATTTTACCAATGTGATAATACTTAAAGAGCTTTCACACTAATATATTAAAATGTCCCCAGATGTCTATAAAATGTCTGTAGAGTATTCATGTGTGTCTGTGTGTGTGTGTGTTTGTGTGTGTGTGTGTGTGTGTGTGTGTGTGTGTGTGTTTGTGGAAGGGTTGGGCTACACCTAGTGGTGCTTAGGGCTTACCTCTGGCTCTGTGCTCAGGAATCATATCTGATGATATTAAGGGGCTATACATTGTGCAGTGGATCAAACCAGGGATTGTATCTGGGCTACTTTAAAAAATAAAGCTAGTAACCATGAAATTACAAAGTTATTCATCATTGGTTTTCAGGCATCCAATGTTTCAACAATGATCCCCCATTTCACCAACAATGCCCACTTACCTCTGCCATTTCCTCCCTCAGTGCCAGCCGCCCTCCATTCTGTCTAAAAGAAAGGCACTGTTTTATCTTTTAGAAAATAAGGTTGTTCACTGTGGCTTATAATGCTGTTGTTGATAGGGTTTCATAAATTTTACTTTACCAACTTTTAGCACCATCTCTTTCTCCTAGTTTCCCTCCAACCACACTTGTTGTGTTTTTTCTCGATTCTATCCCCCAGTGATCCTTAAAGGGCATATTTCCTACTGAACATCAGTTCTCATGTTGTTTTCATTTTCCTTGGGTATTTTATTATTCTACCATTATGTTTATTTATATCCTTCATATGAGAGAGAATTTTTTTATTCTTTCTTCCTATGACTAACTTAACTTAGTATGATACTCTCCAGTGCCCTCTATATGGAAGCAAATTGTACAAATTTTACAACTTTATCTTTTCTTATGGCTCAGAAATATTTATTGCATACCTATACCATACTTTCTTTATTCAGTCATATATTCTTTACCACTTGGTTTATTTACAGATTTTTGTGGAAATACCAATTTCC
Source organism: Suncus etruscus (assembly GCF_024139225.1). Lineage (NCBI taxonomy): Eukaryota > Metazoa > Chordata > Mammalia > Eulipotyphla > Soricidae > Suncus > Suncus etruscus. The sequence continues at coordinate 44,076,066 of NC_064852.1, forward strand.
AGACTATTATGGATGGTACTGCGAAGAATATAGGGGTCTAAATGTCTTTTATCATTTTTTGTTTGGGAACCCTGTTGTATAGCATGAGTTACTGAGTTATATAGAAGCTCAAATCTCAGGTTATTATTTGAAAGTATTGTACTAGCTGAACCAAAAGACTGTCATTTTTTTATTTGTTTGTTTTCCTGTTTGTAACTAAAGAATATAATCCTAGTCTCTAAAATTAGGTTATAATTTTACGAGCTCTTCCTGAAAATAACTATAATAATCTTTAATCCTTTAATGATTTACATACTTGGAGCTAAGATTCACACTTACATGTATAATTAATATACTAAAAACTTCAGAATCAGAGAGATGAAGTCAATGAAATAACCTTAAAACAATAAAATAAAGCCAGGTGAGAATGAAGGTATAAAAAATGTAATCATGTTTTGCTCAATAAGAGAAATGAATTCCTTTACTTTCTTTTAATTTTTTACAATGTTATAATTTCTAAATCTAATAAATTTCATTACTTAGATTAAATTTTAAACTGATTAGAACAGATACTACACTTGAATTTTAGCCAAAAGGCCGAGAAGTGTTTATTAAATTAAATTTTATTTATTTTATTTTATTTATGTTTTTTTTTTCTGGTTTTTTGGGCCACACCCATTTGATGCTCAGGGCTTACTCCTGTCTAAGCACTCAGAAATCGCCTCTGGCTTGGGGGGACCATATGGGACGCAGGGGGATCGAACAGTGGTCCTTCCTTGGCTAGCGCTCGCAAGGCAGACACCTTACCTCTAGCGCCACATGTCGGCCCCTAAATTAAATTTTAAATACAATTGTTTTTAATCCTCATAATTTCTTAATTTACCAATATTTTCCAGGATATCACTATGTAATTTTCACTCTATTTAATAGAGATAAAGATGCTGTTAGAGACTCTAAAATTTAAGTGCATGGAAAAAACACTCATTAAGAGAGAGAAAAATATATAATCAATTATCAGTATATATTGTTACAATACTGATAATTTTCTTTATGTTCTTCAATTTTCAAAGGACAGAATTTAAACTATAAATCATGTCAAATTTAAATTAAATTAAATTAAATGTGTTCAACATAGTGTATAATATGTTGATTTATCATCAGTGATCACTTACATTTTTATTATAGCAAAGGCTAACCAGACATCAAATTCCATTCCAACCCCAAATTTAAGACTACTATCTTTACTCAAGATAATGTATTTTCTAGTCTATCACAAGTGAAAAAAATTCAAATCAATAGCTTCTTGGTTTTGTACTCTTCAATATAAACCAGTATAAAAAATTGATTGTTGAAAGTTGTGACAATCCTCTATCTTTTATAGCAAAGACAGAAGCTAAAAGTGACATACTTATATTTAAATTTAGTAAAATTAGTTTAATATAAAATTTAAAGTTTAATTTCAATAATTAATTGAATAATACATTCAATAATACTAGTCATGAATATATAAAAATTTTCAATAGTTTTAAATACTTAATATTTGTTTCACTAAATAACTTAGAAACCAAGATCTTTAATCATCACAGAAAGTAGAAATTAAATAATGTACTTTCAAATATTTTGTCTTTGAATAATTGTAATTGTCAAACATTCTCAAATATATTAGTTATTAAATATTATACATCAAAATGTGTATATACTGCAAAATAGAAAACAACATAATATTAAGCAAAAGAACTAAGACTAAAATAATTACAAAGTAGAACATTCAGAAAAATTAAACAGAAAAAAGGAAGCAATTCCAAAACAAACTGACATATAGAAAATACCAGTAAATGTACAGAGTGATAGCACAGCGGGAAGGCATTTGCTTTGCATACAGTCCAAAAACAAAAACAAAAAGAAAGTGAAAATAAAAAGAAATGAAATGTACAATAGAGGTAAATAAGAAAATATAGTTCTGAACAATAATAATAAAGTTGATTACCAGAATTAATAAAAAGTAAATAGGCTAAAATCACACTGATAATATCAAAGGTGAAAGGGGCTTATACTTCAAGATCATAGAAATAATTTTTTCAGATATGCACCTTGAATGGAGCTGGAGGGTATTATGTTATGTAATATAACTCAATTATACCACTCATCAGTGCTTAATGGAGAAATAAAATAATGAATAAATAATAATGCTGTAGGATAAGCCCTTAGATTTTGAGTCCAAAACTGAAATTGCAATGTATTTAGGTTAGGGAGAAAGCAGTATTGAAGTGACATAAGGAGAGAAATAGAGGGTCTTGGGCACTTTTATGGTGGTGAAGGTATAGAAATTTTGCATAATAAACCACAATAATTATTAATGCATTACATAAATACAATAAAATAAAATTGAACAAAATTCAATATGTAAAAGTCAGCTTTATGGAACTATAAAAAGATTAGAGGGTCAAGATTCTTTTCTTACACTTGGCCACCCCAACACTGGAATACCATCAAGAGTTATATCTGAGCACAGAATAGGGATAAAGCACTGAGATTCTGGTTAAGACATAATTAGCTCCTTTCGAAAAATATTTAAAAAATAAAATATTGTTCCATAACATCTAGAACTGCCATTTAACTTTTATCCAGATTAAAAGTTAGTACAACCTCTCTGAAAAGCTCTTTGGAAATCACCATCATTACTGAATACACAGAGAACATGCAATTCAGCAACTCAGCCCTTCAATGAACAGAATTCTTCAAATGACAATAGCAAAAATATTTAAAGAATATGTTTGTGATGATAAAAATCTCAAAACTTAGCTAATTGAAGTAGATTAATATAAATTTTGAATTATTTATTTCATTAAATATAGAGTAGTTTTAACCTTTTCATACCTGTATACCAATGAAAATGAAAGCAAAAAAAATATAGACCACTACAGTAGAAATATATTTTGGTATTTGTGCTGTTGAATCCAGTACTGTGATAGAAATAAAAACAATAATACTACTCTGTGCTTGATTTTATATCTAGTATTATCTAAACTAATTAAAATTTATCTTTTTTTCAATAAAGCTAATTATTTTCTTAATACACAGATATATTCTGAAGACTGGTATTAGTCTTCAGACCAGTTGCTGATATGTACATTTTAAATACATTTTTTATATTTTTAAATAACAATTACAGACTTATGAATAAATTTCCTGAAATAACTCTTAGATAACTCCTTAAGTAATCAAAGATATATAATTATAATTTATGAAAATCAGTATCATAAAGTTTTTGTTGTGATTCATTAAAAAGGGTTGTAAGGGGCTGGAGCAAAAGTACATCTTTTACTTGTCTAACCCAGGTTCAGTTCCTGTCAAATTATATGGTTCCCTAAACACTTCTAGAAATGATCCTGAGCAGAGAGCCAGGCATAAGCCCTGAACACCATTGGATATGGCCTTCTACCCCATCCCCAAAGTTGGCACACATCTTTTGCTTTATATAAAAATATGTTTAATAATCAATACTAGACAAACTGTGGGAAAGTTTGTATGCTGCAAATATAGTAAAACACAAAATATCTAAAAAGATAAAGACTACTACTACTACTATGAGAAACTGTTAGGTATTACAAAAAAACTCGAAAGTAAATTAGTAAATGCATGCTTATCTGTTGGATATTGGAGCATTAAAATATATTTTGTGGTTTGAATATGTCATTATAGGAGAAAATGCCCAGTTTTCTAACAAATTTACATAAGTATATTAAAGAAAAAGGAAACACATTATCTCTAATACCTTACTATAGATTTAATGTATATTTATGAATTCATTATATGAAACTATATTAATGTGTATGGAGAGAATAATACTACATGGGAAAAATAATTTTGAAATATAGATTAAAATTCTAAATAGTATTTCCTTATATTTAATTTTCTTATAAGTTTGAGGTTATAGCAAATAAAATATAGGACAAATTTGGTACAGGATATGAGTTTTATTAATGATATAGGTTTGTATAGGTAGAGATACCTGGCTTCAGAAAAGTCCCAAAGGTCATAAGATTGCTCACTAGAGAATTCAACTATTATAATGTTCTGTGAAGCTAACTCCTATTAACTGAGTTTATATGAAACAGACACATCAAGTAGAAATCTAGTGAATAATTTAACAACAAAATGATACTTTTAAATGGGTTGCATGTATGTTTCATTTTTCTTCTTGGCAGTTATAGAAGGAAGTCACTTAATTATCAAAAGATTGCTTTGTGATCAGGATTTAGAGGATATAGATTTTGTTGAGAGGATTATGTGTTTAATGTTCACTAGCTGAAAATATAGTATCCTTTTTCACAAACAACTTTTGCATACCAAAACAAATAGCTCACTTTTTAACTGCATTTTGTCTAGAAATAATTACAGGCATTCTACCTGGTTCTATATGTTGACAGAGTCTATGCTTAATACTAGTCAAAAAACTGTAAATATTTTAGCATCCTATACAGTCTAGAAAGGACTTAGTTTAATTATTATTAAGATTGTTTATATATTTTCTTAGTAATACAAGTAGAGGAAACAAATTAATTATGAAGAACTAGATTTTTTTCCAAAGCATTTTACATGAATATACAATTCTGGGTTGATGTATTTTTCTGCTCATACAAGAAAGTTTATTTTGTTTTGGTCCTCCATTATTTCTGAAGAGTTGTCAGCCATCATTCATTAGGCTTTTCCCTTTACATAAATTACTGTCCCTTAACTTTTAAGACTATCTAGCTAGAGACCAGATAAGATGCCTGCTCTGTACACAGCATTGTTGCAACACCTGGTAGCTCGATCACTTATACCTTTTAAGGTCCTTCTATATATAAATGATACCTGGGATAGAACTGGGTTGGCTGCATATAAGACAAGAGCCCTACCCATCTACTTTGCTATATATTTGGCTCTTGGAAACAAATAACCTAAATTATTATGGTAAAGCAAGTCCAGTAATAATTTTGTTTGTTTATATAGTCATATGTAATTTTGTTTTTCCTAAATATTTGTATGAAAACAATTTACTATCTCTCTCTCACAAAACTTAGTCATTTAGTTTAGGGATTAGCAAACTTGTTCCTAAAATGTTACAGAAAAAAAATATTTAAACTATTAAGTTAGATTTTCTCAGTTAAATCTTCCATGTAGAAAAAAAATCATACAAAATAATAAACAAACTAATGCTATAGTTCAATAAATTTTACTTATAAAACCAAATAACTGAATTATATACTGAGTTATAGTTAACCATATCTGGAACTGCTAAAACAATTCTGAACATAAATGATAAGAATTGATATCCGTAGTTTGTTGCCAAGATGAAGAGAAAAGTATTGTCTCTAATTCACAAAATATAATGACTTATTTTGATAGATATATTTTATTAAACTTGTAATTCATAAAAAAATCATTTACTTAGAGTTATTTTTTGTTTTTTGTTTTTTTAGGGGCCACACTTGGTAATGCTCAGGCATTACTTCTAGCTATGCACTCAGAAATTGCTCCTGGATTGGCGGACCATATGGGTCACCGGGGATCGAACTGAGGTCCATCCTGGGTCCATCCTGGGTCTTCCTTGCATGCAATGCAAACAGCCTAACACTGCGTTGTCACTCTGGTCATGAGTTATTTTATATTTTAACAGGTTATTTTTATTCTTAATTAAAATGCTAAAAAATTTCCATAAATATGCACCAAATCAATATATATATATCATTTCTATAACTATATATATAATCTACCAACTTTCATTTCCTTCATTTACTTACATGGTCTCTTAAACTACAAGATTTTTAAAAGCTATTTAATTGTGCCTTATTAGATTAAATCCCACCTGGTCAGCATTTATTATTTTTTAAATATTTGATTTCATAATATTTAGAGCTTTATATCCATGTTAATTCTTTTTAATATATTAGTTGCCTGGTTTGGGTGTCAAGATGATACTTTCTTCAGAATATCACTAGAAAAGTATATTTTTAATAATTGGCAAATTTTTTATTTGTTTTTGTTTTGGGATCATGCCAAGAATTGCTATAGGCTTGTTCCTGATTTTGAGTTCAGGGGTCACTCCTGATGGTACTCAAATGACCATATATAATGCAGAAGTTCGAACACAGTTTTCTTCATACAAAGCAAGTACTTTCCAACTGTGCTATCTCTAAGCTACATACACTCTTTTCCCCCAAAGTTTCTGTGCCACATCTATTGGTTAAGAGACCACATTCAGTGTGAAGCATACAACCAGAGTCAGTTGCATACAACACAATCCCATTAATTGGTTTATGTCTTTCAAATCTGCAACACTATTTTTTAAAGAAAAAATGTAAGACTACTGTAATTCCTTCCTTAAAATTCTAGTAGAGCTTATTAGTGGTGTTATTTAAGAATAAAATTTTCCTTGGAGTAATATTTTCATTGCAATAAAAATTACATAATTGAAATATGAACCTACTCATATCAAATTTCTTCATGAGTTGGTTATGCATTATATTTTATTTAAATATTTTCCTATACTAGCATTAAATATCATATTATTTAATTATTAAAGTGTTAATGACTAGAGAATCTGATGATGCATCTCTGACTTCTGCTATCAGCAAACATCATCTATTTGTGGTTTTGAGTTTTTGACATTTGGAGCAAACCAAGAACCTCATGCGTACAAAGTCTGTGCACTTATGATGAACCCTATCCCCGATAATCTAATTATTCAAGATAATAATGTATCAGATTTTTCCTTTTTTTCTTTCAAATATCCAAATTTTGTCATCACTGATTTTTTGCTTTATATTTTCTTAGCATTCAGTTTTGCTTATACTATATTCTCCACTCTAGTTAATTTAATTATTTAAAATTCACATAATGAAATAAAATGAAACTATAAAAAAAGATGAAATCTGAGGCTGGAGGGAGTACAGGAATAAAGACCCTTGTTTTGCACATAACCAACTTTGGTTGAATCCCTGACATCACATATATGGTCCCCAAATACCTTCAGAGGTGGTGCCAGAACAAAAAGCCAGGAGTAAAATTTGAGTACTGCCAAGAAATACTGAAAACACGAAGAAGGAAGGAAGAAAGGAAGGAAGGAAGGAAGGAAGGAAGGAAGGAAGGAAGGAAGGAAGGAAGGAAGGAAGGAAGGAAGGAAGGAAGGAAGGAAGGAAGGAAGGAAGGAAGGAAGGAAGAAGGAAGAAGAAGGAAAGAAGAAAGGAAGGAAGGAAGGAAGAAGAAAGAAGAAGAAAGAAAGAAAGAAGAAAGAAAGAAAGAAAGAAAGAAAGAAAGAAAGAAAGAAGAAAGAAAGAAAGAAAGAAAGAAAGAAAGAAAGAAAGAAAGAAAGAAAGAAAGAAGAAAGAAAGAAAGAAAGAAAGAAAGAAAGAAAGAAAGAAAGAAAGAAAGAAAGAAAGAAAGAAAGAAAGAAAGAAGAAAGAAAGAAAGAAAGAAAGAAAGAAAGAAAGAAAGAAATGTTGAAATATTTGCTCTTTTTTGGATGGAACAGGAGAGTATGTTAAGTGAAATCAATCAGACAGATGGCATATAACAGATGATCTCATTCAACTATGGTATATAAATAAATGAAATATGAGAATGGATTACATCAAATAATAAAGCCTTGGCACTGCATTACAAAGAAAAGGATAAAGGGAAGGGGTTGAGCTTATTTAAATTGTATTCAATTTTCACCTACCCATTCTCATAGGTACCACACTTGACTTATGCTCAGGGGTCACTCTTGGTGGAGCAAGGAGGCTAATAAGTGACCCTAGGGATTGGAGCCAGGCTTGCTGCCTCAATTGATACAAGGCTAGTGATTTCTAGACTACATATCTGGCCCTTGCTTGTCTTCTTTCATTAGCCTTCACAGTTCTTTACTATTCATATTCAAATCCTGAAATCCAGTATTTTGTATTTGGTCCAAACTTCCAGCTGTTTACAGTGGTGTGGCAGAGTTAATAGCAACTACTGATTCATGAAAGGTATGGAAGATTTTGGCAGTGTTTAATATGCATAATAATACATTTCACAAAGTAGAAACTACACATTGTTGGAACTCAATTCTAGGAATGGTCTATATACATATTTTTCTTCATTACTTATCCCTTCCTAAGAAATCCAAGTTATTTAGCAAACTTTTCAATATATTACACTTTCTTTTCCTCACTACCAGTTGCAGCTGATAGATTTTATTTTCCTGGCTTATTTTTTTTTTCTTGATGACATCTCACAAACCTACTCATTTCCTTCTGTACTCCCACTTTAAGTACAATCATCTTGGGCAACTACCCAAATATCCTGTTGTTCTTGACTCATCTATTTTTTCAAATCCATATCACAAGTAATTTAAAAAGTGCAACTCTTCAAATGAGTTCCATCATGGTACTGGAATATTTAATCTAATCAACAGTGTTAGCTGGACTTATGGTATAAGTTCAAATACCACCTTCCTGATGTACAGTGTACAATATAAATGAGGCAAACCTAGTTTACTTATTCATTTTTCTAACCCTTCAAATGTATGAGTACTTAGTTATCCACTAAAGGTGAAAAAATAACACAATATGGCAATGTACCCAAACAAGTAAATGTTATTAAAATTGTAGTATAAAAATAAAAATATTAAATTTGGCCAACATATATTGGTAATCAAGTGTTTCCTAGCATTAATGACTATACAGAATCTTAAACAAAGAGGAACTTCTATGCAGAGAAAATAGCACAAGAACAATGAGAGAATGGAACACAGTAAACTATAAATTAGAACTGCAGCATAAACAAAACGTCAAAGGTGAGGTATATAAAACAGCAAAATTGTAGGGATGAGGGAACTTCAAGGAACATTTTTGAGATTCAAGGAACCATATTTGAGATTAAAATTTAGCAAGAAGCTGAGACATTTTTTTTTGTTTTTGTTTTTGTTTTTGGGCCACACCCGGCGGTGCTCAGGGGTTACTCCTGGCTGTGTGCTCAGAAATGGCTCCTGGCAGGCACTGGGGACCATATGGGACACCGGGATTCAAACCAACCACCTTTGGTCCTGGATTGGCTGCTTGCAAGGTAAACACCGCTGTGCTATCTCTCCGGGCCCTGCTGAAACTTTTTTGATTAAAGAAATGAAATGTTTAAATTTGTCAAAAGTATTATATTTGTTACTGATTATGTAATTTAGTGAGACAAGAATAAGCAGGAAATTTATCACATGAAAACCTAGGTATAAGACAAAATATCTAAGTATTACTAATTATAGTTAAGATAGAATGGAATTATGGTAAACCAACAAGATATAATTCACAGCATACCAGTGATGAATATATAAATATCAAAGGTGACTTATTTTTTTAAACTTGAATACTTCAGCTATTTATTAAAACGAAGAAAACCTAAAAGGAAAAATATATTGAAGGGTGAACGACAAGTATTTAGTACAAGGTCATTTGTTTTTAACATATTGAGCACTTATTTGAATACACATAATATGGCCTGCTGAAAAATTCTTTCATTATATTATAGTGTATTTTTATAAAACATTTAAAGCTATATTCCATAGTATTCTGTTCAACCAATGAGGGAACATGAAATATCTAAGAAGCAATATGTAAAGTGAACAAATGACTCACTTTAAAGGTCAGACAAAGGCAGAGAAGCAAAGTGTTTCAGCTGAAGTAAAAAAAAGAATAACTTGATTGTAATACATCTTAGATTCTGTCCACGTTCTTCTGAGGTAAGGAATAAAAAATATATAATTAAGCATCCATATCCTGTCCATATGATAATGTTGTAGAAAGCTCATTTATTTGTGTCCTTTCAAACTCAAGTACTTGTAAATATAGTTTTCCAGGCAGTATGTCCTTATCTATCTTGCAAACTATGAAGTTTATGTCTCAGATTTTAAAGACTCCTCGTTGGTTTATGGTGCAGTGTGAGCACCCTATACTGATTCAATTTATGAACTATTTTATTCATCATTGAATGAAAAATTGTGACTTAAGGTAACTTAATGATTTTTACGTGGTTTATTTTTCAAACTTCTAATAAAACTTTTTTAACATCCTGTGAGCTTTAAGATGCAATTGATTGGATTTTATTGTCCTGATTATGTTGTTCCTTTATTAAATATTATATACTGTCTTTCCATGCTTCTCTCATAATTTCTACTTTATAATCTACATGTCAACTTCTATAGAAGTCCCTGAGTAAGAAACTTTCATTCTTGTATCTTTAATCTTTAGAATCAAGTAAGGATTACAAGAAAATGTATTCTTCAAATGAACACTAAGAAGAAAAAGAGGGGCCAAAGTGATGGTGCAGCATCCTTGCACACGGCTGACCCAGGACAAACCTGCGTTCAATCCCCAGTGACCTATATGGTCCCCCAAGCCAGAGTGATTTCTGAGCTCATAGCCAGGAGTAACCCCTGAACGTCACCAGGTGAGGCCCAAAAAATAAAGATATAAAAAAATAAAAGAAGAAGAAGAAGAAAAAGAATCATGTTCTGAATGATGCCTGGTATCCTACATAGTGAAATGAAAATAACCCAAGTTAAAAACATGTAATAGCTTGAGCTAGAAAAAAATACCGTGACTGCCAGATTCAGAGAAAGAATAGATTGTGCCATTAGAACTACATATGATTTAATATTACAAAAAAGAGATATGTGCTCAGTGCTGAGAGTGGTAGCTATAATAATCATACTGAAATGAACATAAACTGTTGACTTTCAAGTTATAAATTGTTGCTCTCATAAAAATATTAGATATTTCAAAAGCAGCTTTTTATAAATAGATTTGCATTCACACATAACATATACAAATATATACAGTAATACACTTTAAATATGGGCTTGTGTCTTTAAAAAATATTAACTGATAGGCATTGTTATAATAAATAAGAAAACAAATGTTAGTCCTAAATCCAATCACTTTTTAAATTTCTTTATGACCATGCACAAGATTGTAGCTTACAATCACAACTTAAAACTGGAATAATGATATCATATTCCAGAGACCAGCACAGTTCATTTTTCATTCTGATGGATATCTCATTTATTAGGCACAGAACTCACTGTACACTAGTGCCAAAAATTACTAAGCAACAGAACATATGTAGGCGGATGTGATGTTTGCATATTCACACAATATGACATTTACACCAAGATCAGAAGTATATTTTTGCTGGAAGAGAAGCAGTAACAAAGTGAGTTAATGACATATATTTTTTTAATTTTATAAGGTACCATTCACAAAAGATCTACATGAACTTAACAAATAACCCTTATAAAGGAAAACATGAAGATCCAGAGGGACATTCACAATCCTGCACATTTAGTTTCTCCTAAATGCCAAAAAGAAAACATACTGCTTGCAGCATTTTTATGACTTCTATAGTATAACACCTAGTATGGCATGAATACAAGAATTGCCTATCAGCCTGAGCAGAATACTAACTGTTTCTACAGTATCAAAATTGGGAAATATTCAGTAATGTTATGCTCAAGACATTTCCCAGAGGACCCTGAAACTTGGCACCTTTCTCTGATAATCAGGCAGCTTCTTCTATTCCCTTTCTATGTCTCTAATGAATACAGGAACCGGAGATGAGTACGCAATAGAATATCTAATAAACGTGGCTACTTCCACACAGGAGAAACAAAAGTTAACAATGCAAACTAATGCCTGAGCCAACCAGATTCAAACTAATGTGTTTAAAGGCATTGTACCTTCTCATGCTGACCCTTTAAGACATTCACTCAATTCCTATTTCAGTCAGACAATTCAAATACAAATGAAGTAAATGGGCCAAGCAAAAGGGGACATTCACAGAAGAAAGTTGTAGTAACACAAACACACACACACACACACACACACACACACAGAGCAAGATTAGTATTTTAGGAAACATGATTTTACTCACATTATAGTCCATTTTTTCACTAAACATTTTGATAATTTTATTTTTTTATTAAGTAATTTTTAGAAAATTGAATCGCCTGTCTTTGTGGAAAACAATATAGGCATCACTCAAAACCTAGCAATTGATTTTGTATGACCCAGCAATACTGTTCCTGGAAATATACCCTAAAAGCCCAAAACACATGTAGAAAGGCATCTGCATTCCTATGTTCATTGCAGCACTATAAAATATATGTTTGGGGATTAACATTTTGTTATTTATATTTTATGGGAATAATAGTGCAATATTTCACAGTTTAATTATACATCACTTAAAATTTATATATGATAAAGTGAAATTTACTTTTACAAGTCCAATTACACCCCTCACCAATGAAATGATCCCTATCAACTCTTTTCAACTTTATTTTTTTTTTTGCTTTTTGGGCCCCCACCCAGTGACGCTCAGGGGTTACACCTGGCTATGCATTAGAAATCACTTCTGGCTCGGGGGACCATGTCTTAGGTTAGCGTGTGCAAGGCAAATGCCCTACCACTTGTACCACCGTTCCAGCCCTCACCCTATCAACTTTTCATCCTATCTCCCCTTTCCTTCTGATAACCACTCATTTGGTTCTTCAAAAATTGGACCATCTTTCCCTTTCCAATGAATAGATTTTATAATGACTTTCTTAATTCTCTTAAATAAGATTTAAATTTTCCATCTACATCTCAGAAAACAACACCAAATTTTTAATTAAGGGCAGCTGGAAATGAAATGTCTTTTTCTGTGCAGAAAAATCTGAGGCTCATTATAATAAGCAAGATACTATCCTGTTTCACTCTGGAATGTGAGCTGGGGTCTATAAAAGGAATGTGAAAATAAAAAGCTAACATCAACTGCTGATAATTTTTTTAAACAAATGCTGTATGTTTTCAAATCACAATAGTCTGTTGACAACACCCCTATCTGTAGAAAGTTTTTGTCAGTATGGCAGGAATCTGGTTACTATCATCACATGGAAAGCTGAACAGCCACCGGAATTTGTCAAAATGAAACTCCAGGCGGTTCCCATGTGCTCTCTAACTGAATCAATTTTCACAACTGGGAATTGTAGACTTAACAAAGGATGTCACATATATTCTGAATTTCAACGGACCTGACAGTTATAGCATTCAGAAATGTTTGATATAGAATAGTTTGGTGATCTTGTTATTTTTAAATAGTGAACTGAGTAATTTTCAAATAAAGACAAAACTAAAAATTTTCAAATAAAGACATCAATAGTTAAAATGGGCCTCAGTGGCAATCTGTGGTCACTTTAGCAAACGGAAAGTATATTCCTTTCCAAAAGTGAATTCCTTCAGAAAAATATTTTTATTAGACTCGAATTTTCAGAGCATTTGTAATAACAGAATTTTCAGCTCCCCTGAATAAAAAACTTTATTAAACAACCATTTTCAGCAAATCTAGATTACATATTTTTTGGAGCTTCACCCTAAAGGTTCCGAGGTTCTGCTGAATCAAGTGTATAAGGATAATGTCCAATCTTCTGTTGTTGTTTTTTTTTTCTTTTGGCCACACCCAAAACATCTCAGGAGTTTCTCTTGGCTTTGCACTCAGAAGTTCCTCTTGGCAGATTCTGGGAAACACTTGGGATGCTTGGGATTGAATCGGGTCTGCCGGGTGCTATTGCTCATCCCCCCCCCCCCCCCGGTTGTTTTCTGCATTCTTAATAAGCTCAAACTATCATTTGCTATAAAGTTCTAGGAGCCATAAAGATTAGGAAATAAAATTGACAGACACAAGTACGTGTGATTTCAGATTTGAAAGAACTTAACTATTTTTGGTACTCATTTCTTTACCTTTAGCGTGGTATCTCTGTTTCTCAGATCTTGTCTTTGAAATAAGCATAGTGACCTTTTTCCTTCCCCTTTCAGAAAATATTAGGTGTCTCTCAGAATCTTTCCACAGAGAAAGATTTTTATAATTTGGGTTCAATTAGCACTAAATCATATAAAACTCATAAGAGGTGCAAAATCTGCACATACCTTTTAATTCAGAAACAATGGAGGTGTAACATCACATCTCTCTTCATAATAGCCTTCCAGGAACCCGAAAGATAGTACAAGATATAAGATATTTGCCTTGCATGCAATCAATCCAGTTAGATTTCCAGCTTGTACATGTGATCCCTTGTGTCCTGGAATAAGCCTAGAGTACAGCTGGTATGGTCAAAACAAAACAAATCTTGCTTTCAAGCTGATTCTAATTAGCAAGGGTGCTTGGGAAAAGGATGTTTGAGAAACATTGGTACAGAAGAAAATATGTTACTGTATAGGAATCCCAGGTATCAACTCTCACAGTTAACATTTACATTTTAGCAGAGGTTTTATCCCTCTGGAGAAAGCAGTAAATAGTCTGAAGATTTCAGAGGTATCAGATGCTAAAAGAGAACTCTTTAATCACTGAAGCCTTTTCAAATTACCCCGTTAGTGCAATAGCAATTTAATTTGCTTTCTGAAAGCAAATTCTGGACAGTCTTAAGTTTGCTGATACTGAAATCAGCAGAAGAGTTTGGGTTTTTTTGTTTGCTTTTTTTCTGTTTTTAATTTGAGTTTAGAATAATTTGTGGGACTGGGAGCTTCCCAATTGATTCCAACAGGAAATTAAACACCTAAGTAGCACTTGTTTTGACTGCTAGATCTCAAATTTTAGACCTCATGCGATCTTTGGAAATTAGTCACCCCTCTGCCAGACTGGCTGCAGTTGGAATCAACAGGTTTAGGGTGCAACAGAGAATTTGTATTTCTAAAAGTTGTGTTGGAAGAATAGGTCAAAAGATCATTGTGGTGAACTTTACTATCTACCAATATAATTCCCTTGAAACAGCAAGAAACAATGGAGCTATGGCTAGAGAATTTGAAATACATAAAGAAGCATAATATTTAAGATTATACATTTATGAGTTGTCTCACTTAATTTATGCTACATTGTTTACTTGATCGTCCCTATATATACTCTGTTTTATATTACACTTTTGTTAGATTACACATTTGCAGTATAACAAATCCAGCATCAAAATGGACTTTGATGTAATGTTTCTACAACTCACTTTTTTTCAAAGTGATTTTTCTATCATCTTCACTTTTAAAAACAGTCTCTATAAAGCAAACAGTTTCTACCAACTATACCACACAGGCAGCAAAGAAGGCATACTTTCTTCAGAAGAGAGGATCTCAGGAGTTTATATAAATTTCTCCTAATTTATTTCAATTCTAATTTATTAATAGCTGATTTATGGGTTTGTCACAGATTAAAACTGGAAAATTAAAGGGTGAAAAACTGATAAACTAACAAACAAAACAAAAGCTAATAAAATAATTTTTGGTCAGTCTAGATTTGGGCCACATCCAGTGGTGTTCGAGGCTTACTCCTGACTCCTTGCTCTACGATTTCTGCTGGAGGTACTAAGGTTACCCTATGGGATGCTGCGAATTGACCTTCATTTGAGTAGGTACAAGGCAAGTGCTTTATACCTGTATAAACTTTCTGTTCACATGCTAATAGATTTTTAAATAGAGCTAAAATTATTAAAGAAAACAAAAGAATTAAAAAAGGCAAAAATATGAATATAGATACGTGAATGTTTTGAAAAGAAACATTATATTCATCCTAAAAACAGAACCACCAGTTCCCTCCTGTAAAATAGCTGGAGAAAGAATGGGAAGCACTCAAGGATAGGAATAACCAGTTTCCTGGTTGCAGTGACTGTACTGGGGCTTTTTCCATAAATTTAATCCAATTTTATATATTCTTGTGAAATAATTATATTATCTTATGTCCACTTTGTGCATAAGAAAAGTAAAGGCTAAAAAATAAATCTATTTGCCCAAATGCAAAGACTGGAAATACAGAAAGTAGAGCTCTGGCTCTGAGTTTTATATTTCTCAATCTGTATACAGGCCACATTACATATGTAATACATAGAAATATTTTTATTCTCAGTAAGTCACTGACCACTAGGTCTGGGCTTTGTTCATATAAGAAAGTGGACTGATTATTTGTATAATAATAGGTTAGTGATGATAATAATTGCTTTAACTAAAGTCTTGGATAGAATGCGTCTTTATCTGTAGGTAAACTTGAAGTTTATAGCAGTTTTACATTTTAAACGTGTCTCAAAAGTTATTACCCATAGAGTTTGTAAATAATTTTTGAACAGGCATATATTTCAGAACTCTTGAAATAACAAATTAAAATATTTTTTATTTTAAGTAGAGCCATCTCCAGCAAAATAGATGCATTAAGTCTTTGAGATTGTCGGCCAAAAGCATGCAGATTCCATGGCAAATAAAATAATTATCCAAAGAACACAGGCTTCTGTTTGTTGAATTAAAAGAACAGTTCTATTAGCACTGCAGTAGAGAGAATTAATAAACATTTGGTCTTGCTTTAACATTCAACCAATAAAAAGCCAGTTTACAGAGTCTGCAGCATATCTAACAATAAATTTTAAACTGTTGTTTGGCAAATTAAATGTGAACACTCAAACCTTTGGGACATAATATTTCAGTTTGTTTCCAAAAAGTACAATTTGTTAGTAAGTTAAGAATTTTGCTGACAATTTCTTAAATTCCTGGAACATCTCTAAGACTGGATGAATTTCAAAGCTTATGAGAAACACCATTAATGAAGATCTTGTTTTTATTTAGAAGAGTGTGGAATTCATAAGATATTAAAAAGAGAAATAACAATATAATTGGCTTAGTTTAACGTATATTCAGGTTTCTATAAAAGCCCCCCCATTTATTGAGATTAGTTTATTTCATTTTCTTATATAAATAAAACTAATAATTTGATTAATAATGGCCTTATATAGTTGTTTAGTTTGGGCCAGAGAGATAACTCAGTAGTCTGGTGTGCAAAATTTACTTAGAGGAGGCCTTAATTTGATCATCTGAACTGTGTTATCCCTTGAGCACCAGAGAAACAAGTCCTCAGCAGAATATCAAGAGTTGCTGAAGTACACTACCAGGTATACAAACTTGTAGAGGAGCTGCAGGGATAGTACAGGACGTAAAATTGCTTGTCTTGCATACAGCTAATACATATAGCTGGCTGACCACAAATAGTTACCTGAATACTGTCAGGAGTAATCCTTGAATGCAGTTATGAATACGTTTTGAGCACTGCTGGATATGACTCATAAACAAAACAAAAATATTTTTTATTTACTTGCTTATTAATAAATTTCCAATTTTTATTTTTGAAATGGAGAAGACATTGTTTGGGAATCATATTGCTCAAAGTTACCTCTGCTATATTTTATGGTCAATGTCATTTTCAACTGCTGTAGAAATTTAAGTAGCTTTTGAGGGATATTTTTACTGACCCATCAGATTAATCTCTTTCAGTGGTGGGTTAATTGTCTTTTCTGTAGCACTACTTTAGCTACTCACCTTTAATTTTCATTTTTTTTAGTTTGAAGCAGCATGCTTTACAGTACATAGGGAGTTTTATGTATGCCATTTTCAATGCTAAGCATTCCTCCACCAGATTGTCTACTTCACCCCACCATTGTCTCAATATACTCCCACAATTCCCTCTCCATTTTAAATTAAGTTCTGTATATCAGGTCTTATTATTATGCATTTCCTTTGTCAGTTTGCTATTCTTTTACTATATTTTTTAAAATCACATATGAGAGAGAGAGAGAGAGAGATCATTCTGTATCTCTCTTTCCTTCTGATTACACTTCACATGATATTCTCCAGATCCATCTGAGTAGGAAAAAAAAGACCTATCTTTTCTTCTATCTGAGTAGTTTTGGGTTATACTCTGCCTAGATCTTTTTTATTTTATCTAAAATCTTTTCCTAGATATTTACATTGTATAAGGATTTTCTTATGGTAAATGGTATTGCAATGAACAGAAGGGTGCAAATGTCTTTCCAGAATAGTTTTAGGGTCCATGTGTAGATGCCCCCAAAATGGAATTGTAGGTTGTATGGAAGCCCAATTGTTAGCTTTTTGAGTCAGCTAAAAATGAAATAAATATTTTCATATCAGACCTTATATTATATCCCATAATTAATTCTTAATAATAAGTATCTTCAATGATTCAATGAATTAGCTAAGCAAAGAAAGCCACATGAATGAATGGAACCAAATTGAATTGAGAAGTTTCTAAACTGCAAAAGATACAATAATGAGAATAAAAATGTCTCGTAAATAATGGGACACATATTTGTTCACCACTAACCCTATAAAGGGTTAATATCTAAATATATAAAACAGTTTTAAAACTTAACAACAGGGGTCTGGAGATATAGTACAGTAGTAAGGCACTTGCCTTGCTCATGTACAACTCATGTCACTCAACAGTCCCTTAATATCCATCAGAAGTGATCCCTGAGAATAGTCAAGAGTAAGTCTGAAGCATTATTAGGCATGACCTCAATACATCCCCAAATAAAACATTGACAATAAAAAACAAACAATCCCATAATAATGAACATAAAGATGAGTAAATATTTCAAAGACCACATACAAATGGCTAATTTAGAAAAAATTGCTCGGTATCACTTAGCATCAGAAAAATACAAATCAAAACAACACGTGATATCATCTTTTACCAATAAGACAGGCACATATCAAGATGAACAGAAGATACTAGTGTTGCATTGAATGTAAATATAAAAGGAACCTTCCATCCCACTGGTGGAGTTATCAATTGGTTCAACCTTTTTTTTAAACAATATAAAACACTCACATCTTAATGTGGTTTAAAAAGTAAATGGAATTTAAAAACCAATATCATAAAAACCTTTTTGAAAACAATATAAAACACTCTCATCTTAATGTGGTTTAATAAGTATATGGAAGTTAAAAGCCAATATCATTGGTATTTATAAATTATAGAATTTTAAACAAACTCCACATTAAATTCATACCATAGATATATAAGTATTCTCTTTCAATTGCATATTATATAGATATAACAGGAATACTACACATGTAAACTAATTTGCATTATTTCTTATGTACAGCAACCTTCAATTAATTGTATCCTTAAATATTCTCTCCTTGAATTTAGTCAATAATTTGTTTTGTTTTGTTTTGTTTTTTATTGGCTTTTGGGTCAAACCTGAGAGCACTCAGGGATTGCTTCTGGCTCTGCACTCAGAAATCACTCCTCGCAGGCAAGGAGGACCATATGGGATACCGGGATTCAAACCACCATCTATCCAGGATCAGCTGCTACCCAGGCAAATGACCTACTACTGTGCTATCTCTAGACCCGTAGTCAAATACCTTTTGAGTCCCAAAATAGCTAATTTTATAAAGAGCATTTATAAACCACCATCTATCCAGGATCAGCTGCTACCCAGGCAAATGACCTACTACTGTGCTATCTCTAGACCCGTAGTCAAATACCTTTTGAGTCCCAAAATAGCTAATTTTATAAAGAGCATTTATTTTGTAAATTTAAATTTTCTACATAAAATACAAGATGATAAATTTGACCTTAATTACGACATTTTGAATCTTCACATTTTATGTATGTATGTATGTATGTATGTATGTATGTATGTATGTATGTATGTGTGTCACAGTCCCCAAGATACATAGAGGTTAAACTAATAGAGTGGTAACAAATATATTAGTTTCCATTATTTGGAATACTTATTTGCGCCCTGAATATCTAACTTTGTTATAAAGGTCTTCTCAAATTTAGTTTTAAAAAAAAAACCATAACATGGGCTAGAGCAGTGGCGAAGGGCATAAGGCATCTTCCTTGCTCACGCTAATTTAGGAGAGACAGTGGTTCGATCCTCTTGTGTCCCACATGGTTTCCCAAGCCAGGGGCTATTTCTGAGTGCACAGCCAGGAGTAACCCCTGAGCGTCACCGGGTGTAGCCCCAAAACCAAAATTAATTAATTAAAACTTAAAAACACATGTATAATTGAAGCCAAATAAGAATTTAATTTCTTTTACTAGCAGAGACCTCTCTCAGCAGTTCTGAGATGTGTGTTGGAGGGCTCCTCTTTGGATGATCCCCCTGACCCAGAAGCAGGAAACTCACACACCATCAGGACTATATCTAGCAATATTAAACCATATAGTGCCAGGGATTGGACTCAAGACCTAACATATGATTTTTTATTAATATAATTTTTATTTTTACCATAGTGGCTTACATATTGTTGACAATAATATTTTAGGTACATGTTAACTTAATATCAGGGGGATTCCATCACCGAATTGTTCTCCCTACACTTCTGTTCCCATCCTACCTCCCATATCTTCCTCCCTCACCCCCGGGGCTGCAAGAATACGTGGTCTCCTCTGTGCCTAACTTGCTACTTAGTGGTCTTACACCTGTTTGGTCTTGGTAGCTCCCTTATTTCCTCCTGTAACTGGGAGGCGGGACTAGATAAAGTTACATGGTTTTGCTTGAGGAAGAGAAAAGTAATGAACTGGGGTAAAAATCAAATATGCCAAAAATGGGCCGAGTCCTTCTAGAGGCTCTTATCATCGGTTTGAGAGACAAAGGTGAAAAAGGTGAATCACCCCAACAGTACAAAAAGAAGTGTCAAATAAAATATCCAGTGAGCACTCCGACAATAAAGGTAAGCACCACATAAAAGCCATGATATTAAAATAAAAACATGGAAGAGCACATAAAGATAGAAAAGAAAGGAAGAAAATAAATATATAAATATAAATGGAGACAACTTCAATAGCCACATCAAAACAATGAAAACGACAAAAACTAGATAGATAAATAAAAAAAGGAGAAAATTTATTTTGTGGTCATTTGAAAAGGAATTTCCTTGGCCCAAGAGCTACAGGGTTTCTCCACCCTTAGAGTATATTGTCATGGGATTAACTATAGACTTTGTACAGGTTCATTTACTCTCCTCTTGGTACTTTCATGCTGTTTGGAAGACTTCTGCTCCGTCCTGGGTGATATAGTCAGACCTCTGTATCTAAAGATCTCAGTATCTACACAAGTCAAGGGGTGAAACTTATGATGAAGTCTTTCTTTGTGGTTCTAGAAGTTCTGCCCCCTCATTGTCATTTTAATCCATCTTCTGTGGTTGGTGGTCTTGGTCTTTGCGTTGATCCTAAGATGTTTCCAGAAGACCCATTCCATTGCAATTTTCTCAGACAGACCTTTGGAACTGGAGATCATGGTTGTTGTGCAGGCCATAGCTCACACACTAGACTAGGGCTTTTTTATTGGTCCCAGGATACATACAGTCCGGTCATGGTTCTATCAGCCAGTCATCTGTAGATCGCAATATTGGCTTTTGAACAGACCAAAGGGTGACAAGTCTTCTAATTTTGTCTTATAGTTAGCTGGTGGGGTAGGATAACCTGCTCTTAGGTCCAGTTGTTTGCATTTTCCTCGTTGTCAGGATATCATTTTAGAGCTGGCACTTGATGGTGTCCCAGCAGTATTAAGGATATCCCAGACGGGATTTGTTTCCTGTAGCTGTTGTGAAGAACTGTGTCATTTCTACGTCTCGGATCCAGGGTTCAAGGCTGTACGAATGATGTCTAATCACCTGGGGTCTAAATTGGGTCCACATGACATATTTTCAGGGTGGGAGATGTCCCTGTATTGTAAACAAGTATGAGTTCTTATCCCTAGTAGATCAGAGCTCATTTTTCTATGTAAGATTTCCCCCCCTTTTTAGTGTGTCTTTGCAGGGGGAAATGGTGCTACATTATGTTGCCGGTGCATTTGGGGGTAGAAAAAGAAGAAAACAGAACAGGTCACACTCCCAAAAACTACAAAAAAATAGAAATAAAACTATATGTGCTCACATAAATATATAAAAAATGAAATAACAAGGTAATTAAAGGAACAAAATGATGCAATAGACTAGCTTACATTTGGGGGGAAAGCAGGTAAAGAGGTACTGTGTACAGGTCTTTTACTTATGATGGAAGTATAGGATTCCCCATTGTCTTTTGGGATTTTCTTGTGGTGTGTGGGTTCCCGAGCACCTTTTCATCACGCACCCTGACCTTCTTCAGATTGGTAAGAGAATCGTGGCAGGAAGGTCTTGGGAAAAGTTCTTGCTTTGGGGTTACTTTTAGAGCTAAGTCTGTTTCCAAGTAACAGTCCATATTCGGAAGTGTTGGTAATGAGGGACACGCAGCATGAGTCAGCAGGGGAGTTGGTTGGCTCTTCTTGCCAGGGATGAGGTTTGGGTTTGACTGGGTGTCCCTTCACTTGAGTGCTGGGTACTGGTTCTTTGGGGTAGAAGGTCAGTCTTAATTCCTAATGGATTAAGAACTGAGGGTGAAGAGTTTTAATAAGGTGGGAAATCTGAATGGGGTTGGGGGTGCAGGGATAGTTGGATATCCAAAGGGGGAAAGGGGAAAGTATGTAGAAAGGGCAGGAAAGAAGAAAAGAGAAAACACATTAAAAAGAAAAGGAAAAGAGAAAAGAAGAAAAAAAGAAGAAAGTAGTAAGAAGAGAAGAGAAAAGAGCAAGGGAATTCTAGTTTGCTTGAATGTGTTCGATGAGTAGGGTCTGTAGTATAAGTCTGTAGATTACTGTTGCTGCTTCGGTGGTCTGGCTCATCACCTGCTTCAAGTCCTAAAAGAAGGTATAACCTAGAGATAAAGTGTATGTTAAAGAGTTTTCTCGGGACATTCTCATAGTGCAAGCCGGGTATGGTACCTCGTGTGACTGAGCCCCGAGATGCCATCTAAGTTTGTCCATCCTTTGTATCCAAGAATGCCTGTGGACAGAAAAGCTGAGAGGTTATTTTAAATATTGTAAGATTAAGGCATTAAGACATATTGTTATGAGATGTTTATGTTGGAGTCAGTGATTTCCCATGGTATTCTTTACCTGTATTTCTGTATATGATCCCTAAGGGGATATTATGGGCCTTTGTGGCAGAAAGCTGATTACATACCTGTTCTCTCTATGCTGCTATTTCTGCTGTTGGTTTCTTTGTGATATAATATGTAGTCAAGAGTTTGTGTTGTTCTTCTTTCATATGTTTTGGGCACTACTTTCCGGTATTTGTTGACTGTTATAGTGTTTGGAGTTTTTACCCTGTTGAACCCTGTTATTTGATTGTTGAGTATTAGTTGTATATAAAGTGTATGTTCTAGGTGCTTCAGAATAGTGCTATCATTCTGTATTTATCTTTAGTCTTCTTACTTACTTCGTTTAACATAATATGTTCTAGATCCATCCATGTTGCTGCAAAGTCTGTGATTGTATCATTTCTGACTGCCATGTAGTATTCCATTGTGTATAGATACCACATCCTAATGATCCTTTCATCTGTTGTTTGACATTGAGGTTGGTTCCAAGACTTGGCTATTATACTGAATGCTGCTATAAATAATGGGGTGCACACATATTTTAGGATAAATGTCCTTCTGACTTGGGGGTAGATACCTAGGAGAGCAATTGCTGGGTCAAATGGCAGCTCAATTCTCAGTTCCTTGACTGTTCTCCATAGGGATTACACTAGGGGGCATTCCCACCAGCAGTGGATGAGTTTCTTTCATACTGCATCCCCACCAACAGAGACTTTTCCCATTATTTTTGATGTGAGCCATTCTCACTGGTGTGAGGTGGTACCTCATTGTTGTTTTGATTTGGAATTCTCTGATGATACGTGAAGGTGAGCATGTTTTCATGTGTTTGTTGACCATCTTTCTGCTTCTTCAGAAAAGTGTCTACTCATTTCGTCTTCCCATTTTTTATGACTTTATTTGGCTTGGGGGGGATTCAGCTTTCTGAATACTTTGTATATTCTGGATATCAGCCCGTTATCTGATATGCTGAGTGAAAATATTTTTTCCCAGTCAGTTAACTGTATTCTTGTGTTAAGGAGGGTTTCTTTTTCCATGCAGAAGCTTTTTAGTTTGATGTAATCCCATTTGTTTATGTTTGACGCTAAAGTTCTTGCCACTGGTGCTCCATCCTCGAAGACCATTTTGATATATAGGTCTTCAAGTGTTCTGCCTATTTTATTCTCAATAAACTTTATAGATTCAGGTCTGATTTCAAGATCTTTGATCCATTTTGAGTTGACTTTTGTATAAGGTCTGATTTTAAGTTCTTTGCTCCATTTTGTGTTGACTTTTGTATAAGGACTGAGGTATGGGTCAATTTTCAGTTTCTTACATGTGGTTTTCCAGTTGTACCAACACCATTTGTTGAAGAGACGTTCTTTGTCCCATTCAAGTCCTTGGCTCTTTTGACAAATATTAGTTGACTTATATTTATATTTGGGGGTGTATGTCTGGAAATTCTGTTCAAACTCACTGGATTGAGGTCCTGTCTCTATCCAGTATCATGCTGTTTTGATCACTATGACTTTATATGTAATCTTTCAAGTTAGGTAAAGAGATGCCACCCAGCTTCTGGTTTTTCAATATGTGTTTGGCTACCCTGGGTCTTTTGCTGATCCAGATGAATTTTGTGATTGATTATTCTAATTCTTTAAAGAATGATGTCTGAATTTGGATAGGTATTGCATTAAATCTATATAGTAGTTTGGGTAGGATAGTCACTTTGACAATGTTGATTCTACCTACCCATGGGATGTTCTTTCATTTCCTTAGATCCTCTTCAATTTCTTTCTGGAGTGTTTTGAAGTTTTCCTGGTATAAGTCCTTCAAGTCCCTTGTAAGATTGATTCCTAGGTACTTCATATTTTTTGATACTATTTTAAATGGAGTTGTATTTTTTATATCTCTCTCCTCAACTTCGTTATTTGTATAGAGAAACACTACTGTCTTTTGTGTATTGACTTTGTAGACAGCCTCTTTTCTGTATTGGTTAATTGTTTCTAGGAGTTTACTGTGGACTCTTTAGGGTTTCTGATGTATATCATCATATCATCTGTAAAAAGAGATAGTTTGAGTTCCTCTTTCCCAATTTGGATTACTTTGATTCCCTTCTCTTGTCGGATTGCTATTGCTAGGACTTCTAATATTATGTTGAATAAGAGTGGAGAGAGTGGGCAGCCTTGTCGAGTTCCTGACTTTAGTGGAAATACTTTTAGTTTTTCGTCATTAAGGATAATGTTGGCTGTGGGCTTTTCATAGCTAGCTGTAACTATCTTGAGTAAGGTTCCCTCTAGCCCTATTTTGCTGAGAGTTTTCAACATGAAAGGGTGTTGGATTTTGTCAAACGCCTTCTCTGCATTGACTGATATGATCATGTGGTTTTTGTCTTTCTTATTGTTGGTGGTATTTTTCAGGAACCTGTCAATTTCTACTGAGTTCTCTAGCCTGAGTATATTTGTTCAAAATATGATCTCATGATATGTTGTATTTTTTGGGTTTGTGTTGTAATCTCTCCCCTTTCATTTGTGATCCTACTGATTTGGGTGTTTTCCCTCTTTTCTTTTTCATGAGATTTGCTAGTGTTTTGTCTATCTTGTTTATTTTTTCAAAAAATAAACTCCTGGTCTCATTGATTTTTTGTATTGTTTTCTTAGTTTCTATGTTGTTTATTTCTGCTCTGGTTTTTATTATTTCTTGACTTTTGGCTGTGGTTGGATTTCTTTGCTGTTGTTCCAATTCCTTGAGGTGATCCTTTAAACTGTTGGTTTTGTCATTTTCCTGTTTCTTGACATAGGCCTATATTGCTATGAGTTTCCTCCTAATTACTGCTTTTGCTATGTCCCACAGTTTTTGACAGGTTGTCTCTTCATTATAACTTTTTCAAGGAATCTTTTTATTTATTCCTTGATTTGCTCTTTGATCCAGCTGTTTTTGAGCAGCATGTTGTTTAATCTCCAGTTATTGTTTTTCTCCATTGCTTCTTCTTGTAGTCAATTTTGACCTCTATTGAATAGTGATCTGATAGGGTGCTTCTAATGATCCTTACATTTGTGGTCTTATATAGGTTAGATTTGTATCCTAGGACATGGTCTATTCTAGAGAAAGTTCCATGTGAGCTTGAGAAGAATAGGTATTCTGCTTTCTTGGGATGGAGGGTCCTATATAAGTCTATTAGCCCTAGATCTTCTAATTTTTCATTTAGGGCTCTTATTTCTCTGATCTTTTTCTGTTTGGTGGATCTATCCAGTGGTGATAGTGGAGTATTGAAATCCCCTACTACTATCATATTTTCCCTTCATGTGTTTCTCCAGGTTTGTGAGTAATTGCCTCACATATTTTGCTGGCTCTACATTAGGTACATAAATATTGACTAGGGTTAATATTTCTTGGTCTAGTGTTCCCCTGATCAGTATGTAATGTCCCTCTTTGTCCTTGATCACTTTATTGAGGTTGAATGGAATTTGGTCTGATATAAGAATGGCTGTCCCTGCTCTTTTTGTTTTCTATTAGCCTGAATAATTAATTTCCATTCTTTTATTCTAAGTCTGTGTTTGTCCTGTAGTTGTAGGTGTGTTTCTTGCAGGCAGCAGAAGTCTGGTTTATGTTTTCTAATCCAGTTCTCATCTATGTGTCTCTTAATGGGAGAGTTTAGTCCGTTAACATTTAGGGAGATGATTGACAGAGAGGACTGTTATGCAGTTGTGTTGAGTATGGTGGTTGTTGTTACAATCAGGGGTTTGGATTGTGTAATTTGTCTCTGAGTAGGTCGTTTAGGATCGGTTTTGTTTGTGCAAGTAATGAAAGATCTTTTTTGTTTCAGAATGTTTTTAGTCTGCCCTCCCATATGAATGAGAGTTTTTCTGGATATAGGACCCTAGGTTGGAAATTTCTTTCATTCAGGCATTTAAATATGTCGTTCCACTCTCTTCTTGCTTGAATTATTTCAAACGGGAGATATGGTTTGATTCTTATGTCCCTTCCTTTGTATTTGAGGGTTTTTTCCTCCCTTATTGCTTTAAGGAAATCATCTTTCTTTTTGTTTTTTGCCATTTGGATCACTAGTGTCTTGGTGTTGGTTTATTAGGGTCTATTTTGTTAGGTACTCTCTTCACTTTCTGGATTTACACTGAATTTTCTTTCCTGAGAGTGAGAAAGTTTTCTGTTAATATTTCTCTGACTACTTGTTCTTCCCCTTGTCCTATTTCCTCCCCTTCTGGTATACCCACTATTCTTAGGTTATTTCTTTTGTTCTTGTTTATTAGATACTGGACTTTTTCTTCTAGTTCTTTGCCTTTTATTTCCTTGCTGGTTTCTTGGTCGTTTTTTGTTTGCAGTTTTTGTTCGAGTTCTTCAGTATGCATCTTCATCTGTGTAATCATGCTCATTTGGCTTGTTACGGTGTCTTTTAACTCCTTTATGTCCTTTTGCATGGAATCTCTCATATTCTTTGACAGTTCTTCTTTAATTTGGCTTTTTTCCTTCATAGATTTCTTGTATTCGGTGGCTAGCATTTCCTTCGTTTCTTTTATTAATTCCTGCATTTCCTTTCTCATGGCTGCTTTTAGGTCTTCTTCCAATGGATCTTTGTGTTTTGGTGGACTTGGAAACTTGCTAGGGTTTGTCTCCATGTCTCCAAATGTTAGGATTCTCCTTCAATTACCCATATTTCATTGCATTTATTGGTGTGGCTTTTAGTGCAGTACCTTCCAAATTCAGCCTGATTTGGCCCCCTGTGGCATGGGGATGGGTCCCCTCCCTGAGCATGGTTCTAGAGGGGTCTGTTGGGTGAGCTAGCTGAAGTTCTGCTCCTCCTCTGCTCTCTATGTGGCCTGATCCGTTGCTTTTCTCTTTTTTTGCCAGCTAGTGCAGTCCGCTCCTGGCCACAATGGTGGAAGGCCTGTTGGGCCTAGTTCCTTCGCCCCCCCCCCCCTACCTGGGAGTCAGCTCTTCAGTGGGTCTGGTATATTCCCTCTCCCTATTCTTGCCAGCTGGTGCAGTTCCTCTCCTGGCCACAATGGTTGAGGGCGCTGTTGGGCCTAGCCCTCTGTCCTCCCTCCCCAATCTGAAAATCAATGGAGTTCCGCCCCCTCTGGGCATCGGCCAAAGAAATTTCCTCAGCGAAACCCTGCCGGCCCCTGCCCTCAGCCCTTGGGGAGTCCCAGGTCCACTCCGGGGCTTAGGGGGGTAGGCTGCTCTAGGTCACCCAAAGGTCCAGGTGGCAGGCCCAATCTCACCCAGTCTAATGGTACTAGCCTGTCCCTGTGGTGCAGAGTGAGTCAGGTGCAGGGTTCTCCTCACCCTCTCTACACTCTGCTTTGGCTTGGGGACTCTGGAGAGGGGGTGCAGGGTGGAGGAGGGATGCAGGTCTCAGGTGCCCAAATGGGGAGCAGGAACTCACCTGGTCCGCTCTCTGTTTTGGGGCCTGGGATCCCTGGGGCCAGGTGCTCGGGGTGGCGGTAGCAGGCGTGGGTCTAGGGCGCCCATGTGGGGAGAGGGGATTCACAAGGTCCGCTCTCTGCTCAGGCCTGGGGTCCCTGGAATGGGGCGCTAGGGGTGGCAGCAGCAGGTGCAGGTCTAGGGCGTCCACGTGGAGAGTGGGGACTCACCCGGTCTGCTCTCCATTTTTGGGCCTGGAATCCCTGGGGCGGGGCGCTCGGGTGGCAGCAGCAGGCACAGGTCTAGGGTGCCCATGTGGGGAGTGAGGATTAACCCAGTTCACTCCCTGGCTGGGTCTGGGATCCCTGGGATGGAGCGCTTGGGGTGGCGGTGGCAGGCGTGGGTCTAGGGCACGTGGGGAGTGGGGACTCACCTGGTCCACTCTTCGATTTGGGGCCTGGGGTCCCTGGGGCCTAGCTCTCAGAGTGGCCCCGGCAGGCAGGGGTCTAGGACGCCCATGTGGGGAGTGGGGATTCACCCGGTCCACTCTCGGGTCAGGCCTGGGGTCCCTGGGATGGGGTGCTCGAGGTGGCGGCTGCAGGCATGGGTCTAGGGCACCCATATGGAAGTGGGGACTCATCTGGTCCTCTCCCCGTTTTGAGGCCTGGGGTCCTTGGGATGGGGCGCTCGGGGTGGTGGTAGCAGGCACGGGTCTAGGACGCCCACATAGGGAGTGGGGACTCACCTGCTCTACTCTCCAGTTGGGCCTGGGGTCCCTGGGATGGGGCACTCAGGGTGGCGGCAGCAGGTGCGGGTCTCGGGTGTCCACCTGGGGAGTGGGGACTCACCCGGTCCACTCCTCACTCCGGTCTGGTGTCCCTAGGGTGGAGCACTCAAGGTGGCGGAGGCAGGCGTGGGTCTCAGTCACCCACGTGGGGAGTGGGGACTCACCCAGTCAGAAGATCTAACATATTCTAATCATGTGTTCTACCACTGGAACTATCTTCTCAACCCTTGTCATTTGTTTCTATCATATAAAGGTACATATTTATGTTTTCAAAGAAGAATTACATATGCAATTCTTACATATATAGAATAACTTTCATTACAATGACAGACTTTGTAAAATAATTTTTCTTTGGTATATTTTTCTTTTTTTATCCTAAATCCCTCACTATCAACCATATTTTATTTCTCAAAATAAACACCTTTTATGATTAAATGCAGTCATTAGCAAAATTATTGTCTTTGCAGAAACTTCAAACCACTGGGAAATCACTGAGTAGCTGATGGAAATGGTGGGAGAAGGCAGAGGATTATCCCTTCCAATTACTTTCTGGCTCTCAATTGTAAATATCTCTAAATCTGTGCAACTCTGCTTGACACCCTATCAAGTTAGATTTTTAAAAGGTTTCCAGCAAGTTATTTGATGTTCTTACATTTCCAAATACCGGGGGAGAGGACTCTTCACTATGTATCACATGTTCTCCAGTGTGTAAAGTGTGGTACTCCCTCAACATAAATCTATCACTGGTGTAGACACATGCAATCTTTAGAAGCATTTGTCCAGAAGTCTGAATCTTCCTGATAGCTTTCTCATGTAAGAATTTTCTCATTCAAATTTATGTTTTATTTTAACCAGTGATTATTATCTTAGAAGGGATACAAAATAAAATGAAACACCAAGGTTAAGAAGAGCAAAATTAACTTCAGCAGCATACCTACTGGATCTAATTTGAAACGTCCTTACTTTTGACATATAAGAACACGAGGGAATAGATGAAGATATTTTTTTTGTTTATGATTATCAAACTGCCTAAAAGCTTTAATTGTTCTTCTGCTCAAAATCAATTCATGTTATTTATTTTTTTGCATGTTTATCTCCTAAGTCACTCACTTATCCTTTCTCAGCCTAATACAATCTATTGTTTTTACTAATTTTTACTGAGTAGGAGAGTTACTACAGAAGTGAAGGCACTTGCTTTGCATGAATTTGGCCATGACTTGATCCTCCAAACTGTATGTGGTTCCCAAGCATCACCTGCTCACAACAGTTGTGGCCTACTCCAAAAACTTCAAATAAAAATAATTATTTTACTGTAGTTTATAAGTATTTTAATTTTATGTTAGCCAATTTGATTATTTCTTCATATTGCATGAGGTTGTGTGACAAACGAGACTGCTTCAAAGTTTTTGTAAAATTTTTAGATCTGACTATTCTGCAGAGTACTTAATTCCTTCTTATAATTGTTTCATCTGTGACATCCTCTTTACAGTCAACTAAACTCTATTTTACTCATTTAGTTACCCTGAATATTTTTCCTAATAAAAGATGACAATGATATTAAATATCATTTGAATATAATTTAAAATTTTTGTAATGTATGAAAAAGATAAATAGATTATTTTAATGTAAGTACATAACATTCTGAAAAGTAATTATTAAAAACTTAGATAACAGAGTAGAATATACAAAGATAAAATTTTAATCAACACCTGTCTAAATCTATCACTGTTTCTGTATTGGTAAATAAAGTGTTGGTCTTATAAAATAAGTATACTTTGGGAGGCTAAATAAAGTAAAATCATATCTTGATGAGAAATTTGTTAGGGAGTAAAAAGCAGTTAATATTTGATCTAGTGTTTCACTGGGGCATAAAATAGGCTAAATAAATTATTTTCAAATTGACAATAAAATTGTTTTAATATGATATACGGTTATGAATATAAGTATAGAATCTAAATTTAGACATCTTCATCTTGCAGTTGGTAAAAAATTTACCTATCTTCTTAGTTCTAGAGCTCAGTCAGTAAGGGTCAAATATTAACAAGAAGACTTATATTCTAACTATGGTATATAAAAGTGATTTCTAAATAAATCTATTTATTTATCCAGTGGCAAAGAAAGAGGTACATAAAGCAAGTGGCCTCTTCATTTAGAGGTCTAGGTTATTTTTCTGGCAACTCAACAGTTTTTTTGATGTTCCAAAGTTTTCCTGAACTATCCACCCTTTAAATAATTCATAGGTTAGATTTATTGCTTGGTTGAACACTTATAGAACCACTTCTAGTCAGAGAACCCTAATTTCATTGATCCAGCCTGACGTAGTCACCTTCTGCCAGCTTCCACTTGCTTAGATTTCTAGATCACTTATTTGGACTCTCTGTAGTGTGAGAGCTTCCTTTATTTCACATATTCAAAATAGTAATATATTACCATATAAACAAGCACTTATCTAAAAAACTGATTTGACAGAATTTGAAACTTGTTTGCCTAGGAAATATATACAACTTTATATGGATAAGCAGTGCATATTTTACAAGATAAAAAAAATCATTTTCTATGAATTTCATCCCCCTTAGGACTAGAAGTGAAGATTCTCAACGAAAAGCCCTAAGTTCTTTATGATTTCCTACCTGCTTCTCTTATATCTCATATTTATACACTTATAACTACCACACACTCTTTTTCTTCCATATATTAACTTTCAGTTGCCAAACCCATTATGAAATCTTATTCCCCACCTTTAAAAATAGTTCTTGAGACAGGAGTGAGTGAGTATTGTGTTTGTCTTACACATGGCCAAATCAGGTTTGATCCAGGGCACCCCAAGTGCCCCTCCAAAGCACAGCCAGGATTTATTCTTGTGTGCTGTTCCAGGAGTAAAACCTATTAAATGTAGCCCAAAGTTAAAAAAAAATATAGATCTGTCTTTGGGAGTTAGAGAGGTAGTACAAAGTTAGAGAGATAGTTACAAAGAGAGATAGTAGGATAGTACATATAAAGCCTTACTTGCCTTATATGTAGTCAATGTTAGTCCAATTCCTGGCACAGACTATAGACTTTTGATCACTTCAAGGAGTGATATCTAAGCATACATATAGAAATAAGATATACAACACAGTATGCAGTTCATACTCTAAAATTGTCCAATGTGAAAAACCCTATAGTAGGTATTTTGGGGAAAAATAAAATTAATATAATCCAAATACAAATTCCTTATTAGGAGTTAATTGTCATATCCTCTAATCAACAAACACAAAACATGCATAATTGGAAAACAATATACACACTTAGACTATCCATATACTAAGCACTTATTTTGTCCTTTGCCTAATTAATAATTTTATCCTAGGATTCATTATTATGAGAAAGATTTTTTGATATCTTTTAAGTGAAAGATGGCACCAATTTGGCTGTCATAAACCTTATACATAGAGTGCATAAACAAAATGTAATCTTTGTGGAGGGCAATAAAAATTAGTTTCCACCAGTGCCTATTTTAGTCTGGACCTCTAAAATGCAGGCATTTTTGTCCTTTGTCTGCATAATCTTAGTACCTGTATACTGACGATCTTACTAGAAAAATATATTAAAAAGTAATTAATGATAGGGCTGGAGGGAGACCAGAGAGATTGTATAGGGGGGAAGGTGCTTGTCTTGCATGAGACTGACAAGAGATTGATAAATTGTGCCTCATAGTCATTTGATAGACACCAGCAGTGATGCTTAAGTGTATAGCCAGGAGTAAGCTCTGAGCACAGACAGTTGTGACCCTAACACACACACACACACACAAACACACACACACAAATGATGTGGCTGGAGAGACAGTACAGGCATTAAGACATTTGATATTCAAGCACCCAACTCAGGTTCTGTCCTCCTTACCAAATATGGTACCCTGAGAACTAACAGAATTGATCCCTGAACACAAAGTCAAGACTAAGTCCTAAGTGCTTAAGTATATGGCCCCAACAGAAACAAAAACAAATTAACAAGTAAAATTAATTAATATTCATAAATAACAATAATTATTTGGCCTTAAACTAAAGACAATATTGATATAAATCAAGGAATCTCTTTCCTCACATCTCTTATACTTTATTATAAAATGAGTGAAAATGTGACTGGAGCAATAGCACAGTGGTAGGGCAGTAGGGTGTTTGCCTTGCATGCAGCTGACCCAGAACGGACCTGGGTTTGATAACTGGTGTCCCATATGGTCCCCCAAGCCAGAAGCAATTTCTGAGCGCATAGACAGGAGTAACGCCTGAGTGTCACCATGTGTGACCCAAGCACAAACAAACAAACAAACAAACAAAAGACAGAAAATGAGTAAATGGGCTAAAGTAATAGCACAACAGTAGGGTTCAATCCCGGCATCTCATATGGTCTCCGAGGTCAGCCAGGAGTGATTTCTGAGCACAAAGCTAGGCATAACCTCTGAACACCCCAGGGTGTGAACCCAAAACAAACAAACAAAAAATGAGTGAAGACTTCCCAAATGGATTATGGATCCTTTGTTTCACAATCTAGAATATATAGGGCTTGTAGGTCATATATTCTGGTAGAGGCCATGTCTGCTCAGTTTAAATTAGACCAGGCTGTAGACATCACAGGTAGGCTTTCAGAGATAAGAGTATTACTAACTCAAGAGAAGAAAATAATGAAAAGATAATCTCATGGGTCTACCATAAGCCAATGTATGAGTAACATGACAGATAAAATTTCTAAGCTTGAACCAGTTTTTGCTTTTTCTCTTATCCAAAAAAAATGGAATATGAATATAGTAGCTTAAATAAGCTGAATTAATTGTACTGCATTCACCTTTACAAGCTTAAAGTTTATATCTGTAATCCTATTATTCAAATTCATGAAAATTTAAATCCTCAGAGTGTATGTCTGTGCTTTCTCCTGTACCAACCATCAGCAACAATTCTAAATGCTGGTTTTATCTCTGAGGCAAACTTAATCACCTAAAATAAACTAGTAAGGGTTAAACAAGTAGGAAACTAGAAAAGCTTGAAAAACATAACAGACATTAGCAAATATTTCTCTATTATTTATAGGAGGAAACTAAAATGCAACAGAGGACAGAGAGAATGTAGATACACTTTATGCTTGCATTATATTATCAGACATGGTAACAGAAAAGTGACTAGTAGCAGCAGCACCAGCATTGGCCCAGAAAACAACATTATGAGAACAAAGAGAAATCAGCAGCTGGTGAATAGAATGTGTCTGTAGACATGGGAAGGAGATGTCTGATAGACGACATATAAACAGATCTGAAACTCATTTCTCCATCCCACACACGACAGCAAATGAACTAAGATTAGCAAGACTAGCACCATCAGGGTGAGCACCCATTATATTTGGGACCAAGAGAGCAATTGAAGGGAATAATTCAATTATAATACTTACCTTCATTCCTTACTCAAATAGTATTTAGGATGAGAAAATTATATGCCTTTCCATTTCATCATAATTTATTTATCCTAATTTATTGAAAACTTATTATTTCTCAGGCACTGTACTTTGTGAATATATAAAGGTAAATAGTATAATACCTGTCCTTTAGAAAGTTATTTCTATTTCTTTTTTGTTTGTTTGTTTTGTTTTGGGGCCACACCCAGCGTTGCTCAGGGGTTACTACTGGCTGTCTGCTCAGAAATAGCTCCTGGCAGACACGGGGGACCATATGGGACACCGGGATTCCAACCAACCACCTTTTGGTCCTGGATCAGTTGCTTGCAAGGCAAACGCCACTGTGCTATCTCTCCGGGCCCAAGAAAGTTATTTCTATTTATAATAGTGGAAATTAGTTTAAAATTATATCTGTGAAATTGATGCTGGAGTGATAGCACAGTGGTAGGGCATTTGCCTTGCATGCGGCTGACCCAGGTCAGACCTGGGTTCGATCCCCAGCATCCCATATGGACCACTGAGCCAGAAACGATTTTGGAGTGCAAAGTCAGGAATAACCCCCGAGCACCTCCAACTGCGGCCCAAAAACAATATGTGTGTGTCTTTATTTATATTATTGAATGTCAAGTGTAAGTTGAATATAAAGAAGAAGTGATTATAAATAATGTACCAGTAGTTGTATTTAGATTTCTAGAAAAACTAACACTTTTATCTCTCAGGTAACTGGTTTTCACTCTTTGTGTACACAATATAAAATGGGCTAAAAAATGGAAGATACAAAAACAATAAAGAGATAAAAAATAAGAAAAACACCATGAATTTATATCACATCTAAACCTTGGGAGTTCTAATTTGATTTCTGACTTTTTGTGGATTAAAAGAAATTCTCAGTATTATTATATTAATCATATAATAATCATTAATCTTCTCTTTTCTACCATAGGCTTAAGATACAAAAACTTTTATATACACACATACATATAAATATATAGTATGTTTTATATAATGTATATATAAATGTATATAGATAGATAGATATATGGTGAAAGATAGTATAATGGATAAGGTGATTGCATTGCATGCAGCCAACCTAGATTTGATTTCTGGTACTTTATAAAGTCCCCTGAGCCCTCCAGGTGTGATTCCTGCGTAAAGAGACAGGATTAAGCTCTGAAAAAAGCAGGGGATAGTCCCAAAAATGAAACAATAAAAAAAAATAGGAACAAAAACCAAGATGCAATTGAAATTCATTCAAAGTACTTTTTCTTCTGGATTATCTTGTTTTCTAAAAAAGATAATCAGGTATGGGAGTTTAATTACAACTGCTAGAGCTTTGGTCCTGGACTCCTTGGTGACTGTTGAAAGTACTGAATTCTTCTTTAAGGCACTACATAATTTAATTTGCTTACTATAATGAGAGACCAACAACAACCTTAATCTCTCCTCAAGAATTCCATTTTCTTCAGTTGTGTAGATATTACAATATTTTGTGCTACTTACCTCAAAGGTGAATTGACAAAAATAATCAGTGAATAAACAAAATGAGGCTTTGTAATTCAATAAAAAATAAAAATATCTCTCCATGAGATATTTATTAGTTCATCATAATTTATTTTACTTAGTCTTATGAAGAATGCTGTCAACACTGTGTTAACCAAGTCATGGTATTTAAAATCATCAGTAATGGAGTAAATTTATATTATATACCTTCTAAGATGATATTTTAAAATAAATAGAATATCTGTAATATAATTCTGCTGAAATTTAAAAATATCAGCAAATATATGTTTATATTTGCTAATTAATTTAACAACGTTAAATTAAATAATTAGGTTCTTCTATATGGCATTCTAATTAAAGACAAGGAGGAGAGCTTAGGAATTGAGATGCTTTCCCTGTATATTGCCTATTCTAGTTCTATCCCAAGAATCCCCTATAGTGTTCCCAAACACTGCCAAAAGTAATCTCTGAGCACAGAGCCAGAATTATTTCTAAATATAACCAGATATGCCCTTTCTACCCCCCCCAAAAAAAGACAAGGAAGAGCAGGAAACTATTCCAGATTCAAGGAGACAACAAAGTCAAATCCAATGTCTGGCCCTATTTGGAAATTAAGAAGCATTTAAATCAAGACTGGGGAATATCAATCTCACTAAAGAATGTCACTTTTGTAATTAGGTCTCAAATGGTTCTCTGTATATACTGATATGTATATTCATGTACATGTATTCTATAGTCAAGTATTTCTATTTACACGCATACATTGAAGAGAGGGGGAGAATGAGAATGAAAAATATGTATGCCAAACTGCCAATAATTTCAAAATGAAGATAAAATAGCTATGAAACTTAAATATTTTATACTATTTTTGTAACTTTTCTGTAAATTGAAACAATCTAAAAAGAAGGAAATGTAGACTGATGATAGATAATGCATGTAAAGGGAGAAAAGAAAGAGAATATGGTCATTTGTGTAAAATAGTATTAATAAAAATAGCTTATATAATATCTCATCTACCATGTGTAAAGATTAAAAAACACTGTTCTTCAGTATGTTGCTGAAATGCAGGGATGTAGAAGAAATTAGATATCCTCAATAGGACTACCCAGTATCTGCTTTTACTTGAAGTGTCTCATCTTTATCAACATAACAATGAACCTTAGATAACAATTTTATTATTAACTTTTATTGGTCCTTAAATAATGTCAGCTGTCAGCTGAATTTGGATGTTAACTGCTTTTACTCTACATAGTATTATAAATAGAATGATCATTTTAACACTTACCTTTTCAATCAATGAGCATAGAATATTTTTCCATTTTCTAAGGGCTTCTATTCTTTCTTGAGTGATTGTGATTACTATTTACCTCTTTTGTTATTTTGATTCATAGAAATTTAATTTTTGGACACAACTTTAAATGGAGTAGATTATTTGATAGTTTTCTCCTCTATTTGTAGGAATAGGAATGCAAAACACTTTTTCTGTGTTAATTTTGTAATCTGTCACTTAACAGTATTTACTAATTATTTGTAGAAAAATATTGTGTGTGAAATCTGGAATATTCCATTTGTATTATCATGTCATCTAGAAAGAGTAATAATTGAATTATTTTTCCTAGTTGGATTTCTTTGGTTTATTTACTTAATCTGTTGTTACTAGAAATTCTAATACTCTATTGAAAATAATGGAGACAATGAAACTGTTTTTATTTTACCTGATACTAGAAAGAAATTAACTTTAAAGTATAAAGAGGATATCTACCTTGTACTTTGGGACAAGACATTTTGAACGATCTCTGCTCTGCTGCACGCTGGACCATGAACCACCCACCCAAAACAGTTCCTAAAGGTACAACAGAGGTAAGCTATCCCAAAAGATGTAGCCTAATACCTGCCATGTGCTTTGGCATAAGGGGGAAACATTTTAATGGCTTCTGCTCTGCTTTGCAGCCACACACATTTCCTAGCCAAAGAACCCCAGGACAACACAAAACACAATACTACAAACATGACAAAGGGAAAACAACGTAGTACAATACCATGCATAAAGAATGAAGATGACAGCTTAAATGACCTGAAAAATGCCAACCACTTATTTAGCCTCTTAAATAAGAAGTTTAGAAAAAAATATGGAGGATATTGATAGAATTCAAAGAGAACATAGATTGAACTGAATGAACCACAAATAAGAATCAAGTAGACATGAAAAGAAAAATGAGGAAACTCAAAACTGAAATAACAGGATTTAAAAACTTGATAGACAAATGAAACCGTCTCCAACAGAGTAACAGTGGCTGAGGACAGAATCAGTGAGCTGCAAGATGAGATACATACAATAGAAGAGACTGGGAAAGAGCTTAAAACAATGATCAGACAATGAAAAAACTCCTCAAAGAATGTGAACAAGTGAAAATAGAAGTCTTAAATAAACTCAACAGAAACAACATAAGAATTGTTGGAGTTCCAGAGACCCAGGAAGAAAAACCCCAGGAAGAATCAACAATCAAGGACATCATTGCAGAGAAATTCCCGGAGCTAAAGACTGCATGCAACCAAATCCTGCATGCACAAAGAATACCAGGTAAAAGAGACTGAAAGAAAAGCATCTCAAGATACATTGTGTCACAATGACAAATCCCAAAGATAGGAATAGAATACTGAAAGCTGCAAGATCAAAAGGGGAAATCACATTCAGTGGAGCATCCTTAAGATTTAGAACAGACCTGTCCTAAGAAACCCTCAGAAAGCAGGGAGAGATAAAGTGACAAAACTCAATGAAATGTATGTTCGGCTTATAATACTGCACCAGCAAGACTCATTTTCAGGTTTAAAGGAACTATACCTAGCTTAACTGATCAACAATAAAAAGCTCAGAAATTTACAGACTCAAAACCAGCCTTAAAAGAAAAACTAAAAGATCTACTTTAAGACAGGTCTACAAAAGACACATCAAACTCTTAGAGAAAGATAACACTAACTACATGACCATTATCTCTCCCAATATCAATGGACCAAATGCACCAGTTAAGAAACAAAGAATAGGGGCCGGGCGGTGGCGCTGGAGGTAAGGTGCCTGCCTTGCCTGCGCTAGCGTAGGATGGACCACGGTTCGATCCCCCGGCGTCCCATATGGTCCCCCAAGAAGCCAGGAGCAACTTCTGAGCGCATAGCCAGGAGTAACCCCTGAGCGTCACAGGGTGTGGCCCAAAAACCAAAAAAAAAAAAAAAAAAAGAAACAAAGAATTGAAAATTTTTTCAAAAGTATGAATCCAACATCATTCTGCTTAAAAGAAATACATATGAATAGTCAGAACAAACTGAATCAAAATCAAAAGTTGGAGGGACAATCATCCAAGCAAACAATTCTATTGAAAATGCTGGCTAATTAATATTATTTATATTAATATCAGATGACACAATCTTTCACAATCTTATGAAAAAGTTATAACAAGGAATTTGTACAATAGGGAGAAATCACACTACTAAACATATAATATATGCACCCAATGATGGACCAGTAAAATATTGAATACTGTTGTTGACAAATCTGAAAGAAGACATTGAAAGCAACACAATAATAGTGTGTCAACACCAACAACAGTGTGAAAAATAAAAGTGTATTGGCACTACAAACAATGACTTGGGTTGGACAACCTAATATGCCTGAAGCCTAGAATTGGTCTTATGCCAGAAAACTTCAGGGGCAAAGTCTTCTTGTATTTAGGCCAAGGCTTTTTCTTTCCATGTCCCCTATATTTTGCTGAACCTATGCAAACAATTTCCACACTAACACAGTCTTTGCTGTGCTCCTTTGACTCATTCTTAGTGAATTATTGTATTATGATCTATTGAGTCAACAATACTAAAGCTTTTAATGTTAGGGAGTTGCATAAATTTTTTGACTTTGGATTGCTTTGTGTAAGAAATATTATAATGCACTACAATCTGGGGGCTCGAGGGACAAAGTAAATGTACATGTTAAAATAAATAAAATTAAAAAAACAAAGATTAAATTGAGACAGTGATAAATAGGGTCTCTGACATAATTTTAAAAAAATAAAAAAAAATAGTGTGTCAACACTTGGTAGGTAAAGTAGGTTGAAATCCAACAAATATATAATAGCCATGAAAGGAGAAATGTAAAAAAGCAGCCTATTATAAATATATAGAGAGAGCTATCAACCCCCTCAAAAAACTTGTATATACAATCTTTGTCAATGCACATGAGTCATTCTCTAGGATAGACCCTATGCTGGTTCATAAAACATACTTACATAAAATCAGGAGGATAGAAATTATATGAGCTTCCTTCGCAGATCACAACACAATGAAATTAGAAGTGAAATACAAAAGAACACAGATGATAACTATAACACCTGGAAATTATACAGCTCACTACTGAACAATCAGTGGGTCAGAGATGAAATCAAAGAGTAAATCAAAATGTTTCTGCAAACAAATGAGAATTAAGACACAATTATAAGAATTTTGGGGACAAAGTAAAAGCAGTAGTAGGAGGAATATTTATAGCTTTGCAAGCATATATCAAGAAGAAAGAAGGGGCCTAATAAATAATTAATGATGGTTTATAAAATAAAAAAATTATCAACAAATTCAACTAATAATAGGTAGGCAGTAGGAAATAATAAAGATTAGAAATTAATGAAGGGGAAAACAAAAAACAATCAAAATATAAATGAAAGCAAATGTTGATTCTTTGGAAAAATAAACAAATGATAACCCACTAGCAAAACTCACAAAGAAAGGAAAATAAACTTAATAAAACTGATTAGAAATGAAGAGAGGAATCACTACAGACACTGCAAAGATTCACAGGGTAATCAGAGATTACTTTGAGAAACTCTGCCACAAAACAAGAGAACCTGAAAAACCTGGATAATTTTTTTAACGTGGATAAATTCTTGTATTCATAATCTTTCATGGTTAAATCAAGATATTATAGCATATCTAAACAGACCCATCACTATTGAGGAAATGTAAATGGTAATCAAAAGTTTTTCCAAAATAAACGGCCAGGACCAATTTTATTCACTAAAGAATTCTTTCAAAGCTTTCAAAAGAAACGACTACTAATCCTTTTCAGGATTTTCCAGAAAATTGAAGAAACAGAAACACTACCAAATAGTTTTATGGAGCTAACAATACCCTGATACCAAAAGCAGAGATGCAGTAAACAATAGAAAACTATAGATAAATATCCCTGATGAACACAAATGCACTAATCCTCAACAAAATCTTAGCAAATAGGATTTAACACTTCATCAAGGTCATACATATGACCAAGTTGGGTTTTATTTCAGAGATGCAAGAATGGTTTAAAATATATAAATCAGTCAACACAATATACCATGTCAACAACAAAAAGAAACACTTGATCATTGAAAATGATCACATGAAAATACTCTTAATGGAGATAAACTAAAAGTCTTTACTCTAAAATTTGGTACAAGACTAACCCCTCTCACAAATTCTATTTAACATAGTACTAGAAGTCCTTGCCATAGCAATTAAGCAAGAAAAAAAAAAATCAAGAGCATCCACATAGGAAATGAAGAAGTCAAGCTCTCACTGTTTGCAGATGGCATTATACTATATTTTGTAAACTTAAAAATTCTGCCAAAAAGCTTCTAGAAACAATATATTCATTTAGCAAAGTTACATGCTACCAACTTAACATATGAAAATCAGTGGTCTCCTTACACAAATAATGGTAGAGAAGAAATGGACATTAAATAAACTCATTCACATTAGTGCCACAAAAACTCAAATACCTTGGAATCAACATAAATATAAAGGTGAAGGACCTATACAAAGAAAACTACAAATGCTGCTTTAAGGGGCCAGAGAAATAGCATGGAGGTAGGGCATTTGTCTTGCATGCAGAAGGATGGCTGTTTGAATCCCTGCATCCCATATGGTCCCCCAAGCCTGTCAGGAGAATTTCTGAGCTTAGATCCAGGAATAACTCCTGAGTGCTGCCTGCTGGGTGTGACCCAAAAACCCCCCAAAAATGCTGCTTTAAGAAATAAAAGACACAAGGAAATTGAGACATACCCTGTTAATAGATTGGGAGGTTTAACATTGTTAAAATAGCAATACTCCCCTAAAATTATGCAGTCTTTTTTTAAATATATTTTTTATTTAAGTAACATGATCATAGCTGTGTTACAGTCATAACCAGAACACCCCCCTTCACCAGTGTAACATTACCCACTTTCCCCTTCCCATCACCTGCCTGTATTCGAGACAGGCATTCTACTACAATTATTTGTTTTTAAGTTCTGTAAGTTGTATTTTTTTCCTTAAAGGATAAGAGTAAAAAAATGTAGTAAAGGTGTGATAGTGGCAATTGCCGTTGTTTGCAGAGGTCCAGAAAAATGGGGAAAATGGAAAAAAAATCTTTGATCTGATTACAAAAAGGCCTCACTCCAGAAGTTTATTGGTATAAGACCGACTCTGGGTTCCAGGCATACCAGTCTGTCCAACCCGAGTCATTCTCCGTGGTCCCGGTGAAACTTTTTCACACTTTAGCTATTGTTGGTATCAGATTCTTATATTTAAAGACTCTGGATTCTGTGCATTTCTTTCATCGATGTCAGGCTGATGTGGAGTATCCTCTAGTTTCAGCATACCATTAAATGCAGAGCAATCTGCAGTCTTAATGAAATTCCTATAAGAATACACATGATATTCTTCAAATAAGTGGATCAAACACTCCTGAAATTTGTTTGAAAAAATAAACACAAATATCTAAGTCAATTCTTAGAAAAAAGAAGATGGGAAGCATCACTTTCCACCAACTTTGAATTGTACTACAAAGCAATAATCTTTAAAACTCATGGTGCTGAAATACACACAGACCCTAAGACCAAGGAAATAACCTTGAATATTCAGAGACTGACCCTCACATGCAATCAAATAATCTTTGATAAAGCTGCAACAAACACAAAATGTAGTAAGAAAATCCTCTTCAACAAATGGTGTTGGGACAACTGGTCAGCCACACGCAAAAAGGGTTAACTAGGTCCTCCATCTAATGCCATGCAAAGATCAAATACAAATGGATCGAAGACTTTGATATCAGACTGAAACTACAAGGTATATAGAAAAACACATAGGTAAAACACTCCATGACATTGAGACTAAAGGTATCTTTAAGTAGGAAACATCACTGTCCAAATAAGTCAAAGAACAGATAAGCAAATGGGACAATATTAAGCTGAGAATCTTCTGCATCTCAAAGGAAATAATGATAAGAATACAAAAGCCACCCACATAATGGGGGAAAATATTCACCCAATACCCAACAGATAAGGGGCTAATATCTATGATATACACAAGATACTGATAGAGCTTAACAAGAAAAATAATCTCACCCCATCAAAAAATGGGAAGAAGAATCGAATAGAAACTTACTATGACCAAAAAGAACATAAAAAATGCTCCACATAACTAATCATCAGGAAAATGCATATTAAAACAACAATGATGTACCATTTCATGCCACTGGCACACATCACACCCCCCCCCAACACACACACAAAAGCAAGTGTTGGCGGGGATGTGGGAGAAATAAACTCTCATTCACTACTGGTGAGAATGTCGTCTAGTCCTGCTTTATGGAAAACAATATGGATATTCCTCAACAAACTGAAAATTGAGGTACCATATGATTGAGCAATCCCACTCCTAGGGATATACCCTAGGATTACAAAAACACAATGCAAAAATGCCCTCTGCATGCCTATATCCATTGCAGTGCTATTTATAATAGTTAGAGTCTGGGAAAAAAATAAAACAGATGCTCAAGAATGAATGAGTGGCTAAAGATACATAGTACATCTATACAATGGAACACTATGCAGCTATCAGGATAAATGAAATTATGAAACTTTCCTATACATGGATGGTAATGGTAATTATTATCTGAGCAAACTAAGTCAGAGAGAGATAGACACATAATAGTCTCACTCATCTGTGAGATATAAGAAAAATAAAGATGTTATTGTAATAATACCCAGAGACTATAGAGATGAGGGCTGGAAGGACCAGCCTTTGATAAGAAGCTTACCACAAAAAGTGGTGATAGCAGGTAGAGAAATAACTACACTAATAACTCTCGTGACAATGATAGTATGTGAGAGAAATAAAATGACTGTCTAAAATATAGTCAGGTGGTAGGGTTAGGCACATGGGGTGGGCATTGGTGGTGGGAAGGTTTAGTAGTGAACAGGGTATTTTTTAATAACTAAAATCCAACTGTAAACATGTTTGTAATCATGGTGCTTAAATAAAGATATTATAAAAATAAACAAATAATATAGAGTAAAATGTAAAGGGTCATATATAACTGTTTTATTAAAGCACTCCTTTTGTATTAATTGGGCATGTTTAAATGTAAGATGTTTTTCATATCTACATGTGTTCACATAAATATAACAACTATAAGTAGTAATGCCTGTATGTACTATACATGAATATCTCAGCAACGATGTTAAAGTGACTATGAACTACTATTATATCTAAAAGCAAAATGACTCAGGGTGAGACATATCAGAGATGAAAACTACTAAACTTTATTTTATAAAGTTGAATTTTATTATATATACATGCTTTAACAACACAATACCTTTCAATTTATATATGGGAAATAATAAAGTCATCAGGAATTCACTATTCAACCTTAATTTAATTCA
The DNA here is from genome assembly GCF_024139225.1 of Suncus etruscus. Classification (NCBI taxonomy): domain Eukaryota; kingdom Metazoa; phylum Chordata; class Mammalia; order Eulipotyphla; family Soricidae; genus Suncus; species Suncus etruscus. The sequence continues at coordinate 44,120,595 of NC_064852.1, forward strand.
GACTGTCTTAATAAGAAAAATAGAGGTTCCTCAAAAATACAAATATTTATAAAGAATTAACTTTAACTACTTGTAGTGGGACTGTAAAAAAAATTCATTCATAAATTGAACCACTCTGAACATATATGGATGTTGTCTCAATGCCCATTTTTTTATTCCTTTTTTTCTTTATTCCTTTCTTTTTCTCTTTCTTCTTTCTTTTTGTTATTAGAACCTATAGGATGGAAAGAGTCTGGTATATGCAAGATAGTGTGACAGAGTTCTAGTGTTATGCAAAATGAAGAGCAGACATTTTGGTAAGTGATAACAAAACAAATATCTTGAGAAAGAGATAGTATTTGTAGTTAAGGGCCCTAAGCCCCAGGCCTAGCAGGCAAGACCTTTAATGGCAAAGAATAGATTGCTGACCCTCACTCCACTTTGCAGTGATTTTCTTTCAAAGAAGCCCACTGAAACTATTATTTGGTTGAGCAATGACTTACTAGACTAGAAAAAAATTCAATGAGGCTGGGTATGGAAAAGGACTGTAAATATAATTCCAGAAAAATTATTCTAGGATACAAAACCCGCCAGTTTTCAGATACAAGCTACTCCACAGAGGCAGTCAACCCACTCTCAAACAACACAATCTGCCCTTACTATACATTCTTACTCTAATTCTACAGAAAGCAATTTACAATAAAAAACTCTCAAAACAATTTATTTTAATTATGAATACTTAATGATAGGGATAATTTTATTCACATCCACTTTTATTTTTTATATGCTAAATATAATATCAAATTGTTTTTATTTAAAAAGACTTCGCTATTTGAGATTCTAAAATCTTTCAGTACAGCAAAAGCAAAGATATGAAGACCTCAGTGGAACTGTTCACAAAGCAAATGGGCTAAAAATAGCCTGTGTTTTCATTTCAGCACACACATAGACACACACAGACAAACACATTTGTGCTGCCTACAAGTATATAACTGTTCAAAACCCACCAAAGCTTCAGCAAAAATTGTACTGTGATCTGTGAGTGCCACCTTCTTTCTCAAAAAAAATTTTATAGGCTTATTTTCCTCATGACAGTTTCATTGCATTTGTGGGGTTGTAAACCATGTAAAGCTCAGCAATAAAATGACTGCAATCTGTACAAGTAATAGCAAGCATGTCTCATAAACAAGATAAGTTGTGCCTTGCCAATATTGCTACACTTCATAAATATGAACTCAAGTCTGTTTTGTGTTTTCTAGATCAGTAGCATAGTTTTATTTTAATTAAACACAACATATAAAATATTCATTTATGAAACAAACACTATTGTTTTAAAAAGATTATATTAAATTAAATTATACTGCTCTTACCATAAAGTCATGCACAAAAGAACCATTCTGAATTTTAAGTGGATTGATACAGTTCAAGTGTCCATCAATAAAAACTATATTAGGAACACAGTAATGGTACCATGAATAAAAGAGCTATTTATATTTCCTGATAGTATAAGTGCTTATATGAACTCATTCCAATTTCTAAACACTGGGAATTTGGTTTCTAGTGGTAATTAAAAAACTGTAATGTCTATAGAGAAAAGGTAGATGCAGCCAGAGTCATTTCATATAGAAGATTATAGGGTTTTACTCTATCAATGACATAAATTGTTGTCACATTTTATTAACTCAGATCTGGAAGCTTTGATAAGCCAAATAGAAATCACTTGAAGGTGATCTCCCTACAGTAAAGACCTTGCTATAAGAAGGAAAGAGCAGAGAACTAGAAATAATGAGGTTTGAGTCTTAACTTTAGTTATGATACTATTTAGGTATAAATGAATTGTTTCTTTGAAATTAAAGGTAACTATAAGAAATTAATCTGAATTTCGGCTTCATACATTCTGCAATTATATAACAAGAAGAGATACTTATTTTGAGAAGTCAATTGATAGAATCTAAGCAATTTTTTAAGAAAAATAATATTTTATTATTTTTTATTATTTAAGAAAAATATTATTTTTCTTAAAACTATAATCAGTTTACTCCAAGAAAAAGTTTACAATAACAAATAAATGTATTATGGAATTGATTTTTATTTTAAATGACTATACTATTTGTAAGCTCATTAGGAAGATTATGAATAATATTCATTGATGTTTTAAAGTTGCATTTTAGCTTTCTACATAGAAAACACTGAATTGCTGCAATTAGAGAGCAAAAGACAACTGGGGGTTGCAAAGCTTTAATATCATAAATTTTTGTTAAGCCTGCCACTGTCTTCAACAACTAGAAAAACGTATAACCTTTAGGATTCTTCTATCTGTTTCATCAAACTTATTCTAAACACTTCATTATAATGTTCCTCTCTCAAAAATGCAAGTATTTGTGATCCAAATATCGTGATCACACTACATACAAACTGTCTAATATCCATGAATATCTTAAACACTGTCTTCCTCATGAAAAAGAATTGAAAATAGAAATATATACCCTCAAAATAACAAGGGTAATAATTCAAACCAAGTATTTATTTAAAAAAATAAAGGTAATTGGAGACTGAATCAATAACAGTGTATAGGGTGCTTGCCTTGCTTTTTGTGATATGTGCTAGTTTCTGTGGTCTGAGATTATATCTAATTGTAGTTTTGATTTGCATCTTCCTGATTATTGGTGATATGGAGCATTTTTCATGGTTTTTTTTTTTTGCCATCTGTAATTTTTCTTTGAGGAAATGTCTGTGCATTTCTTAGCTCCATTTTTTGATGGGGGATATATTTTTCTTGTTTAGTTATCAGTATCTTGAATACCTTTTATAATAGCCTCTTATCAGATATCAGGTTTTAGTAACTATCTTATCAGATATTGGATGAATAATATCTCTCATTCAGTGAGAAGAATTCTTTGTTTTCATGTTGCTAATTTCTTTAAGTGAAGAATTATTCCTTGGAGGCTGTTCCAGGTAACTGAAGAAAGAGAAACACTCCCAAATAGGTTTAACAAAGCTAACAAAACCAAGAAGAATCAGAGATACTACAAAAAAAATGAGCTATAGATCAATATACTTAATGAACACAAATACGAAGATCCTTAACAAAATTCTTGCAAATTGGATCCAATGAGTCATCAAAAAATGGCTCATAAACCATGACCAAGTCAGAATATTTCCAGAGATGCACGGATGGTTTAACATATAGAAGTCAATCAGTATAATACACCATATCAATAAAAGATAAAATCAAATTATATGATCAAACCAATAAATGCAAAGAAAACATTTTATGAGGTCCAACACCCATTCATGATAAAAACTCTCAACAAGATTTGAAGGGAAGGAAATTTCTCAATATAGTCAAAGTCATTTACCACAATCCTACAGAAAATACTATACCCAATGGGGAAAAACAGAAAGCCTTTCCCTTAAAATCTGGCAAAAGACAAATCAAGAAAGAAATAGTTATCAAAGGCTTCAGATAGAAAAATAAGTCAAACTCTTACTATTTGCAGATGACACAATACTATATTTAGAAATCCTACGTGCAATTTCTGACTTTAAGAAATTAAAATAGAGTTCCCCTTTCCTATGGTATGAGAAATGAGGCCTCATGACACAATTACTTGGTGAAAATGATATAGTTACAAGGCACAAAGGATATAATAAAAAAAAATAACAGGCACGTAGAAAAGTAGAACCCAAGAAGCTAGTAAAGTAAAGGGAAAATACATCATGTGAAATAAAGTGATTACATAAAAAAGAAATATAAAACCAGCATAAATTCTAGGTGAAAGGGACACCCATTTAGGCCTTTACTATTAGAATTATTTAGATTCAATGTTCAACTTTGTCCCATAGCTTCTATGGTGTTAGTTTCTTCACCTCTAGAATTCTTATCTTCCATTGTGCACACTCACCAAACATTTAGTAAAATTAAACTTATATAAGAATACTTTGCTGGGGCTGGAGCAATGGTGCAGCCATAGGGTATTTGCCTTGCAAGTGGCTGACCCAGGACGAACTGCGGTTAATCCCCTGGCATTCCATAGGGTCCCCAAGTCAGAACAGATTTCTGAGCGCATATCCAGGAGTAACCCTTGCATGTCACCAGGTGTGATCCCCCCAAAGTAAATAAAATAACTAAAAAATAAAAATAAAAACTTTGCATAAATTTTAAGGGAAAGAATCATTTTTGTCTTTTATCCAAGTAATTTTTTATTTCTGATAACATATTTACTTAAGCACCATAGTTATAAACATGTTCATAGTTGGGTTTCAGTCATAATATGTACATCCCCAATACCTACCACCAATGTTCCCCATCTCACTACTCCCCAACCCCCTGCTTGCCTTTGAGACAGGCATTCAATTTCTCTCATTCCCTTTTATTGTCATGATGGCTGGTAGTGTAGCTATTTCTCTAACTGTGCTCATCTTTTTTATGGTAAGATTTATATCATGCACTGACCTTTATGGCCCTCATCTTTATTGTCTTTGGATATAATTATTTTTATTTGGATATAATTATTTTTTAATTTTTTATTTTTTGAAGTGAAAGTATGTTAAAAAATATGGAATGCTTTACGAATTTGCTTGTCATCCTTGTGCAGGGGCCATGCCAATCTTCTCTGTATCATTCCAATTTTAGTATATGTGCTGCCGAAGCGAGTACATCAATCTTTATGTTAATAAAAATCCACAGATGAGGGATACTATTCTGTGTCTATCATTCTCCTTCTGACTTATTTCATTCAAATAATAGTTTCCACATCCATAATAGTTTCCATATTAATCTATGTATAGGAAAATTTCATGACTTCTTTTTCCTATCAGTTGCATAGTATTCTATTGTGTATATGTAACACAGTTCTTTTAGCCACTCATTTGTTGTTGAGTGTCTGTTCCCCCCCCCCCCCAGATTCTAACTATTGTAAATAGCACTGAAATTAACAAAGTCATGAATTGGGCATTTTTGTATTGTGTTTCTGTGTTCCTAGGGTGTATCCCTAGGAGTGGTATTGTTTGATCATATGGGAGCTCAATTTCCAGGTTTTTTTTTTTTTAGGAATATCCTATTGTTTACCAGAAAGGCTGGACTAGCAGCATTCCCACAAGCAGTGAAAGAGAATTCCTTTCTCAAAACATCCCTGCCAGCACTGATTGTTCTTGTTCTTTGTGATGCCAGTCTCTGTGGGATGAGATGACATCTCATTGTTGCTTGAATTGCATCTTCCTGATGAATAGCAAAGTGGAAAATGTTTGTTCATTTTTTCTCCCCAATTTAGGTGCTAGTTATTTTTTCTTGTTAATTTCTGTCAGTATCTTGTATATCTTAGATATTAGACCTATGTTTGATGGATATTGGGGAAATAGTTTCTTCCATTCCTTATGTGGCCTTTGTGTTGTAGTCACTGTTCTGTCGATGTGCAGAAGCTTCTCAGTTTAATGTTGTCCCATTTGTTTATCTCTGCTTCCACTTGTTTGTACAGTGGTATGTCCTTCTTGAAGAAACTGTAGTCACAGTGTCATGGAGTGTTTTACCTATCTTAAGGATACTCCTTTAAATGTAATTTTTCTTTTTAATCTTCTTTTTTTATTCATTCTTTCATCATAAATACATATTCTTCCAGAGATTTCTTTTTATTTTATTTAAACACCTTGATTACATACATGATTGGGTTTGGGTTTCACTCATGTAAAGAACACCACTCAACACCAGTGCAACATTCCCATCACCAATGTCCCAAGTCTCCCCCTATTTGTAGGTTTCATTATACTGACTAAGATGTGTCTTGGAATGAGTGATTTTCTTCTGATCTCTTTTAGCTGGTACTCTTCAAGCATGCATTATTTGATCCCATATAGTCTTTATCTCTGGGAGTTTCTTTGAAATGATGTTCTTGACTGTTGATTCTTCTTGAGGATTTTCTTCCAGGGTCTCTGGGACTCCAACGACTTTATTATTGTTTCTGCTAAGTTTATCAAAGACTTCTATTTTTGTCTATTCACATTCTTTGAGGATTTTTTTCCATTGTCTGATCATTTTATTTTAAAGTTCTTTTTCAATCTCTTTTGTTGTACAAAGTGGTTATGCATCTCATCTTCCAGCTTACTGATTCTGTCCTCACTCACTGTTACTCTATTGGAGAGCTTTCCAGTGAGGTTTTCATTTTGCCTACCAAGTTGTTTAGTCCTATTATTTCAGTTGGAGTTTTCTCATTTCTACTTTAATATTCTCTTGATTTTTATTTGTGTTTCATTTAGTTTGTTTTCTGTTTACTTTGAATTCTATAAATCTTCCATAATTTTTTTCTAAATTCCTTATCTGAGATGCTAAATAAGTGGTTGGCACGATTCAGGTCATTGGAACTGTCATCTTCATTCTCTATGTATGGTGGAGGTGAGCATATTTTCCCCATTGTTAAGCTGTAGTATAGTGGGTTCTACATGTTGTGCTTGGGTTCATTGAGTAGGAGAAGTGCTTAGCCTCAGAGGGAGTGGAGTCTTTGGCTTCTGTGGTTTTATCCTTCGGAGACGGGGCTAGGTCACCTTTCTATGCACGCATTTTGCTGGCTCTTCATGAGAGTGTGGGTTTTAGAGCCTGTGGCATGATAGGATGGAACCCTCACTGATTTGCGCAAGGATGGTGGGGAGTAGGATCCACCCCTCGTGGGAAGGATCAATTCACCTCTGTTGACATGTACTTTGTAGTCTCTTTGGATGGTATATTCCCAGTGGGTTGGGATGTCATCAGAATTGATGTGATCCACGGTGGGGAACAGCTGTTTTCTAGCCAAATATTTTGATGAAAAAACAAAGGTAGTGGAAAAAAAAGAGTGTTTAATAAGAAATGAATGAGAAATATATCTGTGAGAATATATATGAGACTGAGTTTAGAAATCTTGAAGGCATTGTATCTAAAAATCTTAAGAGAGTTTGGCAAGTTGTTTTCTTAAAAATTATCTAGACAAATATACATTACATGCTTTTCTTGAAATATGACATTGAGAGGCACAATTCATGGTTTCCTGTCTTTAATGTAACACAAGTGTAATGACTATAGTTTGAACATGAGAAAAATAATACAAATAGAATTCTGAGATGAATTCATGAAAGCATAATTTTATTCATAGTACTAATCTTGCTATATTAGTGGCAGTCATGCTACCTAGAAAGCTATTCTAGCTATTACCTGCAGTTTAGAGTATAGTTGACAGTGAACACCGACCACAAGCCATGTGTCTTAGCAAGTTTTGAGTTCATTCCAGTTACCGGTACAACTGAGACTCTAGCCTGGAATATCAAAAAGAATTTCTCATAGTGCACTGTCCAGATTCCTGATCCACAACTTGTGAAAAAAAAACTAATTATATTTCTAAAACATTAGGTTACTTAAAATAATCAGTCAGTTTGGCTACTATTGTATTGGATTGAGTCGCTCTATCAGGATTAATGAATAACACTTTTCCATTTATAGAGACAATAAAAATTCAGTGAAAAGAATTATAAAATGATGTGATGGGGCCGGTGAGGTGACACTAGAGATAAGGTGTCTGCCTTGCAAGCGCTAGCCAAGGAAGGACCGTGGTTTGATCCCCCTGCGTTCCATATGGTCCCCCCAAGCCAGGGGCAATTTCTGAGTGCCTAGCCAGGAGTAACCTCTGAGCATCAAATGGGTGTGGCCCCCCAAAAAACCCCAAAAATAAAATGATGTGACTATAGATACTAAACAGCAAGCATTATCTTGGCATGTATATTTAAAATTGCGTTGCCTATACAAATTATTTTATTTAGTTATTTATGCCTAATAAGTCTTTTTTTTGTAAAGATATAGGCAACAACTAAATGTGAAGAAAGGTTTTATTTTTGTGTTTTTGTTTTGCTGATTAGTTTGTTGGGTGATTGATTTGGTTCGGACACACACACAGACAAACACCCCACCCACTATGCTATTGCTCCAGTACATTTTTATTTATTTTTTTGTTTGAGGGGAATGCCTGAAAGACAGGGGTCACTTCTACAGTGCTTGGTGGTCAGGCAATACTGAGACTCTCAGATAAATCTCCTGAATATAAAGAATGCATTACATCCATTTAAGCTATATACCTGACCCAAGTTTTTAATTTTTAACTAGAGAGAGATAATTGTATCCTCAACATTATGAAGTTTTACCCAGATGACAGGAGCTCAGTTTGCTCTGGGAAAACTGAACCATTAGTTATTTTAGCATCAGGGAATTTAATATGCACAGAACTACAGAATTCTGAACATGGAGTCAAATCATCCTGTTAACATTCATCTTTAGAATGTTCCAGGGGATATGAGTGAGGATCTTAAATTGTCAGGACAATGACTAATAAAAGTGAAAAGAAAGAAAAGAAATGAAATGAAATTAAAAAGAGAAGAAAGACAGAAAAGGAAAAACGTGAAATATAAATCGTGATCCTATAGAAAATCATATAATGCAGTCCAAATGGCAAAAACATATATAGTTAAATTATATTGCACTAAGATGCTAATTTATCTTAAAACAATCAGAAAAAAAGTAATTCTTAAAAATGTGTAATAGAGGGCTGGAGAGATAACATGGAGGTAAGGTGTTTGCCTTGCATGCAGAAGGATGGTGGTTCTAATCCCAGCATCCCACATGGTCCCCCAACGCTGCAAGGAGCGATTTCTGAGTGTAAATCCAGGAGTTGCTCCTGAGCACTGCAGGGTATGACCTAAAAACAAACAAACAAACAAAAAATAAAAGTGTAATAGAAATGTAATAAAATTGTCTTTATATTGAGGGAAAATAGAGTTTAACATTTTGAAAGAGCAAGTAGTTTGAAAATGTTTTCCTTAAATATTCTATTATTTGCAACTAGTAATGCTTCTAAAAATTATTATAGACAGTAAAAACAATATCTCCTTGGAGTATTTGTAAATACATTCATACTAAAATGTAAGTTGGTAGGGCCAAGGACATATACCCTCAAAGAAATTATCCCTGGGATATAAATGAAGTCAAGAACAGAATAAATGGGTTGGAAATCTGAGTAAAAAAAGGTATGTTCAAACGCAGAAATTAATTTCTGAAGGAATAGGTTTGTCAAAATAGTCATTATTTCTTCTCTCCTGTGAGGCCAAAGTTTATTGTTTTTAATGAAAACATAAATTTACATAAAAGTTCTTTAATTTAACATTAAAAAGGAATATAATTTTTTAATTCTGAATATTATCCAAGAGGTGAGTGAGAAAGTTTTAGAAAATTGTACCCACCCTGATTTGGGGAATATTTGACTTGAATAAATTTTTAATATTTCTGTAGTAATAAACATTAAAAAACCAACTAACATTTATTTTAAAAAAAATTAAAAACCAGGAAAACAATATATATTTTCAATAAAATAAAATTAATATTACAAAGTATTAATTTAAAAATATAGCAATTAATATTACAAAGTATTAATTAAAAATATAGCTAAACAAAAATAAATAAAAATATAGGTACACACATATAAAGTAAACTCTTCAATCTGCTTTATACCACAAAATAATGTCACTTTAATGAAAATTGGAAATTTCAAATAAACTAATTTTTAAATATAAGGTTTTGTAAAGAACATACATTGTATTCTAAAAGATTATTGAAATATAAATTATGTGATAATAAAATAAGTTTTAGATATTCACAAATGAAGATGAGAATGAGCAAAAATCCATATGGACAAAATATAAAAATAAAATTTGGAGAGCCAGATAATAGTACAGCAGAAATTACTCTTGCCCTGCATGTAACTAACCTATATCGTATACCCAGTACCCAATATGGTTTCCTTGAACACCACCAAAAATAATTTTTGAGTGCAGAGCCAGGAGTTAGCCCTGAGCATCACTAAGTATGGGCCAAAAATATTAATAAATAAATGTTAAAAAATTAAACACAAATAAAAATAAAAGTTAAAGTAAAAGTTCATGAGCTAAAATAAATATCAAGCATGTATAAAATTTTCTTAGAATATAAAGTAATTTTTTATGCACTCTAAAAATAAAAAGTAATTTAAAGAAGCAAAGAGATACAGGAAGCTTCTGGTCAAAAAATAACCAAAAGGAACAAATTGACCCTTTCATATAAAACAACAAAAATGTCAAACAAAATATATGATGCAATAGTTTGCTAGTCCTTTTAGAGAAGTAATGCAAGAGTGATCTCTGAGAGATAAGATTTATAATGCTGTGTATAACCATAGTGAAGTAAAGGTCATAAGAAAATTATCAGACAAGTTTCATGTGACAGAGTATACATGAGGAAATAGCTACACATGGAAAACTGCATGTCAGATTTATAAAACATCACAATAATTTTGAAATCATTGTTTTATAGTTGCAATTCTAATTTACCATTTTTAAAACAAACAAACAAAAAACAATGTCCCATATTGCACCTACACCTTCCTAGCTTCCTCGTCTCTCAGTTGCCTTGATTTTTATGTTCAGAATGGACATAAATTATGTTCATAATGGACATGAAGGGCTGAGAAGAGGGCGGAAGCAGACATTTTGCACATAGAATCCCACATGCAGAAATTTCTCCCCAACTAAAATTTAATAATATCAAAATTTTTAAAGAAAAAAATACATGCAGGGGTGTATTTCATGACCAGAAAAAAAAATTGACAAAAAGAAAAATTAAAATGTGAAGATACATTTTAGAGCCCAAGAGAATTCACCAACAATAACCCTATATACTATTGTAGAGTTTAAACTCTTTTATTTTATTTTGCTTTTTTGGCCACACCCTGCAGCACTCAGGGGTTACTCCTGGCTTTGTGCTCAGAAATCACTCCTGATTCTGGGAACCAGATGAGATGCCAGTGATTGAACCCGTGTCCATCCTGGGTCAGCAGCATGCAAGGCAAATGGCCAGTTTAAACTCTTTTAGCGTAAAATATTATTATATATAGACAAAAAAAAGAAAAAGAAAGAAAAAGAAATTCACTTAAATTGTGAAAAATATGCTTTGAAAAAAGGTTGTAGAAACTAAAGTCATTTCCTCAATTTGGAATATATTAGTAAATATCTACTATTATGAATAATGTTTCTTAAATCAAGAAGTTTATGCTTAATGATATTCAATAGTATTTGTATTGCAATAGTGTAGAATTAAATTATATTAATTAATTTAACAATTAAAATTTCTTTAAAAATTGGTTATATTTTGTGTTATTCTTTTAATTTAAAAATATTGATCCAACATTACTTTACCTAACTACTTATATCAGGGGTCGGCAAACTTTTTAAACAGGTGCCAGTTCACTGTCCCTCAGACCATTGGAGGGTCTGACTATAGTAAAAACAAAACTTATGAACGAATTCTTATGCACACTGCATATATCTTATTTTGCAATGAAGAAACAAAACAGATACAAATACAATATGTGGCCCGCAGGCCATAGTTTGAGGACCACTGACCTATATCTTAGGAGTAATATGCCACATCTACTCAAAACAGCAAAATCATCACCAAAGTACTGATATCCATTAAGCAAAGTACATAATTTCTTTAAAAATAAGTGTTTAAATAAATTATAAATTATTTACTCATGCTGAAGTCTGTGTTTGTTATTTTTGGTAGACTCGTATATAGTCTTCTTAAAGATTACATAAAGTAAAATAGAAAAAATATATTATAAAATGAGTTTATTCCATGAACTAGAAACCTTCATTGGGGCATATACTCCATGCACTCAGTGGAATATACAGGAGGGATTTGTTGACTTTACTTCTCTTGAAATGATCATCTTCATGGAGGAACTAACTTTGAATCCTGCAACAAAATTAATCAGGTAGAAAAACCCTGATGAAGAATTTGTGAGATATGTATTTAAGATTAAATAGAGAAGAGTAAGCTCTGAAGCTGTGCAAATCATCAATCACAGGACTTTTACTTTTGCTTTTATTTTTATTTTTTCTTCAGGAATAGGAATGCTAACCATCACTTAGTCTCACTAGATAAAAATCATTTGTACTCTGGTTCAAATTTGAAATGATATTTCACAGAACTGAAATAACTCCACAGGAAATCTTTAAATTGATTACTGACTCTCGTACTAAATTCTACAAAAACAAAAAAAAACACAGAAATAATACTTTTAAAAATTGAAAATGCCTTCAATGACACACGGGTTTTAAGTCAAACACACACACATACATACACACACACAAACACACACACACACACATACACACACACACAAAAGAGTTGTTTTAGTTCCTGAGTATGTGAGCTCTTGGGTAATACATATACTTTACATATAAAACTTTAGGTGCTCTTAAAATTATAGTTATGTATTTAGTAGCATTAAGCAGTAGTTTTGGGGTTCCTTTGATATTCTTTGTGCAGCTCTCATGCTAGTTTCTTACTGGTTTTCCCATACTATGTTGTTTTCATATAGAAAACCCTTGGTACTTGCTATTTTCTTATTGGTTGTATCCTTCTTGTTCTGTTGCTGATATTCTGTAATTTGTTCTGAGTCTTCAATGAATGCTCTGAAAAGCTGTAGCTCAATGACTTTTTGTCTCTGTTTTTTTTTTTTTTTCCCTTAATTCTCTGGCCTCATGCACATGGATGAGAACTGCTGATTTTATACTGTTTTCCTAGTCCCAGGAGAGGATGCAAAATAAACTGTCATGTATTCATGAGCAAGCTTGGGGTCAAAAAGGATATCCAGCTTGTGTCCTGTTTTATAATTTACTCTTTCCCACCCTCCATAATTTTATTATATATTTTGAGTGGTTACCTCTTCTGCAAGTGAGATTTAAAAGAATCATTAAATTAACTAAGTTAACTCTTCCATGCACTTTCATCTAAAACTAAAATTATTAACCCTTTTTCATGTATCCATTAAAAAGTGTCTATTTACTGTAAATTTATAAAACTGCATGCTGTAATAAATTAGTTTTTTAAATAGTTGCTGTTATATGTTTTTATTATTTTTATACATATGTACTTACATACAGCTATACAGCTTGTAGTTTTTAAAGGAATACTAACATAAAATAGAGTGTGACAGAGATGCTTGGTTGAATAACATTTAGTAAATCAAGCTATAGTTCAAGAATACTTGAAATATGTCAAAAGCTATGTTGTAGAAGCTTTATTTTCTTTCCTGAGTAAAGTATTTTCTCATTTCTTTCAGTTTTTAACAGTTTATGGTGGGACCAGAGAGAAAGCACAGTTACATGATTTGTACTTTACCAGTTACGGTTCATCCCCAGAACACCTGAGCCCAGTCAGAAGCACAGAGTCATGATTAAAACCCAAGAATTACCAAGAATACACCCTTACATCCCACAATTATTCTCTTTAGTATTTATTAATATGTATCTTCCTATAGTTTCTTCATATATTTACCTCTGGAAATTTGCTGACCTCTTCATTTGTTGTTGTTTTTTTGGGCCACACCTGTTTGATGCTCAGAGGTTATTCCTGGCTATGTGCTCAGACATCTCCCCTGGCTTGGGGGGACCATATGGGACGCTGGGGGATTAAACCGCTGTCTGTCCTAGGCTAGTGCTTGCAAGCTGATGCCTTACCTCTAGCGCCACCTCTCCCATTCCTGAGCTCTTCATTTTTATAAATTCATAGTTATACCAACATTGAAAAACTACCATTATATTTTGAATTTTATATATTTCAAGTGTTTATTAATTTTTGTTATTACAGAGATTTTTATATTTAGTAGGCAACTTGACATTATCTCAAGTTGATAAATGTTGTATTTATTTATTTTGGCAATGGTATTTTTATTTCTTTTATTTTTGTGTTTATATATCACTTCTATGACTATCACTAAACTTTAATATTTTTTCACACAATATTTTTTGACATCATATGTTTTACTATCTTTAAATAGTTAATTTAAATTTTTAATATCTTCATGGTCTCTATTCATGGGTTTATTTGGGGGGCACACCCAGTGACACTCAGGGGTTATTTCTGTCTATGTGCTCAGAAATTGCTCCTGGTTGGGGGACCATATGGGACCCCAGGGGATCTAACCACAGTCCATCCTAGGTTAGCAAGTGCAAGGCAGACACCCTACCACTTGCACTACTGCTCAAGTCCCTCTATCAATGTTTTTAACATAGGTACAATTATGTTTGAGATTTTGGGTAGAGGACATTCCTTGTTCTCAGAGATCAGTGCTTATATCATGATCTGCACACTGGGATTACCCCTGGAAGGAATTGGGGAACCACATGAGGTGTTTAGAATCAAAATTGCGCACACAGAGTAAAAGGCAAGAACTTCATGTGCTATAGTCTCTCTATATCCCTGGGTTCACATGTCAATTTTCCTCCTATTCTAACATTACTTATAAGTTCTATAATTACTTCGATATGTTTAAGGTATTCATTATTCACTTTAAGAGCCTTGTATTTCTTTTTTTTTTTAATAATTTTTATTTTGACCAAAGTGGATTACAAATCTTTCACAGCAATATTTTAGGTACATAGTGACATTGAATCAGGGGCATTCCTACCACCAATGTTGTCCTCTGTCCACCCCTGTTCCCAGTATGCATCTCATGCCCCCCTCTAATGCTCCCTTCTAATGCCCCCCAGATTCTAGTATAAGTGGTCTCTTCTGTGTCTAGCTTGTTGTAGTTTGGGTATTGATTCTGTTGTAGTTGGCTTTGGATTTGGTGTTTAAGTCTGATCATTTTTATTTCTACTCAATGTTTATATGACTGTTTAATCTTGGTAACCTCCATATTTCCCCCTCAATTAGTGAGGCAGAACAAGATGGTTCTGGTTGGAGGAAAGAAAAACAGAAAAGACAAAAAGGGGTGGGCAAAATTCAAACAAGTAAAATACAGGAGGAGTCCTTCTAGACTAGAGGCTACAAGAGCCGTGTATTTCTATAGTTTTCTGTTAGTACACATTATTCTATTATATACTATATATCGTACTTCTATAAACTTTGAACTTTGTTATTTGAAATAATTTACTTAAGTCACTTAAAATATTTTAAAGTTCTGTTTTTAGGTTCAGACAGAACTACCTATATACCCGAGTATAAGTTGACCTCCCCCTAATTTTACCCTAAAAACTGGAGAAACTAGTAACTCGAGTATAAGCCAAGGTGGAAAAATGCAGCAGCCACTGGTAAATTTCAAAAATAAAAATATATACCCACAACAATTACAAATAATTGAAGAATCATTAGGTTAAATGTTTAATAGCTATTGCTAAAGAAAAACTGTAAACTAGCAACAATAACAAAATTTTAAATAAAGTGCAGCAAACCATGGCTTAACAGATAATCAAGCTAAATTACAAAGGTTAAATAAACTGGATTCCCCATCATCATCATCTGTATGTCCAGAGATTCAGCTGTATCTGATTGAAGGTATCAGCATAGACATTGTCATCACTGAGTCCGCAGATGTTATCACCACTGCTGTTGGTCTCATACAAAGTGCAAAATATTGTGGTTAAATAGTTCAGTGGTATACAGTTCAGTTCAGCGCCTACTTCTTCAGCTCAGCCGCGACTTGTGGACTGAGCTGAAGCACCACCCGCTCCCAAAGACAGCAAAAGAAGACGGAGACTGCATTTCCATAACCTGTATGACCCCAGTATAAGCCGAGTTCAGGTTTTCAGCACAAATTACGGCCCACCCAGGATAGACCTCGGTTTGATCCCCGGATTTCTCAAATGGTCCCCCAAGCCAGGAGCTATTTCTGAGTGATGGCCAGGAGTAACCCCAGAGCGTCACCAATTGTGCCCCCCAAAACAACAACAAACAAACAAAAACAATTTTGTGCCAGAAAAACTCAGCTTATACTCGAGTATATAAGGGCTTATGTGTTAGGCAAAATCAGTTTATGGCATATTCTTGAATTAATTATTTCCACTACAAAAGCATGAATGGTTTAAATATCTTGGTAAATACCCAGGTTTTATAAGGCTTTCCATGGACACCTCGCATAATGGATACTTTTGTTATTTATGCAAGTTGTGGCATTTTAGCTTCTATACTTTTTCTGAGGTTCTTTCCTGGACTTGGAATATTTTTCACACTCACAATTTAACCAGTACTCTAGTGAATAAATCATCCAGAGAGACTCTATGCAGATTTCTGAGTTTTCTTTCTGATCATTTCACTCTTCTAAGCTCCTTCATAGTGAGAACCCTGTCTGATCTCTTCAATTTTGCTTTTATTTTTGTATTGTTGTCCTTATATAATTGTGCTCAGGGATAACCTCTGCATAGTGCTAGGACAACTATATAGAACATCAAAGATTGAACCAATAAGCCATGTGCAAAATATTGGCCTAAACCCCTATATTCTCTCTTCCATTCAAACCACAGATTTTTTAACTTAATATCCACTTGGAGTGTTTGAAATACTCCACCAGCCTCTTGTACCCTATAGCCCTACTTAAGGATTCTATTATGGCAGTAACCTGAGACAATCATGAATTTTATTTCATTTTCCTCTCAATTATCAGAGGTCTCAGTTTTTACATGCCTAATGCCCTATGTTTTGGACACTTGAGAAAAGTCTCTAGAATAAAAGTCACATACAATTTTTGAGCAAGCACCTTTTAGATACAGTTGAAGTAGTATTTAACTATTTAAATTATATTAATTTTTTTTTTTTTTGGTTTTTGGACCACACCCGTTTGACGCTCAGGGGTCACTCCTGGCTATGTGCTCAGAAATCGCCCCTGGCTTGGGGGGACCATATGGGACGCCGGGGGATCGAACCGTGGTCCTTTCCTTGGTAGAGCTTACAAGGCAGACACCTTATCTCTAGCGCCACCTTCCCGGCCCCTTAATATTTAATTTTAATTCTTAAAATTTTATTTTGCTGAAAGTTCCAGCTTCTCATCTCTACAATGACATTCACATTGTTTTATAGCCCCCAAGTTATGCAAATACCTATCAGTGTATTTTCAATTCAAAAAATCAAGTACACTTTATACTTATTATTTGTAGTAATTGGGAATGTAGGGTCTGGGAATGATAAATTGGAAAGGAAGAAATCAAAGATTATACTTATTTTAACATGTAAAATTTGGTTTTTAGTAATATTAGATTGTTGAAATTGGAGGACATTTGCATGAATGATAGAAAATCTAGCTTTTATTATTGGCTAGGTGAATTAAAAATTATTTATAGACATTTAGGTAGAACTATATACATATTTTAATGGGTTAAGTCTGTAATCATTAAGTCTGTAAAAAACATTTTACAATTGCTGACCTAAAATTTGCAGGTGGCACCATTAATCATCCAGAAAATATAACTAGAGAATAAAGATTCTAAAAGCAATCCATTATTTACAGCAGAAAAAGAACTAGAAAGTGTGATGTCAAAACAAGATGAATCTTCAGATGAGAGGGTCAGATGTATAAAGGATTATTGCTGTAAAGTTTAATAAGATATGTGCAGAATAATGAAAATCTACCAATTGCTCTAGGAAGTTTATTTGTTATTTTGATATCAAGAGTTTCGGTGATATTCAATAGAAAACTTGTGTTATATTGTTAAGATGATATTTCGATTTTGGTTTCGTTTGTTTTTCCTGAACAGGAAATAGTTTTTTGAGCTTATTTCTGGCTCTTTATTCGGGAGTCATTTCAGACTGTGCTCAGGGACCTCCATGCCAATGACAGAATTTAACTAGAGTTGTCTGTGTGCAAGACAAATATCTTAATCACTGTACTAGTTAGCCAGTTAATGGTTATAATTTTAAAGGTAACTGAATACTATCATCATTATCCATCATGCTACTGTATTCTAACATATCTTTTTTTTTTTTACACAGAAACTCACAAATTCATTTTATTTTAGGCACTGTCATTTACAATAGTGACAATAATGACAGGGTTTCTGGGACAAGACATTCCAATACCATACTCCCCACCAGAATGTCAGCTTCCATCCACCATTATCCAGTGTCTCCCATACACCATCTCCTTCCTTCAGTATCTCATCTTCCCTACAGTGGTTGCTAAATTCTTTTATTTTTTGTTTTTTGTTTGTTTGTTTGTTTTTTGCGTCATACCCGGCAGTGCTCAGGGTTACTCCTGGTTCCACTCAGAAATTGCTCCTGGCAGGCACGGGGGACAATATGGGACGCTGAAATTCGAACCAATGACCTTTTGCATGAAAGGCAAACTCCTTATCTCCTTACCTCCATGCTATCTCTCCTGCCTGGTTGCTAAATTCTTTTTTTTTAATTTTTTTATCTGTATTTAAACACCGTGATTACAAACATGATTATAGTTGTATGATTACAGTCATGTAAAGAACACCCCCCTTCACTGGTGCAACATCCCCACCACCAATTTCACAGATCTCCCTCCTCCCCACCCCCCTACACCTGTACTCGAGACACTCCAGGATATTGAGACTAAAGGCATCTTTAAGGAGGAGACAGCACTTTCCAAGCAAGTGTAAGCAGAGATAAACAGATGGGACTATATTAAGCTGAGAAGCTTCTGCATCTCAAAGGAAATAGTGCCCAGAATACAAAGGCCACCCACTGAGTGGGAGAAATTATTCACCCAATACTCATCAGATAAAGGACTAATATCCAAAATTTAGAAGGTACTGACAGAACTATACAAGAAAAAAACTAACCCCATCAAAAAATGGGGAGAAGAAATGAACAGACACTTTGAAAAAGAAGAAAGGCAAATGGCCAAAAGGCACATGAAAAGATGTTCAACATCACTAATCGTCAGGGAGATGCAAATCAAAACTACTATGAGGTACCACCTCATGCCACTGAGATTGGCACACATCACAAAAAAGGAAAACAAGCAGTGCTGGCGGGGATGTGGAGAGAAAGGAACTCTTTTTCACTGCTGGTGGGAATGCCGTCTAGTACAACCTTTATGGAAAGCGATATGGAGATTCCTTCACAAACTGGAAATTGAGCTTCCATACGATCCAGCTATACCACTCCTAGGAATATACCCAAGGAACACAAAAATACAATACAAAAATCCCTTCCTTACTCCTATATTCATTGCAGCGCTATTTACAATAGCCAGACTCTGGAAACAACCAAGATGCCCTTCAACAGATGAGTGGCTGAAGAAACTGTGGTACATATACACAATGGAATACTATGCAGCCATCAGGAGAGATGAAGTCATGAAATTTTCCTATACATGGATGTACATGGAATCTATTATGCTGAGTGAAGTAAGTCAGAGGGAGAGAGAAAGACGCAGAATGGTTTCACTCATCTATGGGCTTTAAGAAAAATGAAGGACATTTTTAACAGTATCTCAGAGACAAGAATGATGAGGGCTGGTAGGTGCAGCTCAGGACATGCAGCTCATCACATAGAGTGATGAGTGCAGTTGCAGAGATGACTACACTGAAAACTATCATAACAATGTGAATGAATGAGGGAAGTAGAAAGCCTGTCTCGAGTATTCTAACATATCTATTAAAATTTTATAATACATATTTGGTTTATACCTACTCTTTGTTATATAATATTCTGAAGATCCTTGTACAGCTAGTCAAGTATTTTTATTTCTCTAAGATAGTCACATTTGAGGTAATTTAAATAAAAAATTATAAATGCTATAAAAACTTTAAAAAAAGTATTATTTTTTACTCTTTTAAGGATGGTTAATTTAAAATATATGATTCATGATCTGGCTATATAAATGAGATAAATTACTTGTTTTTAAGTTAAAACAGAGATCTCTAAATTAATTATAAATGAGCTAATTTAAGTACATATTATTATACAAACTGGAACAGCGTCAGAATTTTCAGTTTAATTAACATATGGAAAAATGGGGGTATAAAAGTTATAATTTTCAGATCCTCAGATTTTGTTGCTGAACTCCCAGAAATCAACAGATTGTTTTCATGCATTGCTTACTGAGCAAAACCTATACATATGAATTAAATGAATTATAAGGTGAGCCTCCATTAAAACTACTCACATAAAATTCTAATTTTAATCATATAGTATATGATTAAAATTTAAAGTTTTTTTTCTGTTTATTTACACCTCAGAGAGCAATTGCAGGCAAAATGTCCTGAGTGCTTACTTAGCTTATCTCTATTGCTTAGCACTTTGCCTATCACTTATTTGGTTGCTCAATAAATATTGGTTGAATGAACTGAAAGTCATTATTGGATGAAATATATAAGTCAACATTATATTGTCTCCTATGGATTAAGAAACCATTTTGTATGGCCATCAAAGAATCAATAGTTAGATTATGATCTTCAGATAGCAATAAATTTGAAAATAAACTTCAAAATTCTTAATTATGTTGTCTTCTTTGTCTCTAAAACATAGTATCTTGCTTTCTAAGAAAAAAATCTATGAAAGCATTTTTCCTCCGCAAAATTTAAGTGTTCTTTAAATATAAAACTTATCACCATAGTTTAATATTTAATACATCATAATGGGTAAAGATGAGTTCCTAACAATACCACAATTTTCTCTTTCCTATTATGTTAATCCAACATGAGCATATTTTAGGCTGGTCAAAATCAACATGTCTATTAAACAATATTTCCACCAGTCAATATTTTTCTCATTCAAACATTTACTTTCAGCAATCCTAAAACTCCAGAAATCTAAATATAGGAAACATCAAGTTGAAAAAATTCACAGTTAAAACTAACATATACTCTATGCCAATCTGTGCACCAGCTGTGGAATAAAATGTGCTGAAAAGCAGAACATTATATCTTTTTTCAATGATCAAATAGTCTTTTGTAGCATATATATAACTATCTATTTTAACTGGAATAAGGCAGTATGGTGGAGAGGAAAAAAGAATGTATTTTTGCTCTGAGGTATCTGAAGGAGCTCAGATTCTCTTAATTTATAGTTATCGACCTGGTTCCTTAAACTAAAATCTGTTTGAGTAGTAAATAGAGGCAGAAAGACTGGTGATAACTGAGTTAGATTCTTGGAAAGAAAGTATCTTTTGGCTTTTTCAAATTACTTTAAAATTTCCTTCCTGTTTATTTTCTGGCAAGCGTTTAAAAATCTCTGTCCAAATGAGGTTGCATATACAGAGACTATAGAAATCCTTTCTAATTGCAGAGTTCTAAGGAAAAAAAAATAATTATCCAAAGTTTATTAAATTACGTTGAATCTTGAAAAATGTGAAAGCAATTTATATTAATATAGAATTTGCTAATATCAATTTTCATATGTATTTGATGCATAAAATTGTCCATTTTTTCTAGAAATCCACAGAACATAAATTCTTATCTTATTTTTCATTTATTTTAAATAAATTAATTATCCAGGAATTATAGAAAACAAAATTTTTTTTTTTTTTTTTTGGTTTTTGGGCCACACCCTGTGACGCTCAGGGGTTACTCCTGGCTATGCGCTCAGAAGTTGCTCCTGGCTTCTTGGGGGACCATATGGGATGCCGGGGGATCGAACCTCGGTCCGTCCTAGGCTAGCGCAGGCAAGGCAGGCACCTTACCTCCAGCGCCACCGCCCGGCCCCAGAAAACAAAATTTTTATTTAAAAAATTCAGATGCCTACATGACTAGCTTTATTATACCAATTGAAGCATAGTCTCAAAAGAAAAAGCTTAAAAATTTTGGTTGAAAATTCATGCTGAATATTTGCCCAGTAATTCACAGAATGGTCATATTTAGTAAAGAATTCTGTCTAGTAACAGAACAATTTGCCTTAATTATATAGCTCCCCAAAGCACAAGTTCTGTTGTTTTCTAATTACATGGCAAAACAGAAGAATAGTCACAAGCCTAATAAGAGTTTGCATTATTTCATTTTAATGAGCTATAACTTAAATTAGTCACCATAATTCTATAAAGACAAAGTATATGTATTTTAATCAAATTACTAAATTTAGAATAATTACTAAGAGTCAAAATAAAAACCTTAATTTACTAAAAATTTATAAGGTAAATTTTCTGTATTTATATACATACCACATATTGATATGTATATCTATATAAGTGTGTTTTACCTTTAGATGCTATATTAATGGCAGGAAAATATTTTAAATAACATAGTTATACTAAAAACAATTTAAAAATTATAGCTATGAAAAATGTATGAGCTACAAGTAAAATATTTTCTATATCTATAAAAAGATTTCAGGATTTTCAAGGGGATATGGGAGGGGAGCACAAGGTCCTCTCAAACAATGCACAAACTGGTGACCACTCTCAAAAATATTTTGATAAGCCCTGGAATCAACTATTCAATACATGGGCTTAACTATGTGGTTCTGGTCAGGACCCATGGTTATGGAAGATGTGGGTATAACCAAGCAGCATACAGGGAATCATATATTGTAATATTCAGTATCTTCCACATGCCAGTCTAGTTAGTATTACAGCCCTCTAATCTATCACCTAGATCCTTAAACAAGATTTTATACTTTAAAATACACTTTCAATTTAATTATTTTATTGTGAACTTGACAACTATCCTATGAGATTTAAAAAGAAATTTCAAGATACTAATAGTCTTAATTTTGAGATGAAAAAGCACATATAGAAATAGAGTGCTTTTCACAAGTCTTAAAACTGTTTTTTTTTTTTTTTACTTTGTCAAACTTCAAAGTGATATACACACATCACTGAATTGTAATGAGCTAGCCAAATGAAAAATAGACTAACTTGGCTTGTATCTTAACATGATAAAAAGCAAAAACTGATATGTTCATTAAAATAAAATGACATGGGCTATCAATTCAACTAAAGTCAAAGCATGAAAAAAGCGGGGGAGGGGAAGAATGCCTGATTGGAATAAAAAGTGGTTATCTCTACTGCTTTTTAATACCAACAAAAAAGAAAGATCTAATCAGAAATCAAAATATGAATTTTACTAAAACAAGGCTACCAAAAAGAAGTTAAGATCAATACAGTATGGTTAAATGGTAACCTATAATTGGCCCATTTCAACTGACCTTTCAGACATGATCAGAGGTTTAGTATTGAATTTCATGGTTTATTATTCCAGTCAATTTAAATTATCTTGTCTAGCTTTCAAATGAATTTTTGTTTGTTTGTTTGTTTTGCTTTTTGGGCCACACCCTGTGACGCTCAGTGGTTACTCCTCACTATGCACTCAGAAATCGCTCCTGACTCAGGGAACCATACGGGACGTATGCGATAGAACCAAGGTCTGTCCTGGATAGGTCACATGAAAGGCAAACACTCTACTGCTGTGCTATCACTCCAGCCACTCAAAGAATGTATTATTAATATTTCATGTTATATCTACCTTTTATATTTCCATGTGTGTTATTCTTTTGGAGTATGCAGTGCTAATATTAATGGAAGAGATTCAGACAAGATTCAATTATTTTTAAATAAACATTGGAAATAATATAAAGTAATAATCTCAAAAATCAGAAATAAAAAAATTTGAGAATAATAAAAAACATTTGTGTAATGATTCTCAGAGACAAAATAGAGGAGGACTGGAGTGTCCAGTTCCTGACATGAAGCTCACCACAGGGATCGTTTAGTGCAGTCACAGAACTAGTTACAGTGAGAACTATCATAACAAAATGTGACTGAATGAGGGAAGTAGAAAGCCAGAATGGGGTGGGGAGAAAGGACGCTTGGGATATTGGTGATAGGAATGTTGCATTGGTGAAGGGTTTATATATATATATATATATATATATATATATATATATATATATATATATTATACTGTGAATTATATGTAAGCCACTATAATTAAAATAAAAATTATATTAAAAAATCAAAAAAAGAAAAGATAAGGCCTCCCAAATGCTTACCACAGGCTGTGTTCTTTACACTTACTGTATAGAAAGAGGAGGTACAGGGGCCGGGCGGTGGCGCTAAAGGTAAGGTGCCTGCCTTGCCTGCGCTATCCTTGGACGGACCGCGGTTCGATCCCCTGGTGTCCCATATGGTCCCCCAAGCCAGGAGCAACTTCTGAGCGCATAGCCAGGAGTAACCCCTGAGTGTTACCGGGTGTGGCCCAAAAACCAAAAAAAAAAAAAAAAAAAAAAAAAGAAAGAGGAGGTACAGTAAATGCACCCCATATACCTTAACCCAGGCCCTTTGCCTGGTCTGTATTGTGTATTGGGGGACAAAAAAAAAAGAAATAAAAAAGAAATTCAGATAATTTACTCTGAAAATAAAAATTGACCAAAAATTGAGCTCTGTTATTGTAGCCTGTATTATCAAAGGCTATAAAAGTCCCATTTGCCTTCATTATTTTTAAACTTCACGGCATTTTGTAGTGTCCAAAAAGTCCACTACACTTAAAATTCTCAAGGTCAATGAAGAAATGTCAATGTACCAGCATAGGTATCAATGAATCTAGTCCTTTTCATTTATAATCAACTCTCACTTGAACTCACATAATCAGTTTACTGACATAAACCCTAGTATAAAAGTATAATAACTGTATATTTTAATTAAGAGTAAAATCTGTTAGCATCTCTCTTGGGAGGTAGCAAGAATAGAAATAATTGTAAAAGTAAGAATAAAGATTCATGGGGGCTGGAGTGATAGTACAAGGTAAAGCATGCAGCTGATCGCCCCTGGGTTCAATCCCCATCATCCCATATGGTCCCCCAAGCCTGAAGAGATTTCTGAGCATGAGCACAGAGCCAGGAGTGACCACTGAGCACCACTGGGTGTGTCCCCCATAAAAACAAAACTCAAAAAAAATAAAAATAAACAAATAAAAATGAAGGCCCACCAGAGGCTGGCAAGAATGCACTAAATATAGAAGTAGCTTATATTCTGGGGCCGGAGAGATAGCATGGAGGTAAGGTGTTTGCCTTTCATGCAGAAGGTCATCAGTTCAAATCCGGCTTCCCATATGGTCCCCCTGTGCCTGCCAGGAGCAATTTCTGAGCATGTAGCCAGGAGTTTCCCCTGAGCACTGCCGGGTGTGAAAACCACACACACACACACACACATACACACACACAAAAAGTAGCTTATATTCTTGTTGCCTTTTCCAGCCTAGGAAAAACACAAAATTATATGTTCACCAGTGTTTCCAACAAATGGCTGAAATTTTCCCAATGAAACAATGAATTAATCTTTTTGTTTTGTGGGGGAGGTTGATTTTGGGTCATAGCCTGCTGCTCTCAGGGATGTTATTCCTGGCTCTATACTTAGAAATTGCTCTTGGCAGGCAAGGAAGACCATAGGGGATGCCAAGATTCAAACAATTTGGATTGTCTGCATGCAAGGCAAATGTTCTACTGCTGTGCTATCACTCTGGCCCCAAACCAATGGAATTTTTTTTTTCATTACCACACATAGTCAGTCATCTGAAGCTGCTATGTTGCAGTTGGTTTCCATGAGAGGGGTCTTTGACATTAGACATGGCAGAAATCAGGGACACATTTTTTTTATTTTTATCGTGGTTGAAGTGAATTACAATTCACTCACAGTAATATTTAAGGCACATAGTGATAATGAGTGAGGGGCATTCCCACCACCAGTACTGTCCTCCCTACACCCCTGTTCTCTGCATGCATCCCACATATTCTTCCTTTACCCCATAACGCTAGTGCAACTGTTTCCCCCTTGTACAGCTTATTGTAGTTTGGGTATCGATTCCATTGTCATTGACTTTGGATTTGATATTTATGTCTGGTTAGTTTTTATTTCCACCAAATGAACATTTGACTGTCTGGCCCTGGTACCATCTGGGGGAAGAAGGAAATATAAAGGAGAAAAAAAGGCAAACAAAAAAAGAGAAAAACTAGGAGGAATCTGTCTAGTGTTATAAATATCTATTTAGAAGGGAGGGGAAAAAAGAAGAAAAAGGTAGCTATCTACTTAAATGACTGCTAAATTCATTGACAAGTTGTTAAGTTACTCAGTTCTGGGCAAAAAGAACATGGAGGCGTACTTTCAGAAACATGTAATGGAAGAAGAAAGAAATTTGGGCTATAAACACAAATGTACAGTTTGAACAAATCAGGTTCTCTCCAGCCTGCAGTCCTGAGAAAAATTAGGATATCTACTCCATTGAACAAAAAACAGAAATGTGAGAAATACAATATGTGTTGTATGATTCATCTGGATGAATTATGTCTACTGGAATTACTTGTTAATTTTTAAGTGATTCATTTTAACTAGACTAGACATAAAAAATGAACAAATAAACCCATGTATTAGTTGAAATTTTACCACCAGGAGATAATCACTAATAACATTGTCACGTTTTTAATCTCGCTCAGTTCTCTTCCTATTGATATAGATAAAAAAAGAGAAATTGTCCTCAAAGATTGCATGTAGTCATATAATCTTTTTATCACTCATTTACTTTTTGTGAATATTTCAGTTATTTACATTTTGTAACATTTAAAATTTCCTGGTTCATGTCCATCTATGGGTGCTGATGGCCCACAGAAACAGGTACAGATTTATATTGCCAACATAATTCAATGTCATCCTTGGGAGTGTGGTGGCCATACCTTATTGCGCTCTGGACTCCCTTCTGGCTCTGTGTTCATGAATCACTCCTGCCAAGGCCCTAGGAACCATATATAGTACTGGGGATCAAACCCTGATTCACCATATGCAAGGCAAGTGCCTTATCTACTGTATTATCTATCTCTCTGTCCCAGTATTTTGCTTTGAAAACAGAAATTTTGTCCTTGTTCTTTTTTTCTATTAACCAACATTGAACACCATCATTCACATAATCTGACAAAATTGTCCAGTCTACATTACCTTCACATTTGTGTGATTGGGTCTCTATGTCAGGGAGATGATGGGGTGTGTGTCACAGTCAGAAAAATCACTTGTTCAGTTGTTTACAACCTTTGAAGTGCATCTTGGATTATCTGAACTTCTGTTTCAGACTCAACTTCTGTTGTCATTTCTTTTGCCCCCACGTGTGTTGTTTTCTTCCCTACTATGCTTTTGTGACGAAGATACACATATCCTATTTCTAGCCATTTTTATGAAAGGGTATGTGCAGACAGAGAACCAATAAAAATGACACTGTATTATCTGACCTATTGAAAATCTACATTGAGTTTAATCTGAAATTACCTAGCATAGATCTTCTCACAAAGCGAAGTATTATTCTTTGGAATGTCATTGTCATTAGATTATTACTTCCTAAGTACTTAGTCAGTTGTTATAAGATATGACCCTGGTTTCAAAAAGCCTATTTTTTCCTGTGAAAAAGATTTGGAAATATTAGAATGAGAATGAAAGAATAAAAATCCTAATAAATAAATGTATATTTAAAATTGAGATGCAGAACACTAAGAGATCCAGAGAGACAGTATAGTAGGTTAGATACTTGCTTGCACACACCTATGGGAGTCTATCCCCAGCACAGAATCTGATTGATTCTGTTTGCCAGGAGTGATCTTTAAGCACAGAACCACAGTAAACTCTAAGCACCACTGACTGTATACCAACCTTGTGCCATCACCCCAATAAAAACAGAACACTAAGGGACCAAATTTAAAGAGTACAGTCAGAAAACAGTATCTTGAGGTTACCAAAAATTGGAGAGATTTACTTTCCTCATGGTCTGAAATAACTAGTTATTCCTCTTCCAATTATCTGTAGCACCAGTAGACTTTAGGCCATGGTTCTTATAATTTCACTTTGGTTCCACAAATTCTTCTAAAGTTCCACTAAAGTCCAGAGTTCAATCTTTATTCCCTTTCTTAAAGTATGTTTAGTGTCAACAAGTCTGGTTTTAAACACTAGTTATTAGTGAAATGAGATAAAGATTTAAAAATGATAAAAATGCATTTGTTCTTTCTAGCCTGCAGCTTTGTAGTCCTGAAATACCAACATTAAGTCTTTGATCTTGGAAACTATTCAACAACTAAAGAGATATTTGAAATAGCAAAACAGGAAATGCCACAGAGAAATGTGTCTCTTTGTTTCTTCACAGAAAATCCTTCCCCTCAGAGGCAGCAAAGTATAGTCAAACATGCCAAAATTTAAGAATCAGCCAGATCTTAGATTTGAGTTCCAACATTTTTTCTTGCTTTTGTGGTGACCTAAGGCAAATAAGTTAACCACATGGAATCTCCATTTCATCATCCATAAAACAATAACATAATGAACATTTCAGTGTGATTGTAAATTTTAAAAATCCAGGCAAAATATTTAAGTTTTCTAAAGCAGTGACATTTAATACATAATTATGATTTGCAGTAGACCTAACAACCTTGTCATTTTCATGTAAATCATTTTCAT
The DNA here is from genome assembly GCF_024139225.1 of Suncus etruscus. Classification (NCBI taxonomy): domain Eukaryota; kingdom Metazoa; phylum Chordata; class Mammalia; order Eulipotyphla; family Soricidae; genus Suncus; species Suncus etruscus. The sequence goes on from NC_064852.1 coordinate 44,148,785, forward strand.
GTAATCTATTTATTATTCTTATATTTATTATATATATTATTTATTTATTATTCTTATATTTTGCATTCCCTTTGCTCAAAGATGTTAACTAACTTACTCAGAATTGGAATCAAGGTGAGGACTTAACACAAATGTTTCCTCTTGGGTTAGGCTCTTGGTTTATTTGTTTGGGAGTGATACCTAGAAGTGCTTGTATCATCTAGGACTTGTCCTAAAGGGACACTCCCTGCACTGCTCAAAGGGACCCTGGGAATCAGAGAATTATCCCAGGACTTCCGATTGCAAAGCAAGTGGTTTGTCTATTGAGCTCTTTCTCTAGCCTTAAACTAGTTCTATTAGAAGGGAATTTAAGTTTAGAATTAACTGTTGCTATTTCACTTTTGTAATGGTAATTTGCTTTAGACTTAAGAACTCCCATGACAGGCCTCAGATATGTGGCAGAAGAAACTAGGCCCAGAACAGCCACTTCCAGAAACTTCAAGGGCACATACCAGGACAGTTAGATAAACTAGCAACACTTTGGTGCCTCCTGGTGATAAACCTTATGTAACTTGTACACCAAAGTCCTGGGCACCCAGTGACTGCCTGAACCCTTCCTCTACTACTTCAGCCAGGTGGTTTAAGCCTGGTTGACACGACACATACTAGAAACCTGCAGTTTTACCATTAGCTTGAAGCCCAAGTGACCCAATAAAAGGGCTTGCAAGTCCCTTCTGTGTCAACATTGCCTGTGAGAGGTGTGACCCATACATACTGGAATAAATTTCTTTGCCTTTTGCATTAACTTGTCTCCTAGTGGTCTTTGTGGGTTGGATCCTAAGTCTGGAGCTAAACATTCCTAACTGTGGTTGGAGTTTTGCGGAGGGAATGTAAATACACAAAGAAAATTTAGTGTATTCCATAAATGATGTTTCAGATGAAAAGTCGTATTAGTCTAATGAAAAAATGTATGGTGCAGTATGAGCCTTAAAATAGGCAAAACAAGAAATGGAAAACGGACTTTGCTGCAATTTCCAAAACTCAGGTAAGCCTAAGCTCAGGGAGCACAAGGGTTGTATGGATAATGAAGGAAGGACATAGATCCGGGGTTGATTGGAGCACTATAAGGAATCCCCAAACAGTACTCATATGCATAAAGTTTCAATAAATAATCATAATATAGACATATTTTCAAATATTGTAATTTTGGTATATGGAAGAAAGATCTTTAACTCAAAATCAATTACCTATAAATGGTAATAGGCTAACCACCAATCTTAAAAAGAATTTCTTGAGTAAAAGGACTGACAACCAAAAACTAAAAAGTTATCAACCTTTATAATGAGGAGACTGAGCTTTAGTCAGAAATAAATGACAGAAGCCATGAAAATTTTAGGCTTTGGATTAAGCTATGTTGGAAGCAGGAAAGGGAAGCAAGGGATATGATGATACAGAACTCAATGGTAAATTCCTAAATATATTGTCGCAGATTTCCTTCTCAAAATTATTGAAAGCCACATAAAATACAATTAATCACAACAAAACCAACTATCCACTTGTCAGTCTCCTTTTCGAGTCCCATCAGCTAGAACAATGGAGCATTTGTATATCTCCTATTCTAGTCAAGTTGCTACAGAAACTGATGGGAGATTGAATTAGCCATTGCAAGATTTGACTGTTCCTATCTAGCACAGTTATGGAAATTAAAAGCTAGAAAAATAAGGAGTCAGACACTTACATGTCTTCCTCCAGCATAGGCAGAAATACTTATAAATGAGATATTATGTAGGAATTCATTCACATAAAATGAATTTCACCAAATTCATTCAACATTCAACTTTTTATAGACATGATTTAACCAAGTCATCTAGCATAAGATTATAATGCCCAAGTAATAGTGAATATACATCCTGTCATTGAACGGAACTGAAAGATCATAAAATAGATCTGTTTTAGAGTCTAAATTAGGCGTTCAAATAAGAAACATAGAAACCTCTCCTAAAAAATGAAGTCAGGAAATTTGCTTATACATGGTAAGACATGGAAAGAAAGAATCAATGCTTAGTGATAAGTTAGAGGAAGAAAAAAAGACAGAATAATTTCATTACTTTTCAAGATATAAAATAGCACAGACTAATTTTTTTGTAATTGTTGTTGCTTGTTTTTTTCTTCTTTTTTTTTATTTTGCCTTTTTTCCCCCTGTGCTTTGATTTGTCTTTATTTTAGGATCGTAGTTAGTATTTGGTTGTTGTCTTTATTGCTGTGGTACTCTTCAGTTTTTTTGTTTGCTTTGGTTTTGGTTTTGGTTTTTTGGGGTTTGATTTTTTGTATTATTTTTATGTTTTCCTTCCTTGTTCTCTTTCTTTTCTTAAACTGATTTTTATAGTCTCTAGAAGGACTCCTCTGTTTTCTGCTTGTTTGAATTTTTGCCCCACCGTTTTTTCTTTTTTTTTCTTACCTTCAAACAGAACCACATAACTTGAACCATCTTGTGCTGTCTTACAAATTGAGGGGGAGGGGCCGGCGAGTTGGTGCTAGGGGTAAGGTGTCTGCCTTGCAAGTGCTAATCAAGGACCACAGTTCGATCCCTGGGCATCCCATATGATCCCCCAAGTCAGGGGCAATTTCTGAGCATCAAATGGGTGTGGCCGAAAAACAAAAAAAAATTGAGGGGGAAATAATGTAGTGCACCAAGACCAAACTGTCATATGAACTTCGAGTAGAAGTAAAAAATGATCAGACTTAAACACCAAATCCAAATCCAACTGGGGTGGAGGGAGAATAACTTTGGTGGTGAGAATGCCCCTGATTCATTATTACTAAGTATCTAAAATACTACCGTGAATGATTAGTAATTCACTTTGGTCAAAATAAAAATTATTAATAAAAAATAATAAAAACAAATACGAACAAAAAAATAACATGAGACTAATACCCAAATACAAAAGTTGATGGGGTACAGTTTGAACAGAGAAGGGACCACTCTGACAATAATTGTCGGAAGCAATCACTTTGGACAAGAAGCAAGTGCTGAAAGGAGGTAAAGTAATCTGTATGTAAACCACAGCGGAAGGAAAGGAAGGAAGGAAGGAAGGAAGGAAGGAAGGAAGGAAGGAAGGAAGGAAGGAAGGAAGGAAGGAAGGAAGGAAGGAAGGAAGGAAGGAAGGAAGGAAGGAAGAAGGAAGGAAGGAGGAAGGAAGGAAGGAAGGAAGGAAGGAAGATGAAAGAAAGAAAGAAAGAAAGAAAGAAAGAAAGAAAGAAAGAAAGAAAGAAAGAAAGAAAGAAAGAAAGAAAGAAAGAAAGAAAGAAGAAAGAAAGAAAGAAAGAAAGAAAGAGAGAGAGAGAAAGAAAGACAGACAGACAGAGAGAGAGAGAGAGAAAAGAAAGAAAGAAAGAAAGAAAGAAAGAAAGAAAGAAGAGAAGAAGAAAGAAAGGAAAGAAGGAAGGAAGGAAGGAAGGAAGGAAGGAAGGAAGGAAGGAAGGAAGGAAGGAGGAAAGGAAGGAAGGAGGAAAGGAAGGAAGGAAGGAAAGAAAGAAAGAAAGAAAGAAAGAAAAAGAAAGAAAGAAAGAAAGAAAGAAAGAAAGAAAGAAAGAAAGAAAGAAAGAAAGAAAGAAAGAAAGAAAGAAAGAAAGAAAGAAAGAAAGAAAGAGAAGAATGACAGAAGAATGAGAGAGATAGAGGGGTCGGGAAATGATATAGATAGGCAGTGGTCGGCAACCTTTTTTTTCAACTGAGCCAAATCTCGCAAAAAAAAAAAAAAAAAAAAACACGATTGAAATTTATTTTGAGAGCCACAAAGGACATGCACTTACAGAAGCTCAGAGCAGAGTCCTGAGTCCTGGAGCGGCCGCCCGGCACACAGAAGAGCCAAATTAAAAGTGTAAGGAGCCACATGATATCTGATAGAGGAAGAGATAGAGGAGTAGGGAAGCGTGTCAAGCAGGTAGGATCTTGGTGGAAAACACTGGTGGGAAACTAGGTAAATTGGTAGCAGGAAATGAACACTTATGAAGGAAATAATTTTGGAACATTGTATGACTGAAACTCAAACAATAAATTTTTTAAAACTATCTCATGATGATTCAATAAAATATAATACTATGCAGCCGTCAGGAGAGATGAAGTCATGAAATTTTCCTATACATGGATGTACATGCTATTATGCTGAGTGAAGTCAGAGGGAGAGAGATAGACGCAGAATAGTCTCACACTCATCTACAGGTTTTAAGAAAAATAAAAGACATTTTTGCAATAATTCTCAGAGACAAAAGAGATGAGGGCTAGAAGGTGAAGCTAAAGCCATGAAGCTCACCACAAAGAGTGATGAGTGCAGTTAGAGAAATAACTACATTGAGAACTATCCTAACAATGTGAATGAATGAGAGAAGTAGAAAGCCTTTCTCGAGTACAGGTGTGGGTGGGGTGGGGAGGAGGAAGATTTGGGACTTTGGTGGTGGGAATGTTGCCCTGTTGAAGGGATGTGCTCTTAATATGACTGAAATCATACAATTACAATCCTATTTGTAATCACGGTGTTTAAATAAAGATGATTAAAAATATTTTTTGAAAAACTTCTCCTGAGTATTGAGAAGTTAAATAGGGAAATATAGTAGAAAAGTCATAAATAGGAATAGAGAAATCTGCAATGACCTATTGTTGCGATTTTAAAACTCTCAACTGGCTTCAGCTGCTATATATAACTGAAGGATATATGTTTCTGCTAACAGAGAATTCCACAGGAGATATATAATATTGCCTCTATTTCTATGATGATTTTGTAGGATTTGAAGAGATAGAAACAATTCTGTAAAATTTGTTAGCTAAATTTTGTCTAATATTTTCTTGTGATTAAATCCTTGTTTATATCTTTCTGAGACTAACATAAAACATGTTGTTTTTACAAATTTAATTTGATTAAGTGGAGAACAATTTGGGCTAGCCTGTGAGTGATGAGGTTTACTTTGAATACTGATAAGGATGGTGTCTACAAGTCTTTTCCTCAGAAATTTGCCCTTCTGAGTTTTGTAATGCATAGGTATTTTCGAATAATGTACAATAAAACAATTTAAATTTGATCTTTACCACACTTAATTTTCATCATTTATTTGCTGTTCAAGTGAATCCTGATTTATAGTGTTATATATTTCTAGATTGCTTTTAGATATTTAACAAAATGTAGTCACTGTTTGGCCTTATTGTTTGTAGAATAAGAATTATTTTCTATGATTTTTTGGAGGGGTTAGATCTACTAGTACTCGGGATTCACTTCAGAGATCCACACTCAGAGATTAGTCTAATAGACTTGGGGGACCATATGGGTTGCCAGGATCAAACTTGGCTAATCACATTTAAGACAAGCTTCCTTACCATCTATACAATTTCTCCAGCCTCTAATTTGATATTTTCTCCCTCTCTAGTATCAACCATTTCTCAAAGGAGCCTTTTTTTTTTTTCAAATAAAATAATACCTAGGAGTTAATCTTGGCCTGTATTTTTTATTGTTGCTATGGTTTTGATGCTCTCAGGCTCTTTCAGTAAACAGTTAGTGAACATATTTATAAAAATCTGCATGTGCAGTCATAGTTCATATCTGTGTTAATTTCTTCCTGTATCTATCTCTCTAACTATAGGGGTCACTCTAATTCATTTTATCCTTTCCATATTTGTAACTCTACTCTTATACCTGGAATAACTTCTCCTTAATGTAATTAGTGTTATCATTTTTATAACTTCTCCTTAATGTAATTAGTTGTTACCATTTTTAACCCAACTTTCAAATCTAATTTTAACCACAGCCACATCTACAGTCCTGCAAAGAGAGCCATCTGACATGACTTGTCATTCATGCTAGGATTGTGGAGAAGACCCTACTAGTCTCTCAAGTTCTGACACATGCTTTATAATAACTTAAAGAGTATAAATAGAAGAAATTTCTGTAGCTTTAAATATCTAAGGACTATATTTTAGTTTTCTGTGCTGCAGGATGAGCTAATTTAAACAGCATCTCATTAGCTTGTATTTCAAAGCAATTACGTATTTCTATGATACATTGGTCTGAATCAGGAATTGGCTTTGTGGTTCAAATTTTTACTCTAATCTCTCAATACCTGAGAAATATAAGAATAGTGAATGATAATTTTGCATTATAATAATTAAATAAATTTATATTTAAACTAATATTTAATATGTATTAAATTATATATTATAAAACCAGAGCCATTTAAAAATTGGAAAAATTTAATTTATTTGAGATCTGTGTCTTCACAGGAAAAAAAAGGTGCCAGTCAAGATGTGAAGTATTGCCTGCTCAACCATCTTCATTTTATCACCTACTTTGAGGTAGTGACATAAATTATGATACATATCAGGATTTCCTTAAGATTCAAGTATTCTAAAAAGTTGTAAGAAACTACATCATGAAATCATCTTACGAAAACAAAAATAAATGAATAATTTAAAAAATCATCACTAAGAAAAAAACAAGTCTACAAAATAAAATCTAAGTCACCTCATTCCTGATCTTAGATTAAACATGCCAAGCTCCATTAGTCTCTTATTTGCATGGTCATTAACAGAAGGCTGGCCTCCAACTCTATTTATTTCAATCAACATTTTCTTATGTAAACTCCTAATGCTTGATTATACAACCGCAAAATTAATTGAGTATAACCTCTAATTCAAATTCAACATTAACTCTCTTCTTGAACTAAAACATGATTAATTATAAAAATAGCAGAACCCTACATGTATAGTACTTCAAGAGAAAAGGATCATTATTTCAGTTACCTGCCAGATGTTAACAAAGTGGGATGATCAAATTGCCATTCTTGGTCTGATATCAGATCTGTTCATTAGTGAGCCTTGCATACTTTTTATTGCTTTGCATTAGAATTCACAAAACAGAATACATTTAATCAAAGCTGAAGTTTCTAGATGAGCAAAAAGAAATTTCATGTGTGATAATGCAAGACAATTGAAAATAGATAGAAATATCTTCTAAGTCCTATGAACAAAAGCATGTCTAATACAAAGTTCTTTCTTAACCAACACAAGAAAAAGAAAAGCTGTGCTCAGCATTGTTTATCAATTCAAGTGTATCAATTCTGTTTTCTACATATTGTGGCTTCCCTGCCTGGAGAAATCAAAACACAAAAAACAAAAACCTTCTTTCAAAGAAATGTTTTAAATAGCTGCAGTTGGCTCCCTTCATTTTCTTACCCCGAGTAGTAACCCAGAAAATAAGAAGTGCATAAAATAATGGGTTGGGAGTTGAGGTGAGGTAAACAACAAAAATAAATTTCACTGTGCCATGAAATTATATTTCATTATTATCTTATATACTCAACAGCTAGGGCTGAAAAAAAGTGAGTTCCAGTGCACTGTTAGTACTAAATACCTTAAATAATTCAGGTTTTTATCACTCTCCTGGGTTTCTCTAAAGCTGGTTGCTGAAAGCCATATTTGGTGACTCAGAATCTACAATGTGATGATCTTGGTGATGCAAGAGAAGTTATATTGTGAGTTGGAGTGGATTAGTTTGGAAAATTGGGAAAGTACCACTAAAGGAGATATCAGGTGCCATTAGTCAATCCAAGGAACCAAGTGGAGTTCAGTGTATTCTATCCTCATAACTTTGGCATCTTACCTTGTAGATTGCTACTATATATATTCTTTAACAAGGCTAAAAAAAACTCTTGCTGAATTCTTTGAGTTTTTTTTTTGGGGGGGGGGAGGCTCAAGAGAGAAATTCTGAAGCAGCTGATGACTTGAATTAGGTCCTAGTGAGACTAAAGGAAGACAATTAGCCAAAAAAATAAATATATATACGTATATATCTAGAGAGAGATTAAAAATACCTTATTCAACTGCCTTATCTGCGTAATAACACTGAACATGACTGTCACTCTGAAGACATATTAGCTCATTTAGGTAATTAGTGTGAGCAGCATGTTTCCCTACTTATTCCATTCAATTATAGGGTTCTCACTTTGTCATTACTGGAGTGTCTTAATGTGACTTGTAATTAGTGTAATTACAATCCAATGTTAATTATTTCTGCCACTTAGACATAATTTTATATAGTAATGGTCTCTAATCTTAATAACCTTATTATGTTGTTTATTCAAACAGGAATTAAGTCTTCTTTCATGCGTCAAATATGGAGATTACAAAAAAGTACTGCTTGTGTCATTTTGGTAGTTACGACAAGGGAATCTTAGAAATAGCAAAATCATATTTGAGACAATGTCTGCATGTGCAAACAATTACAGCAGTTCTTTCCTGTTTCCAGAAATATGCCAATGTATCTCCAAATAACGATGTGCACAGACAATTTGAGTCTTGACTTGCTCATGAGTTCTGAGACGAACTCATGTGTGCATATCTAGAAGAAACCTATTAGGGTGTTTCATGTTATTAGTACACTCATTGCTGCTGACCATTTAATGGATGATTGCTCTAAGTAACTAAGCATTGTATACAATGTAATATCACCTAAGATTTGAAAAGTACATTATCTTTTTTTTAAAGTGCTTTTAACTGTGTTATTACAGTTAATCCTGAAAACGACTTAGTTGGAATAGCAATGGCAGGCATCATCTTTGAAAAGATTGAAAGTAAAATGTATTATTTTTCAGGTTCACTCTGCTGCTAATCAAAAGGCTATATAGCACAGTCGTTAATAGCCTAGGCTTGAGAGTTAGTTTTCTAGGTTTTGAATCCTGGAAACTCCATTTAGAAGTTAAACATCCTGAAGCAAGTCACTTAACCCTTTTCTGCCTCAGTGTTTTCTGCATAACAGGAATAGCAATGTTTGTCTTAGAGAGGAATTATGAAGTTTAAATGGGCACTGGAGAAGTCTAGAGGAGTTTGGTGTTTTTTATTTTTATTTATTTGGCAGAACTTAAAACTAAATAAATGTTGCTATCATTGTTACTCTCAAAGACATAATCAACTTTTAATTTGTGTCTGCTTTTGTACTCCCGTAAGCCATGTAACTCCTTATAGATTTTCTCATTAAAGACCAGGTCTGTGCACACTGAATTTTTTGTTTGATATATTTATATATACTTATATAAGTAAGTATATCCATTTAGAAATAGATTGTTCAAAGACTATTTGTTAATGCTATAATGAATTTAATAATTAACTATGTTATAAAATAATGCAATGGCTGCAAGGAAAATTTTTTATTTTATTTATAGAAATTTTATTTTACTCCACAATACTATTGTTTATAAAAGCAACAATATTTTATACTTTTTGACATATTCTGTGTATCATATTTTTACTTTTCACATAATTTCAAAAATTGCTGATATGATCAGTAAATTCTACACACCTAAAGAAGTGCTTTGCAATATCTCTAAAATTTTATAATTTTATTTTTCTTCACATTGATTAAAATGAGAAATCAAAGTAGAAATTAGATATAAATTATTAAATAAAAGCAAACAAAAATTTTAAATTCTTCTTCTTTTTTTTTTTTTTTTTTGGTTTTTCGGGCCACACCTGTTTGATGCTCAAGGGTTTCTCCTGGCTAAGCGCTCAGAAATTGCCCCTGGCTTGGGGAAACCATATGGGACGCTGGGGGATCGAACTGCGGTCCTTTCCTTGGCTAGCGCTTGCAAGGCAGACACCTTACCTCTAACGCCACCTGGCCGGCCCCTAAACTATTCTTTATATCAATAATTTTAGTACAAAATTTTAGTACTTTTTATTTAGTGGATCTCATACTTTTAGAACTATTATGGAAGGATATTAAGTCTTATAAAACAATTTGAAAAATTTTATTTCCTTCAAACTAAATTTGTTTTCCTAATTTTCAGGAACACAATGATTCTGTACTTAATTTTAAAATAACTTGGCTTCTTTGGACACAGGGTCCATTCTTTGATGAAGTTGGCAAAATTAAGTATTCTTATAATTTATTCATTAATAAACAAGATTTTTTGTTCCAAATTCAGACCCTAATTCAAAAAATTAATTAACATATAAATTTTTGGTGATGGATATTTAGAATATTTTTAAAGACCTCAGGTAGGAGGAATATTAGCTCTTGAAGTGTGCTCTAAAAGCCAAAGAAAGCCATGCCTTCTGGAGTTTATAGCTGTACAAATATAACTGTTTGGTAAATCTTTGGAATGTACACTCCTGCCAGAGAACTGGTCATTAAATACTAACTGCCAGATCTTCTTAGGATTTTATTGTTTATAATTATTTGCATGTGGAACTGGGAACATTTTGTTAGATGTTCTAAAATAACCCAAAATTGTCAATTCCTTAATTTTTCATTTCTGGTCAAAGGCAATGGCTCACATTTAGACAAACTTTAGTTAAATGTATGTATGTATGCAGTCTCACTACCAGCATTTTAAATTTAAAATATTAGTTTCCAAGTTGTTCCTTGGTTAAGAATACATAATTCCTCTAGCTTGCTGACAGTGCTCCAAATATGGCAATGATGTCCACTAGAAAACATCTCTTTAGCTCTTTGTCCATTCCATTATTGTTTTAAAAACACTACTTTGGAATGTTGCTAAATATGAATGACTAAGATGTAGAGGCAGAATTCCCATCAATGGATAGTCAAATGGGCGAAGGTCATGAAAGAAAATATATTTGCATGTTCAGAGATAGGTGAGGCATGTCTATTTGACTAAATTTCCTACCTTGAACTGGTCATTTGATTTTCATCTATACATCTTACTTTCAACATTTGGATATAACAACTTGTGCGAATATTTTTCAAATATACTTATTTTGAATGCTTTATATATACCTAGATAAATACGTTACTAATAAGATGATTTTATAGATAAAGGTGTTGTCTATAAAATAAAGAACTGTTACAAGTGATTATTAGATATTCATTTTCTATAATTAGGTATTTTGACAATGTATATCGTATAGTTTTGTCATCAAATAGTAATGGGTTCAAATCCAGACTTTATTATTTCAGAGGTATGACTTGTTTTATTTAATTTATTAAGATATAAAATTCTTACCAATTAATCAAATGAAAGTATCTCTAAAGGCTATTATGATTATTATATAAGACTATGAATGTAGTATACAACAAGTTCTGTAACTAAAACCATGTGACAACTGTAATTATTACAATTAGGGCATAATAAACATGTTAAGCGTTATGATACTTAAAAGGGAAATAATTGGAGAGTTCTAAGTTTATGATGGTGCTTTCTTCTTTCAGAAAATGTCCCTTTTCTAAGGAAAATTTAGAACAAAAAAGAGTCCTCAGGAAATAATCACAAGCGGAAAATTTTAGGTAAAGAAAAGTGATAAGTGATAAGTGCATATTTGATTGGTTTTAATTTTGTTTATGTTTCTATAATATTTTGTTCTACCTGATAGATAAACAGTAGATACAAGTCAAGAGTACTAAAGTGAATTAAAGGGTTATTACTAATTTCTATATATAGCTTAATAAAAATGTTTTAATTATGCTTTTATAAAATTGAAATTAGTAAATGAAGTTTTCCTAACAGTTTATTTCACTAAGTTAAAATCATTAGAATTTATATCAAATTCATATTTTACTAATTCAATTTTATTGTATTTATGTTGTGAATGATACCCAGTAGCTTATTGACTTTGAATTATTAGTGTTCCATTTCAATTTCTCTAAATCACAAGTTACCTGATGATTGATCCAAAGAATTAAATAGCTTCAATTCCTTGTGATGCTAAAAATAAAATTAGGAATACATTATTTCTTCTATTTTAACTATATGAATACCACCATGCTTCAAATAATAAATGAAATCTAAATTTTACATATATTTAGCATTTTTCAAGTATTTTAAGATATGAGAAAAATATTTTATAAATATGCAACTCATAGATAAGCATTTTAACAGATATAATGAAAAAACTGCATTTCAGACTTGAAAAAATATAATTGAGACCAGAGCGATAGCACAGCAGTAGGGCGCTTGTCTTGCATGTGGCCAACACAGGATGGACCCCAGTTTGATTTTCTGCATCCCACATGGTTCCCTGAGCCTGCCAGGAGCAATTTCTGAGTGTAGAGCCATGAGTAATCCCTGATTGCTGCTGGGTAAGTATATATACATTGTATATATATTTTTATAAAAACCATATATATATTACAGTTTGTATATATTGTGTCTATAAAATGTATATGTTTGATAAGGTATATGGTATAGTTTTGTCATCAAGTAATAATGGGTCAAATCCAGACTTTATTACTTCCAGATGTATGATTTGTGTTATTTAACTTCATTAAGACATCTATTCCATCCATCCCCAGGGTTGAGAGAGATTCTGATATTCAGGACTTTTCTTGATGCTGAGATCAGGGCCCAGGCTGTGGCCAGTCATTGTAGAGCTGGACATTGCAAATGATTTCCTGTTTCCTTAGGTCAGTATTCCTCTAGATTCACCCTGAGATTACCAGAGTACTTGTAACAGTCTCTGTTACTGCCCAACCTGCTCCTACCATTAAACTTCTTTCCCCTTTTAACTTTAATTTAATCTTTTTTTTGGGGGGGGGGTCACACCCGGCAGTGCTTAGGGGTTACTCCTGGCTCTATGCTCAGAAATCGCTCCTGGCAGGCTCGGGGGACCATATGGGATCCCGGGATTCAAATCACCATCCTTCTGCATGCAAGGCAAACGCTTTACCTCCATGCTATCTCTCTGGCTCCTAATTTAATCTTAAAGAAGAGAAAGAGGGCTTTGGTGTCCCATAGCTAAATTTTGAGATTTACAATCTGTATTAGAAATAAGTCTACTACAGAAAGTAAAAATATTTTATCTGGATTTATGCAAAAAAAAAGTCATAGTGCCATGAAACATCAAAAAGCAAATCAAAGGTGTCAAGAGAGAAAAAGCAAATGTTTCTCACTTTTACAGAACATCCAGTTTAACAGAAACTATATTTTTGTTCCTTTAGTTCTATGTGGAAACCTTGATATGCTATAACTTCTAAATGTCCAATTTTCTAAGAGCATGAATCTTGAGCATCTAAGATCCTTTGTCAAAGACTTCTCCAAAAAAAAGCATTAAAATATTTCTGAAGATGTAATTTAAATATCTGCTTATAATAATTCGGTTTGAACATAAATGTTTTTAATGTATCTTTCAGAGTTTTACATTCCTATTTACTCATTTTGTTCTGTAAACTTTCTCAATTCCAACTCAGATTCAATCAGCTCATTGAACAGAATTTCTTTCTTATTTTATTAATCATATTCCCATCTATTACCTTTTTTGCATAAACCATATGCCATTATTTCCTATAGTCACATCTGACCATTTTAACCTTTTATATTACTGAGTTGATCTTGATCTCTCAAGAAATTTGGAAACGAGTTGCATAACATTCTTTCATTTAACATAACAAAATTTTATTTAATCCTACTTATTAAAGACTGTTAAGACCTTCCCGAATAAAAGCATTACTTAGTTCTATCTCTAAAGGATTTTGGTTACTCACAGTCAAATATTTTGGCAAAGGGAGTTTATCATGTTGTAAATTAACTACAACATACTCATCCTTAAAAATCTTATCATTAGAAGTTTGCTTTTTTAAACAGATATTAAGAAGTTTAAAAGATATTGAGAAGGTATTAAAAAGTTTACAATTACCATGAACCAGTGAGGATTTTCATTTGTAAGTAAGGCTTTATTAAGTCCAATATTAAGTTTGATAGATGGTGACAAAACTGACTTGAGCCAGAAAAGGAGTTAGAAGAGCTCCTAACTGGTGGTAAAATAGGATTTATTTGAATTTATTTATTAGGATTATTAGGATTTATATATTGGGATTTATTCTGTTTTTATAATCTATCTTATTTTCTACTCTATGTAACTGGATAAAGGAGGCTACTAAAGACAGTGATATGTTGGCAAGTAGCTCCCTATCCTTCCATGTGAGCTGGGTGTGACCCCCTCTTAAACCCACTAAATCCCAACTTTGAGAAACTTAGCTTGGTAGGGGTGGGGCACAAGGACACCAAGGCAGGATTTAAACCCAGACATCACAAAAATGTCTCCTACCCCATATCCCCTATTGTGTCTCCAGCCTCTGACAGCAAGAAATCCATACTTCTCCTTCCCACTCCACGCACATACTGCCCATAGTCCCACTGCCCCCACAAAACTCACAGACACTTCAGTTTATACCAGATGGTCCTAGGCAGATTCAGTCCTACATATTTTTCCTTAGAAAATATACAGCCTTCAAGAAAAACCCAAGTTTTGGGTAAACTTGCTTACCTAGAATAAATAAACCCTGAACATATATACCACTGAACACCTCTTACACAATTAAGCAGACTGCTTTTTTAAAACACCCTGAAACTCTAGCACCAAAATCCACCCAATAAAAAAAAAAAAAAAAAAAAAACAATAGGGAAACTAAGGAAGACACCAGCAGCTGGGGATATGGAGAGAAATTCTACCAAATTTCCATGTACTCCAAAGAATAGATGAGGAACTAAAATTAGCATTTAATTTATTAGCAATAGAATTCAAGGAATCACTAGCCCAATAAATTAAGAAATACATAGAAGAACAATTCAACCAACTCAAAGAACTCTATCAGAAGATGAGAGAATCCATACAAATGGAACTAAAAGAACTAAAAAAATAGCTAGCAAGTCATAGTAGTCCTCCAACTACAAACTATAAATAGATATCTACTGGCTTTCTATAAGTTTGTGTGAGTGGGTAGGTGGTGAACTCCTCTATGTTTTTCTAATCTTTATTGGACATAATCTTTGCCTCTATTGTATATTGTATATTGCCTATATTGTATATAGTTCCTGCTACATATTATCCCTTTCACCATCTTTCAAAACCCCTTCTATCCTCTTACCCCCTCGTTTCTGATCTTTTCCTATTCAATCCTCTTCACCCTCATCTCTTAACTCCTCAGGAAATAGGAACTTCCCTCTGCCTCAGAAAGCTTGCACCAAGCTCCAAAGAAAAAAAAAACAAACCTTCCAGCTCCCCATCTTTCACCCCAGCAAGAAGCTGCAGCCACTGCTCCTGCTGACTTATTCTATGCAGCCCTTTTTCTCCCACCTATCCTCAATGTAGATTTTAGTTTGCTATTGGATTCAGCTACCGAGGGACCCCCAGCTAAAGGACACTACTGATCCTGACTGCTGCAAACTCTTTCTCAGACACCACAAGACCATGGTATGGGATGAAAATGTGCCCAGAACCTTACCCTTTCTCAGTCTATCTTAAAAGAGTTAATGGGCATATCTATATTTTTGTATGTTTCTGTAGATGCATTTCCTTAATAGTTATAACTCTTAGTCTTAATTTCCATATGTAGAGGTAGCCTGGACCATTCCTTTATTTTTTTGTTTTGATTCTACTTACTAGAAAATTCTAGTAAAAAAGTCTTGTTTGGGATAAAAACTCAGGTAAAAACCAGGGCACTGAGACTTGCCTAGCATGCTATTTTTTACCCACAAATGTGCCTATAATATAATATGAATCATTTCTTTTTGCATAGGCACACTAAAACGAGGAAATCTTATTTTCTTGGAGGGAAGTGACTGACTCAAAAGACCTGGGCTGACTTTGCTTTTCTGGACAGAGCAAGGCTCACAGTCCTTTCTCTCCCCAGCCACATCCCCTGGTGGTGGAGAGGAGTAAAGGAAACTACAGATCCCCTCCTTGGAATTGCTACTTTTCTCTCCCCCACTTCACATAAGTCACTCTAGAGATCTCAATCGGCATCATTAATTGGCAACCATGAAGGGATCTTGTAGTGAAGAACTTGAGGACAAAGGGAATCATATAAATATGCTGAGGAAATGTACTTTTGGAAATGACTGTGGGGAGGATTGGAATAACTTCTGTGAATATTTGGCCTCTGTGAGGAGGCACTGCTTCCCTTCTTTGTCTCTTGTTTCATTGACCGAATGGAATGGGCAGAAGGAAACTCACTAATGTAAGAACTTTAAATTTTGGGAGACCATGGATAAAATCAACCTTAAGGCTAGAATTCTTTCAGATAATCTGCTAGCCTTTTAATTGAGGGGACTAGCAAAATATAATTAGGAGACTATTGCGATGTTAATGAGGCCAGCACACAGTATCAAGACTAAGTAGGACTAAAGACTGGCAAAAAAGATCTTGATCAGAAAAGACTAGCAAGTTATCAAGGCAGACTTCTTTCTCTCTCTCTTGATCCAGAAGTGGCAAGAGTGGGCAACCTTTATTTGTGCAAGATCTTAGAAAAATGGCTCTTAATTTTTTCCCAATGCTTGCAATTTGTTTGTGGTAAATAGCTTTGACAATACTGAGTTAAGTTCCTTGAATCTGAGTTACGTTCCAATCTTGAGAGGCTTTATATTTTTTTATCATGAGTGGATATTGGACCAAATCAAATGCTTTGTAAGCATCTGTTGATATGATCAAATGGTTTTCTTTTTTCTTTTTATTGATATGGTGTATTATATTGATTGATTTGTGTAAGTTAACAATTCTTACCCTTCATGATCCTTTGTGAGATTCTACTTAGTATTTTGTTGAGACTCTTTACATTTATATTTATCAAAGATATGGACCTATATTTCTCTCTCTTTGTGGTGAATCTGTCTTCTTTAGGTTTCAGGGTGATATTAGCTTCATACATACTAGCTTTATTTTTATTTGTTTCTGTTTCTTCAAAGTTTTGAAATTATTCACTAGTGAATCCATCTAAGTCTGGAAGACTTTTTTTGAGAGGGGAAGCTTTTTGATTACCATTTCAATCCTTAATAGTGATAGGACTGTTCAGGTTTTTTAGTTCATCTTGTTCAAACTTGTGAACTTATAGGCATCCACATGTTTATACAACTTCCTCCAGTTTCTCTTGTTTTGTCACATAAATATTTTCTTTTTTTTTTTAACCATAGAAACGTCTTTATTGAAGGGTACAGGAGTCATGCCGAGGGGACATGCAATGAAGGGGCAGTTCTGAGCTGTCCTTGGTGGTCAGGGCCCCATATCCTCCCTGGACCCCCCTGGGCCTTTCAAGGGTTTCCCTCAGACTGTTGGTCTGGCCCTGGTGCTGTGAGATCCTTTGGGCCAGTCACTCAGATTTGGTGTTTGGGACCTGTGACCAGAAGGTAGATTGAGATGAGGGCTCCAGCATTTGAGATCCCTTCAAGACCTTGGGGCCCTTCATGTATTAGAGGTGGACTTTTAGAATTTAGGGTTCCCTTAGGGCTGGGATTCTTGGAATTTGAACATCTTGAGATCCATGAAGGTGGTTTCCAGGGATGAAAATTCCAGTTTGGGATCTCTTGGTGCCTATGAACAGGGCTTGAGGTGCCCAGTAGCCTGGGATATATATCCTGTCTGCAGTCTCCTCTATCCCAGGCACAAGGACCTCTATAATTGGGGTTCTGGGGGGCTGGGGGTTGGGATTTTAAATTTAAATTTGATTCGCCGCCAAATCTATGATTTGAGGATCCTGGGACTAAGAGCCTTTGGGCCTTCTAGGGGATTATTATAGGACTTGGCACAGGGGAGCTTGGGACATGTACTGTTGGGGCTTAGGATCCCCGGAGTGTCATATTGGGGCCTCCAAATTTTGGGGTCCCCCAAAGGGGGAAGTCATTAAAAAACAGAGAATTTTTCTGGGAACCTGGCCAGCACAATGGCTGTGGGCCGTGTGAGGTGGGCTTCATACAAGGCACTGGGGGTTTCTTGAGGGTGCAGAGGGCAGGAAGACTTGGGGGTCCCGTAATTAGCACTTCCAGGAATGTTTTGGTGTCTATAAATTGGGGGTGACAGTAGGCTGGTTGATGTGGGTCTCTCCTCGAGAGGTAAGAGCAGGTTCTTGCAAATGACAGGGGTCAGTGATTCCCGTTAAGGGCTCAAAGATGATCGTGGTGGGTCACAGATTCTAGAGGGGGCTGATGTTCGATGCGGGAGAGAGGCATGAAGGTCTATTACTGTTGTTCTGGAGGTGTTAACTGCATTTAGTCAAAGGGTCCTGATCTGGTGGGGAGGGACTTGACAATGAGAGACTTGGGAATATTCTGTTGAGGATCATCACATGGAGGTCACCATCATTTTGGGGATGTGAAAATCTGCTCAATAAGGGTTCTGTTCTGAGGGGTTAGAATAGGAACTAGCCTGAAGGTGCTACACTCAGGGAATCTCTTTATGGGTAACTTGGGGTCTGTATTTGGGGGATTATCATGTTAATAATGGGGCCTCAGTGGTAGTGGGTTGGCTAATGGGGGTCTCTATTCTGGATGTATTACTGGGAATCTATCTCGGGGTGACTTAGGAGCATCTTGTGTCAGGAGAAGCTAGAGGGGGTTCTTTGTGGGCAAGCCCAGGCCTCTAAGACTGCATCTCTGCCCTCAGCATCCAGGGAAACCAGCAGCAGAAGAGCAACCTGGAGATGGAGTTCTCTGAGGCGATGTCCTTTGAGGTCCGGACTGTCGTGAAGGTGCGTTTGGGCTGTGTCATTGTCACCTGGTGCACTTTTTTGGCTCCCACATTGTCCCCAGGGGGGTCATTGGATCCACCAATTCTCTGAATTCACGATGCTGGCGCAAAGACTCCATGCTGTGGTGGGCAGGTGAAGTACCGGACACCAAAGACAGAGCCATCATGCTTGCCTGTAGGCTGCTCGAGCTCAATGCCATACCAGTAACCTGGAGCAAAGACTGTCTTCCCATAGAAGCGCACAACCCCCTGCTTCTGGCCTGCAAGGAGTACTTGGTCTCTGACCTCAGCCTTGGCCCCATCACGCTGCTGCAGACTGCCCAGGGATGGGGATGAGGGTGGCTTCTTCTTGCCTTTATGTTCTCTGCGTCCTTTGCCGGTAACACTGGAGAAGTCCATTCGGGGGGTCCGAGGAGTGGAGGTGACACATGAGGGGGGCGCATCCACTGCTTTGGAGATCTTGGACACAGAAGCAAAGAGACCCTGTTTTGGGTGGCAGATGAAGTAGCAGAGTCCCCCAATGCTGCCATCGTTCTTGCCTTCCGGTTCATCAAGCTACACGCCTACCCACTGGCTGCTGGCAAACTCAGTGGTCCCACAGAACCTCAGCGTGCCCGTCTTCTGGCCATCCAGGAGTACTCGGTCTCCCAGGCGCAGGCCCAGTGCGCTGAGCATGAGATTGCCAGGGACGTTATCATAGTTGGGGAGTGTGACCTTGGGGAGGAGGGCGCAGGAGAGTGGCGCGGCCTCTTCCAGCACCGTCTGCAGCTCCTTGGCCACCAGTGCTGCCTCGGCCTTGTCCAGAGACATGTCCATGGGGTCTGGAACCACCTCTGCTGGCACCTGTCCCTTTCGGTTCAGCAGCTGCTGGGTTGGCACCGTGCTCCAGCAAACACTTGGCGGCTCCCAGGCATAGGTTGGAAGCTGCCATGTGCAGGGCTGAGCCGTGCACCCTTCAGTAGCACATGCACAAGGTCGGGTACGTCAAAATAGGCCTCATAGTGAAGCGCGTTCATGTTGGTCCAATGGCTGCGTAGGATCACGTTGGCGCCCAGTGCCAGCAACTGCTGGGACAGGCGTACAGCTGCGGCTGGGTCCCCGACTCGGTGGGCCCCCGCCTTGCACACATAGTGGGGAGTGTCATGTCCGTCAGTCCATAGTGATCCTTCACGTGGCAGCCACAGCGCAAAATCTCATTGCCAATGACATCGATCTTCTGTTGAACTTGGGGTACCCACTGGCGCACAATGGCAAACAGTTCGGGGATGGTGGTCTGGAGGTCGAACAGAATCTCCTGGCATGCAGGGTCATTGTGGTCGAAGAAGGTAAAGGCGTAATCCTTGGGGACGGGGGCAGGGGCTGAGGGGTGCACCACAGGCTTCTGCCTGCGCCCCTGGGTGGGGCTGGGAGCCTCAGGCACCGGTTCCTCCTCCTCCTCCTCCTCTTCTTCCTCAGGCCAACGGGGCAGGATCTGTCTTAGTCATGGTCCCCAGTAGCCCTTGGGCAGACTCGGGTTGAGGCTCCACATAAATATTTTCAAAGTAATCTATAATTTCTTTAGTATCTGTAGTGACATAAGCCTTTTTATTTCTGATTTTGTTTAAGTTTCTCTCTTTCTTTGAAAAAATAATATATAACATTTTAAAGTAATGCATAACAAGTTCTGGGTAACAAATTGGAGACAACAAAAAAAATCAGTCAATTTAGATACAAAGCATCTGATCTTAAGAAAGACTGAAAATATTATAAATGAGAGAACCTAGAATCTATGAATAAAATATAACATTAAATCCTATGATAATTAGAGTTCTATCAAGATAATAAAATTAAATTGAATAAGTAAATGTCAGAAGTTCTTCAAAATAGGCAAAAATTGAAAAACAAAACTGAGAGATTTCTTCTCAACTTAGGTTGAAAAAATTTCTTTAGATAAATAATATAATATCTGAAGTTAAATATGTATAATTAGTGTTCTATTTATTTATTAAATATGTATAATTAGTGTTATGTTTATTTAAATTTATTTAAAATTAAATAATTTTATATATTACCATATGTATATATGAATAAGTCAGATATAAATGAAGCAATACAGCATGAATACAATTATTATTCTGAGTTGCAACTTCAAATAAGCAAGGTATAATTGAGATAAGTTCTCTTTTAAACTGGCAAAATGAGATTAGAAAAAAAGCCTTATTGGCATAGTATGAATAAGAACTAGAATTACAGTGAATTAAACATTGCCTAGTCTTCTAAATAATGTATAACAGTAATTGGAAACAAAATTATTAAATATCATAATTAAACAGTTTAAATAGTGAAGCCAGAGCAATAGCACAGTGGTAGTCATTTACCTTGCATATGGCAACCTGGGACAGACCTGGATTCAATCTCCAGCATGCCATATGGTCCCCAAGCCTGCAAGGAGTGATTTCTGAGTACAGAGCCAGAGAAACCCCTGAGTACCTCCCAGTGTGGCTCAAAAAACAAACAAAAAGTTTGAATAGCGATGGTAAAAGGATTCCAAGTTAAATCACTTACTCATAACACAATTTATAGATATAGCATATAGAAACTATTGCATTGATGAAGTACAACACTCTATTGCCACATGAATGTTATTGCCATTATCTAGAATCTAATAGAGAAACATTACTACCCTTTCTTGTCAGCTGGTATAATTTGACAGCTTGTACAAAGTGATTAAGTGTGATATGTTACATCAAATCATTAATGTTACTCAAAATGTATATTAGTAAATGTAGATAAAATCATTATAATATAGTAATATTGTGAAGATGAATTTTTCTCTGTCCATTAAACCTATTTCAACTGGGTTTTTATATTCAATAACTATGAAAAAAATTATAAGTATCTACTATTTTTATGTTAATGAAATGTTTTATAAGAGGGTATACAGTGGCAATAAAAGAGCTAGAATTCCATTTTTATTTTATAAACTTAAATTTTCTTCTGTGTCATAATGGAAATCCTATGTATTGTCATAAGCAAAAATATAGCTTTATTATTTCCTTTTAATGCTTTTGTATGAAAAAATAATTATACATAAGGATCTATAATATATATAAATATATAAATATATTTAAAAACCATTATTACTTGATTAAGTTAATAGTTTATCAAATTCACTGTTATTAAAGAATAAAAGCTATAAAATATTTAACAGTTTAGTAAATATATAGCACAGTCTATGTCATAGTTAATATAATATAATGATATAATATAATAATATAGCTAATATAATATTCATTATCTTCTCTTTTTTTTGGTTTTTGGGCCATATCTGGTGACACTCAGAGATTAGTTACTCCTGGGTCTATGCTCAGAAATTGCTCCTGGCTCAGGGACCATATGGGACTCCGGGGATCAAACCCAGATCCTTCCTGGGTCAGCCATGTGCAAGGCAAATGCCCTACCACAGCACTATTGCACCAGCCCCTGATTCATCATCTCTAATGTCGAAAGTATTAAAAAATATTAATACTATCTATAAAATATCTCAATTGCCAAAATTTCCACATTGAACATAAAAATTACCAAATCTGAAATTATAAGAAATTAGAGATTTTTGTATTTGTTTTATTTACCTTAATTTTTACTTCAGTAGTTACTTGATGCACCTCATAATATTATTATATTCATTTATTTAATTAGAAAACTATTATTCCTGCCTCTGAGACAGAAAACTCAAATACAAAATAAAAAACATCCTTAGTCAAAAATATAAATACCTTGGGCCTGGAGAGATAGCACAGCGGCGTTTGCCTTGCAAGCAGCCGATCTAGGACCAAAGGTTGTTGGTTTGAATCCCGGTGTCCCATATGGTCCCCCGTGCCTGCCAGGAGCTATTTCTGAGCAGACAGCCAGGAGTAAGCCCTGAGCACCACCGGGTGTGACCCAAAAACCAAAAATATATATATATAATATACATATATAAATACCTGAAATAATAACAAGAATAAATTAAAGACAAATGAATTGTTTAAATGTAACCACAGACTCTAAAATTATACAATAATTAAAATAATTTCTACTGAGAATGAATTAGTTTCATTTAGAAAAATAGGATGACTGAGTAGTATTTCATATTTTAATAAGTTGTAACTTATAATTTATTCTGCTTAGAAATACTCTTGCTTTATATCTCAGATAAGACATAATAGAATTTTTCAAATATACATAATTTCTTCTAAATTTTAGTGATGATTTGTGGTTGTGAATAAATTTTAAACTATAATTTAATTTAAACTCTAAATTTTAAATAATAACAGATTCAGTGGTCAAAACAACATTCAAAGCTGTTCTATTGCACAAGAGGAGAGATTTACAGAGTAGTTACTTAGCAGTTAAATTACCTTTAAAATGTATATGAACTTTTATACGAGTATTCATATAAGTTCTTAATTGATTCAATATGTATCAGCAAATGAACAATTCTTAAAATTTTATGCAATTCCTATTTATCTTTCTAATATGTAAGTCTACTGGTGCCCATTAATGTATAAATCAAATAAAATAAAAGTCAATTTATTATATCTTAGTCCAACCAGGAAATATAAATCACACAATAATTTGAAATTATTTGTAGGGAAATTTAAAATGAAGTACTATAGGTGGTCATAATAATAATTAGCTAGAAATTGCAAACATTGAAGCTAGAGAGACTATAAATAGAGAACTCCTACATTTGAACTTAAATTAAAATAACTATAAAGGGTTCCTTGATGGCACACTATATGACCAGCTAGGGCTGAAGTTAAGATCTTGTTGGAATAGGCAAAGTGTGAGATCTCTGAATGGAGGAAGAGTTGCTGGAAAATTGCACTCTGAGTAACATGTAAGAATGTATTTAAGTCTTGAAATATGAAAGGAAAGATCCTTCAGAGAATCTTCTCATCATTTCTTTTCCAATATAATAGCATTAGAGGAGGCGCTGAAGATAAGCTGCTGATCACTGTATTCAAATGGACATTACCAATCTCTCCATAGCAGAAAAGAAGCATTGCTTTGAATGAATGTTATGATAATAAAAATTAGAAGCTTCCAGAGAGAAGGTAGCTTAATTACTTATTAGAATAACAAAGTCAGAAAAGTTTAAGTTGAAAATCAACCTTAAATGTCTGAGTTTAAGCCACTAATATTTTTAGATTGTTATAATTTTTAAAACTTAATTACCATTAAATTAGTTATTTTCTATGTAAAATTAAAAGTATGAAGTAGCAGCAATAATCAAAATTTTATAAATAATTATCGTCTTTAAGAAAGAGAAGCAAAAAAAGAGAAGCAAATGGTATGTGATTGATTATTTTCTAAGTATGTTTCGGGAAAAAAATTGAAATGAAATTTTAAACAACTTTTCAAATTACTCAGCAGAACAATAGAAATCTGATATATATCACTTTTTCTATCAAATAGTTCAGTGTGAATTTTAAAAATAGGATACTATCATACAATGTATTCAATATATAAAGTTAAGGAGTTTGGCTTATGTTGGACTCATGATGAAAAGTTTTATTTAATGTCCTCTTAAAGATAGAAGTAACTAATAGTAGCCTATAAGAAATGTTTGCTTATGAACATTTTTAGGAGGTATAGTATTATCTTATTGCATAATCATTGAAAAGAAAGTTTTTAAAAGAAATGAAAAATATTAAGCAAATATATTTTTAGAATATACTAAAAATGCATTTAGAAAGAAAATTAAGCTGCAATTAACCACTAAATAAGCAATTTTACTAATAATTCTGTGGTGCTTTAAATGATAAATGAAAATAAATGTATCAAAGTATTTAAAGTTCTGTTTTATTTTCTGAGCAACAGAGTTACTTCAATGTAACAACTGACTAAATTAATCATTTTAATTTTTTACTTGACACCCAAGTTCTAACAATCTCTAAATTCTCACTGTAAGAGAAGAGGCAGCATCTAATTGAAGAAAATTGATGTTAGAGTTTACCAACAAGGACTCTCAGCATTGCTCAGATTTTGCTGCTAGACCCAGTCTGAAACCCTTCCTATCACCACAAATAGTTTTACATTCTGTCTGTGCTCAAATAACACCAGGGAAAAAGAAATGATCACCTATGGCAACTGACAGTAATCTACCTCACAGAATGCCCTGTGTACATTTTGCAGAAAGAAGATTCTACTGCATATTTAACAGAAGTCAGTCAATAGAAGTTTACATAATACTCAGAATAAAAGATTAAATTACTATTTAATTTATTTATTTAACTTTTCTAGTGACCAATTCCATGACAAATTAGACTGACAAACCACACTGTGAAGTCACTCTTCTTGCAAATGGGCCTCCTTTTGGTTTGGGTTTTAAAAATACATTCAATAGTTGAAATATATTCAATTCAGAATAGAAGTGGTGTGTGTGTGTGTGTGTGTGTGTGTGTGTGTGTGTGTGTGTGTGTGTGTGTGTGTGTGTAAGAACTGACTTATTGTTTGATTCTGACAAAGAATCCTTTATCTAGTAAGTTATTTATCGTCTTATGTAGATGTATGCTATGTAAAGAATGACTTTTCATTAAAGCAAGCTTAGCATATTTGCAATTGTCTTAATCCGATGGGAAAGTTTTTGGTTGAAATGGTGGAATTATATAATGTGGTATGTGTTATCCACAAATTGATTCTATGTGGGAAAGAAAAATATTTTTTAAAATGTTTTCTTTTCTTTTGAGATATTTTTTTTTACTTAGGATATTGGTCATGGGAATGTTGCACTGCTGAAGGATTTATATCAAAAAAATAAAGAAAAGAAAAGAAAAGATAAGGCTTCCCAATTCTTACCACAGGCTGTGTTCTTTACACTGACTGTGTAGAAAGAGGAGGTACAATAAATGCACCCCATATACACCTCAACAAAGGTCCTTTGCCTGGTCTGTATTGTGAATTGGGGGACAAAAAAAAGTTTTTTTCTTATGGTTCCACAAAACAACTGTGGCAAGAAGAAAATCTTGGACACACCCAAAAGAAACAACTATTTGTACAGTTGGCAGAATTTATCTGGATTGAATACTTGTATCTTATTTGCTAGACATCTTCTGACTATAAATTTCTGAATATGACATTCTGAATTAAATATATTATTGGTACTTTAGCTACTTGTAATTTCTTTGAATTAAATATATTATATGTATTAGGCCATAATATAATTACATCATAATATAAATTTCCAATGTTGTTTCCATTATTCCAATCTGACTTTATCCTTGCAAACAAAGTTTACCATTGCACCATGCACAAATTGCCCAACTATCTTCTATTTGTTAATAATAATATGATATCCTACAATTGACAAGGAACTTCTAAGTTGAACAAGTAAACTGAAGAAGATTTGATCCATGTGGGCATCACCCTATAGAAAAAAAATAAGAACCTTAAAATATTATTAGTATTTCTTATACTATAGATGCTCTATCACTAAGAAGCAACTGTTACAAAAACTCTTCCGTGGAGCCAGAGAGATAGCATGGAAGTAAGGCGTTTGCCTTGCATGCAGAAGGTCAGTGGTTCGAATTCCGGCATCCCACATGGTCTCCTGAGCCTGCCAGGAGCGATTTCTGAGCATAGAGCCAGGAGTAATCCCTGAACACTGCCGGATGTGATCCAAAAACAAAAATGAAAACAAACAAACAAACAAAACAAAACCTCTCGTAATCTGACTTATGTGATCATTCTTTAAATGCTGCCTTGCCAAATAAATTTATATAGAGGTGTGTACAGGACCCACTGACCATCTGGCTAACACTCATATCCTTTATCTTTAGCCTAAAGGAGCCAGTGACCCAGAGATGACCTTGATCCCTCTCTGGAACCTAATGCACTTTCTGCCTCTTAAAAAGTTCAATCAGCCAGCCACAAGTAATGTACTATATATCCTTCAAGTGCCACACATTTTACACAGATATAATGGTGAACATCAGAACACCAGCAGTCTTGGGTTATAAAACATAAAAAACTATAAACAGTTCTGTATGCAATTTCTTTATGAATATATCATCATGGTATAGCATTGATTTCTGAGCCAATCATAACAAATCTGCAAATATTATACTAAAAATAGCCAGAAGAATTCACATTTTATGTAAACAATGCACTTTTTTATTCTGTCACATTTAATAGGTTATGCCATTTTAGTTTATATTTTTATACTTTAATGTTTAATTCTCTAAGTTATTTATGTTGGACAACTCATAGGTTTTACATAGGTTAACCATCTTATCCTGTGGCCCTCTGTTCTCCAGACTAAGGTACTTACCATAATCAATGTTAATACTAATTTCTGAATTAATATTCTATATTTAGAGAGATTTATCCATTTCTCCCCAGAGGACATAGGTTTTAGATTTTATTTTAATTTGCTACTTTTAATATTTATTTTAAATAATGTCCCATTATCATGTTGTAATCTTCAGCAAAGCACACCAACTCATTCCTTAAAATACATTTGCTGACCCAAAGTGATTTAGTTAAACCAAAATAACTACGTTAAATATAATTAATTCAATAAAAAAATTGTTTAAAGGAGTACATATTTGAAGTGAATATAGGCCTCTATCTCTGTGGATAAATCCTGAAGAGAGTTGAAGTTAAATATTCCTCACAGATCAAGATTATACAATATCTGAATCTATAAGTATCTTCTAAAATGCATAATGCATAACCAATACAATTTTCTCTATGATTTTTCAACTTCATTACAATTTTACTTCTTGTGCCAAGTCATCAAAATATAATTAAACTGCAAATAACCAGACATAGGCTTTAGACGTAGCCTTTTTACCAGGATATACTAAATTTATATAAGTATTTTTAGACTCATTTTTTACTTTGGTGGTATATATATGTTGGTTTTTTGGGTCACACCCAGCAGTACTCAGGGCTTACTTCTGGCTCTATGCTCAGAAATCGCCCCTGGCAGGCTCAGAGGACCATATGGGATGCCGGGACTCGAACCATCGACCTTCTGCATGAAAGGCAAACGCCTTACCTCCATGCTATCTCTCCGGCCCCTGGTTTTTATATTTAATGTTATTAATATCAGTTTGAAAATTTGTTAAAACAGATTTGGGTTCAATTCCTAGTTTGTAATTCAGTGGATTTATGATAATACATGAGAATTTACTGATCAAATAAATTTTTTTCTTTTTTTTTTGGTTTTTGGGCCACACCCGGCGGTGCTCAGGGGTTACTCCTGGCTGTCTGCTCAGAAATAGCTCCTGGCAGGCACGGGGGACCATATGGGACACCGGGATTCGAACCAACCACCTTTGGTCCTGGATCGGCTGCTTGCAAGGCAAACGCCGCTGTGCTATCTCTCCGGGCCCTGATCAAATAAATTTTAATATCATAATGCTATTGGTCTAAAGTTATAGTTTAAGAACCATTTGGTCTAATATGTAAGCAAAAATGAAAAAGAATAATGAGCAAATAATTTAATGGAATCAACTTGGCAAATGCAAATTTTAATTTCTGTTTTAACTTTTGTATTGCTTATTGATTTTCTTGACTAACAAACATGAATCATATTTTAGATTTAAATTTATAGCCATTAAAATAAATTTTAGGTATAATTTGTGTGTACAGTAATATGCTACACAGTTTATAGTAAAATCATAAAATTTTCTTCATATTGTTCATTTAGATTAATCTTTATTTCCAAATACCCCAGGCTCTTTATGAGTTTGCCAACATAGGCTTTATTTTTTATTAGAAAGAATTCTTGGGGGCCGGGCGGTGGCGCTGGCGCTGGAGGTAAGGTGCCTTGCCTGCGCTAGCCTAGGACGGACCGCGGTTCGATCCCTCGGCGTCCCATATGGTCCCCCAAGAAGCCAGGAGCAACTTCTGAGCTCATAGCCAGGAGTAACCCCTGAGCGTCACAGGGTGTGGCCCCCCCCCCAAAAAAAAAGAAAGAATTCTGGTTACATAGTTGATTGTGAAATCATTTGTAAATGATGAGCTCTTTTTATTCTAGCTGTCAGCTATAATATTCTTAAGAAAACACAGGCCCCAGAGAAGGAAAGAAACTGAAGGCAATTGGGCAATAAGTTACTTATCATTGCATACTACCTCTCATTTGAAAACTTTTCATCCCAAGCATTTTCCTCTTTTTCAGTACTCAAAGGGCAAATCTTTTCTTTATTTATCAATTTAATGCCTTTTTGATATTTTAAAAAACCTTATAATGGTGCTCAAATTTTTATGCATCCCAATATTATTATCATATTTTAGAAGGTTATTTACATAAAGTTCACATTCACTTGATCAAATGTGTTACCCTTTGACAGTAAAATCTTTTGCTAAATATAAATTTTAAACAAGATGTTTTTTATTCTGTAATTCAAAGGATAAATGAAAATAGTTTATTTTCCTCACAAATAATAAAACCCTGCTTTATGATATCATTGATCAAATAGCATGCCAAAATTGAATTATATTCAACCTTAAAAATTAGAATTATTCAATGTATATAACTGTGTTCAATGAATAGGTAGTGGTATGATATATTTTGTACTGAGAAAAAAGTTATATCTGTATTTAATACTGTTGAAAATAGTCAGCATATTTTAATCACTCTTTACTTAGGGAGTACTGTGCATATTTTATTATAGAAAACTTGTTAAATTCAGAAAACAACAAAGGAAATATTGTTCATTGATTGTTCATTAATTATACAAGGAGAAAATAAGAAAATCTATATAGATGCAAGAATACAAAAAATAATAATTCATGGGGCCTGAGAGATAGCATGGAGGTAAGACGTTTGCCTTGCAAGCAGAAGGTTGGTGGTTTGAATCCCGGCATCCCACATGGTCCCCAGAGCCTGCCAGGAGCGATTTCTGAGTGTAGAGCCAGGAGTAACCCCTGAGCACTGCCAGGTTTGACCAAAAAACAAAATAATAATTAATAATAATAATGCATTAGAGAAAGTTTCCAAGTTCCATGTTATCTCTGTGCTATGAGGAAAGAAAAGGAAGAGAACTATTTCCCTTCTATCTCTAGAGTTGAGAGGAATGTGTAAAGATCTAGTAGGATTTTTTTATTCTAGAGTAAATTTTCTGGAATATGAGAGGTAGCAAGGAGTTATTTTTTTCATATAGTAAAATATTTATTATAAAGAAGCATTTGAAATAAGATTAAACATCAGATCAATAAATTTATACAAATATATGAGCATAACTGCACTTAACAAAATATAAAGCACTTAAATATCAAAAATAAGATGTTTTTAGTCTTAACATAAACATAATTTATATCTTGATAACTTTTGTGAAACAAAAACTGTGGCAAATTTAAAACTTACAAAATATGGCCTTAACAGTTCCAATAGGAAAAACAGGATGAAGTGTAAGTTACATATTTGAGCTGTCCTTCTAATTTTTTTCTGAAAACAGGTTTCCCTTAAAAAATATCTTGGAAGATTTACATTCTTTTGTGATTTGAATTATAGATTTTATTTTTACTAGCTACATGCCACATAGGTTAAAGAAAAACACGTTTTGATTTGCAAAACATCTGCTTCATCTAAGATGAGTATAGACATACATATATGCATAACATGCTTTCATAAGGTATTTAGAACCAAGATTCTCAATAGTGAGGTGCTGATATCATTTTTTGAGTTGGAAAGCCAAAATGAAATCCTATAGTTAAATATAACTTACACCAAGTATGATTTTTAATACAAGATTATAAAATCCTATAGTTAAATATAACTAACACCAAGTATGATTTTTAATACAAGATTTAAAAATAGATGCTTAAAACTTATGGTAAATAAAAGATTTTACAAAACTTTAGAATAAATTTAAAATAACACTTAAAGAAATTTAAAATAATACTTAATGAAAAGAACCCTTTCTTTCTCTTGAAAACTATAATTTGACAATGTTGCTATATTCCTAAGTGCTGAGGCCTGTGGTAGAAGATTGAAAATATCACAGAATAAACATACACCTCTTGTATGATACAGATGAATAGAAATCACATGGCACATAAACATACTACAGAGGACTGGGCTGGACATTTTATGAAGTAATCTTAACACCACTTCACAAGAAGCTTTATGAAATGCCATAAGGATGAGGAATAAGGAAGGAAAATGCTGTGACAGTATCAGAGGATCATCAAGATCAATATCTCTAGCGTCAATAGCCCCTAAATACCATACAAAACCAAAAGAAACTCGTTTTGAAATCTACCAATCCCAGAGTATTCTAAGTCATAAATGATGACCTTTCCACACTTCTTAGTCATATTTAACCCCACTCTCCTGGAAGAGTATGAGAAGTTTTGACTTAAAAAATATGGAAGAATAAGATAATAATGTTGAAAGAGAAAATTAACTACACCTATATCAACTAGAATTTTCTCTGACTTCAGAGAGTATTCTTGAGTCAAATATATTTTAATAATAATATTTAGCACAGTATATTTACTGTGTATTTACCAAGTATGATTTTTAATACAAGATTTTGCAGCAAAGCATATTGTATGATATAATAATAATGCTTTGCCAAATATACAGAGTTTTGGCGTAAGAAATGTTCTTTCTCTCTTTATTAAAATTAGATTGATCTGAAGCTACTGAATAAACTTTGTCATCCAAATATGCTATATGGACTGCCTGAGAACTTCTTCCAAGGGATGTAGGTCAGGGTGAAAAGGTGGCAAACTAGATTACATAGAGAAACAAAGTAGATTATTCTTAAGTCCTTTGGTCTCTTACTCTTTTTAAGATTTTATTTAATTTTACAAGCAAAGATTTAAAATACTGTTACTTATTGGTTGAGATTAATGATTATAACATTCTAATGCCAGGCTTTCCCCAGTGTTTACTTCTCTCCCCTACCATGGCCTACCTCCCTCTCTTTCTCTATTCTTTCTTTCTCCTTTTATTAATTTAACATAATAAATAACAGTATATTCTAACATAAGGCTGTGTCAAAATTTGTGCTGTTTAAAATAATTTCATATAAATTATATTAATTATACTTAATATATTAATTATTTTTCTTTGCTGTCCAGTGCCCTATTACACTGATATTCAAAAAATTCTAATTATTTAAAAAATGATAAAAAAGTATTATTTATGGAGCTGGAAAGATAGTACAATAGATAGGGTACTTGCATTGTATTCTGCTGATCAAGGTTCAAGCTCTGGAGCCTCACAAAGACTCCTGAGCCATGTCAGAAGTAATTCCTGAATACAGAACCAGGAGTAAAATTTGAGAACCATTGGTTACAAACTCCAAACTAAAAAAAAAAAAACAAAAACCTTAAAAATAATGCCTAAAAAAATTATGATAAATAAAACATACATGAGTAAATGCATGTGCAAAATCACATTTCTTTGTTCTGTCTCACCAGTTAAAAATATCAAAAAGAAAAAATCTTGTAACATATTTAAATTTAAAATAAGTGTTGCTATTTTTCCTTGCTTTAGGGTCAAAGAAAAAAATATCCTCACCTGTCAATGAAGTGTCTTTTTATTCTGGTCATAGTTTCTTCATAGTGCTTGTTTTGTTGGCCACTGGAAATGCATCACTGATGATGCCTTAGATCCAAGCTCATGAAGGATTCTAAATTTATTATATGAAGACCTTGAAATACAATTTGAATTGGATTTTATTTACAGTGTGAGATAGAGTTCTAAATTTATTATTTTACATGTGATTG
Source organism: Suncus etruscus (assembly GCF_024139225.1). Lineage (NCBI taxonomy): Eukaryota > Metazoa > Chordata > Mammalia > Eulipotyphla > Soricidae > Suncus > Suncus etruscus. The sequence goes on from NC_064852.1 coordinate 44,180,931, forward strand.
AAAAGTTTTCTCATGATTAAAGAGATTTGTTGCATGTCATACTCTTTGCTCCTTTAATGAATATTAATCCATATATCTGAGAATTTATCTTTGAGATTTCAATTCCATTCTATTAATTTCTATTAACACTTGTAAAAGTTAACAATAAAATAAAATAAATGCTATCAAAAATGTGGATAAGTGATGAAGAAACTGATTTTTAAGAACATGCATATAATCAATAGATATATAGAAAGGTCCTATGCATCCCTGATTATAAGAAATATTCAAATTGAAAAAAAATATATATCACCTGAGACTTGTGGGAATGAAAAACACCATTAAGGAGATATGGATGGGGAAGCAGACAGAAATGTCAATAAATTTAAATATAGCCACTTCTTATAAAAAATAACTTCCATATGACTTAACAATTCCACTTCTGGGCATCTAACCCAAGAGTAACAGAACTCTATTCCAAAATTCCTATTCTTATTGCGATACTGTTCACAATAGTCAATATCTGAAAACAACCTAAGTACTACAGAGAAGATGACTGGATAAAAGAATAAACACAAACACACACATATGTATATTACACATTTATATACCCACAATAAAATACTACAAGTCAAAAAAAGAAGATAAAATAATTATATTTTCATCTATGTGGGTATATATTGGAGAGTTTCATTAAGAATGACATGAGAAAGGTAACAGACACAATTCACAGTTAAACCTGGATGATCTAGCATATGTAAACAGACTCATCACGACTGAGAAAATTAAAATGATAATCAAAAGTCTTCCCAAAATCAAAAGCCCAGCTCAAATGAATTCACTAACAATTTTTTTCAAAGATAAATAATTACATACAGATTGTGATTACATGGTCAATGATTACAAGTCTGTTATTTGTCATATAAAATAAGATAACTCTCACTATATTCCTTTATTCATTTTCCACAATCACAACAAGTAGACAAATTAGTCCCAAGGTGAAAAGTTGTGATAACTACATCACCATTTTTTTTGCCTAAAATTGTACTCCTTCAATTTTAAAAAGATTGCACACTCCCAACCTTTATCAATATGCTTCTTAGTACAGTTTTAGTACTATGGATGTCATTAAAAATATAATCAGAAAGCAAATACAGAAAAACTTTTTAGTAATAAATAATTTATTAACTACATAAAACTATCCTTTATAACTATAATTTAAATTTTCATAAAAAACTCCTCAGTGTGTACTAAGGGTTTATACAATAGACCCATTATATAACCTCTTTCTGAACAATTTTCACTTATATTATACTTATTATCACCTACTTTCTTATCTTTTTTAATAATTTTTATTTTGACCAAACTGAATTACAAATCTTTCACAGTAAAATTTAAGATACACAGTGACATTGAATGAGGGGCATTCCCACCACCAGTGTTATCCTCAGTCCACCCCTGTTCCAGCATGTATTCCAAATCCCTCTCTTTTGTCCCCTGGACTGTTAATATAACTGGTCCCCTCTGTGTATAGCTTGTTATAAATTGGATATCGATTCTGATGTTTGCTTTGGTTTTGTTATTTAATCTGATCATTTTTTAACTTTCTGCTCAATGTTCATATCACTGTTTAGTCTTGATACCATCTATTATTTTCTCTCAATTTATGAGGCATGTATTCCAAATCCCTCTCTTTTGTCCCCTGGACTGTTAATATAACTGGTCCCCTCTGTGTATAGCTTGTTATAAATTGGATATCGATTCTGATGTTTGCTTTGGTTTTGTTATTTAATCTGATCATTTTTTAACTTTCTGCTCAATGTTCATATCACTGTTTAGTCTTGATACCATCTATTATTTTCTCTCAATTTATGAGGCAGAACAAAATGATTCAATTTATGTGGTTCTGTTTGAAAAAAATAAGAAAGTAAGAAAAAAGGGAAAACATACAAAAAAAAAACCAGGAGGAGTCTGTCTAGAGGTTATAAATATCAAATTAGAAGAAGAAAGGGAACAGAGAAGAAAAACATACCAAAAAGACAAAAAATACAAAACAAAAGCAAAAACAAACAAAAATCAAAACAATGACAACAACAAAATCAAACAAAAACAAAAACCATTGACTACTAAAAAGCACCACAGCAATAAAGACAATAACCAAACAATAACCACGAGCATAAAATAAATAAAGAAAAAAATAAATTCATTTTCTTCTTCTCATAGGCAGAGTGAATATTGGGGAGATTAGAAAGAGAATTCCCTTGCCTAAGAGTGGTGGGCAACCTTTTTTTTTTTTTAGCTGAGCCAAATATTTACAAAACCACGATTAAAATTTATTTTGAGAGCCACATTTTTTGGGGGGTCACACTCGGCAGCACTTAGGGGTTACTCCTGGCTCTATGCTCAGAAATCGCCCCTGGCAAGCACAGGGGATCATATGGGATACTGAGATTCAAACCACTGTCCTTCTGCATGAAAAACAAACACCCCACCTCCATGCTATCTCTCTGGCCCCGAGAGCCACACTTTTTTAATTTTTAAAAAAAATAATTTATATGTCCTAAAAAAAGTCATCAAAATCAACAAGATTCATACTTGCTTGAAAAAAAGGGGGAAATTTATTAGACAGTGGGCATCTGGTTCCACATGGGAATGGATAGATGCTATAGGTTCTCTAAGTATTATTACATAGTCTGAAAACACCAACTAAAATAGGGGAGGGGAGAAATCACATGCCAAAAAACATAGGATGGTACACTGTTTTTAGTTTCATTAAGTTTTTATTGAGAATATTCTGCATGCATATATCCACATAAGTCAGGAGAATACAAATAACACAATTAATAAAACAAAAACTTTAGAACAATATTATTTATTGATAACGTTAAATTCCGTAAAATTTGCCTTACAATGTAGAGAAAATTACATCCTGACAATGACTGACAAAGTCAGAAACACTAATGCGAACATTGGCCTTGCATTTCCTTGGATAGTTTGAGTAAGTCAGGTTTGTGTGTTGTTGTTTTTAATTTTAGGCACGATTCCAGATTCTCATTGATGAGACGATTTCTCAATTTACTCTTGATAAGATTCATGCTTGAAAATGACGGTTCGCATAAATATGTAGGCCCGAACAAGGAAAGAACAGCAAGTGCTAGCTTTTTTAGTTGATTATATGAGTCAGGAATACTATTCCAGGTGTTAAAAATCAACATATCTTCCTTCTCCAGGTCTTTCAAAGCAGACCACTTGTGCTCTGAACTAAGTTCACATTTGTGTTTCTCCAATCTTTCTAAATTAGCACAAAGACATTCAAATTTCGAGCTCCACAGTTCTTTGTTTTTTTAAACCCAGCAATTGCACTTCAAAGTTGCCAATATCTATTTTAAAGAGAGAAAACTTTAATTCTGTTACAGTGGCATCCAGAAGTTTTTTTCACAAAAGCCAACGTCACTTTGCTGTTTCTGAAATCCTGAAACCTCTTGAGAAAAGCTTCCCTCATATTTTAAAGTTCTGTTTTAAAATACCGTATTTTCCAGCATATAAGACGACTTTTGAAACAAAAAAAGTCAACCGAAAATCGGGGGGGTGGGTCGTCTTATATGCCGAGTATATCCCAAAAAAATGTTTCGATATGCCCTAAAAGAAAATTGTCTGAATATTGCCACAAAACAAATTTTCCAACTCGATCCTGCACCAATCACTGCAAGGCTGCTCGGACCACCTCTCTAACTCAGCCAATCCAAGCAGTAACCACGAGCATAAAATAAAAATTATTCACACTTGCGTTTCAATCATAGAATGTACACCACCCTTCACCAGTGCACTTTTCCCACCACCAATGTCCCTTGTTTCCTTCTCCTTCACCCTCCTCTGCCTATGTCAGGGGCAGACATTTTGCTTTTTTTCTATCTTTCTCTCTTTTCCTTTATGAAACAGATTTGCAAAATTTCCTTTATGACCCTATGGTTTGCAGTATTGTTGATTAAAGGGTACCATGCATGTCACTTATCCATTTTCAGCATTCATTTCTTGTTCAGAGTGATAATTTCCAACTATCAATGTCATAATGTATCTTTCTCTATTCTAACTGAACTCACCACTTTTTATGGCAAGCTTTCTATCATGGACTAGTCCTCTTGTCCCTCATTCCTATTTTCTCTAGATATTATTACCATATTGCCATTTATTGTTCTTATATGCCACAAATGATTATTCTGTGTCTATACCTCTCCTTCTGACTCATTTAACTCAGAATAATAATCTAATGTATTGATGTGTGTACAGATGATGCACTGTGCATGGCCCAGTGTTTTTGTGTAGTCACAAGAAACAGAAGTTGCACACCCGTCATTGTATCCACTCATTGTATGATAGACTGGATTAAAAAAAACTCCATGCTGAACTAAACTCTGTGACAGATGACACAGTAAAGATAATTTGTGAAATTCACAATTGTGATCAAATCCAGGCTATTCACCACCCTGGGTGAGAGTATGGATGCCCACTATTAGCATCTTCTCCACGAAGAAGTGAAGTGGCTGTTTAGGGGAAGGGTGCTCTCTCGCCTTGTTGGCAAGAGGGAAGAAATAGTGCAGTTCCTGTGAGAGCAGAACTCTGACTTTGTACAGCCCCAGTTGGACAAGGAATGGGTAGTTAAGCTTGTGTATTTGGCAGACATCATTCATTTTCTCTATGAACTCAATATTTCTCTGCAGGGGAGTTTCACAATTAGTTTTTACAGTGAGACATAAGATGGATGTGTTCAAAAAGAATCTGATTCTGGGATAGCTGTGTCTGATAAGGAGATATTGAAATGTTTCCACTCTTGTAAACAATTTCTGATTGGCACTTATATTATGCAGAAAGTCATAATCAATATGAAAAACAACATTTAAGGGCATTAGCTCACAACTTTAATCATGAGTACTCTGAACATGCGAATCAATGGAAAAGAAAACTCTGGGTTAAGAATTCCTTCATGGAAGATGCCCACTCTTGTGCACAATAAAGTGTTTTAAGTCACTCCAGGCACTGTATTTCTAAACCCCACCCAACTGGTCTGAAGAAGCAGAGTAGCAGGAAAGAAATAATAAACCAAGCTAGCGAGGAAAGGATGATCATGGATTCCATGGCCTTTTACCTTGTACTCTCTGCCTCTAGCCCAAAAACCTAGAATACCTCTTTCTTTATTAAAACCAATTCCCAATACCAGGAGTCTTCAGGTCAAGAGAGAGAGACAAAAGTACATATTCAGTGGGCTTTTACATGTCAAAGGAAGAGGTTAAGGATGACACTGGGGGAACACCTTTTTAAGGTTGATACTGGGTATTATCTTACACTCTTGGAACCAATGCAGGTGCTGCACACAGGGCTCCCACTGACAGAGGCTAGGAGCAGAGTCCTGACTCCTGGAGTGGGCAACACAGAAGAGCCACATTAAAAGTGTAAAGAGCCGCATATGGCTCACGAGCCATGGCTTGCTGATCACTGGCCTAAGAGATACAGGTTTTCACCACCCATGAAGGATCAATCCACGATGAAGCTTAGGATAGAGTCTTTCATTATGTTTTCAGAAGTTCTGATCTGTCACAGTTGTCACAGTCAGACATCTGAAATTAGAGATCTTGGTTATTGTACAAATCCTAGGCCAATGCTTAGGCTAGGTTCTTTCTTATTGGTCCCAGAATAAGTTCTGCCCAGGTATGGTTGTCAAAGTCAGTCTTCTGTGTTAGTGATCTTAGTTTTTGCACAGATCAAAGGATGACATATCTTCTAATTTCATCTTGCCATTAGGTGATGAGATAGGACAATCTGCTCTTACCTCAACTTATTGCTGTTTTCTTGTCAGGATTTCATAAATTTTTCCTATAGGTGAATGTACATGGAATCTATTATGCTGAGTAAAATAAATCAGAAGGAGTGAGATAAAAACAGAATAGTCTCCCTCATCTATGGGTTTAAAAAAACATAAAAGACAGGGATTTGAGTGGTGGCACAGAGTGGTAAGGTGTCTGCCTTAGAGGGGTCAGTCTAGGACAAATCGTGGTTCGATCCCCTGGAGGCCCATATGGTACCCTAAGCCAGGAGTGATTTCTGAGAGCATAGCCAGGAGTTAACCCCTGAGCATCACAGGGTGTGCCCCCCCCAAAAAATGAAAAAAAAAAGAAAAAATAAAAGACGTTATTGTAATAATGCCCAGAGACAATATAGATGAGGACTGGAAGAACTGGCTCATGATATGAAGCTCACCAAAATGAGTGGTGAGTGCAATTTGAGAAATAACTACACTTATAATTATCAATAGCAATGTTAATGATTGATAGATGTAGAATGCCTGTCTCGAATATGGGGAGGGAGAAGAAAATGGGGGACATTGGTGATGGGAATATTGCATGGGTGAAGGAGTTGTTCTTTATATGACTAAAACCCAACTTCAGTCATGTCTGTAATCAAAGTGCTTAAATAAAGATATTATTTTAAAGAAAAAACCAGACAGAGAATGATTTCTCCTCTACGTGAGTCATAAGGGAACACAAGGGAATAAAGCATAGCCCCAAAAAACAAAACCTGATGATTGTTCCAAAGAAAAGATTTTAATCTGGTAGAGAAAGGCAGTTTATGTTGAGTAGGGGGAAATATCAGGTGGAAATAAAATGTATGCATGGAACCTTATCATTAACAATACTGTTAATCTTAGTGACTATAATAAATTAAATAATTAAAAATTCTCTTAGGAATTATAGGTGCACAAACTGTATTAGATCAGAGTTGAATAATGATAATAAAGGTGAAGTTTTCAATACAAAAATATAGATAAAATTACAAAATAGAAAAGTAGTAACAGACTGCTGAAAGAAACAAAAAACATAACAGCATTAATTTTTCACTAAAGTACATGAAAGTCATATCTAAAAGTAGATGTTAGAGAGCTGCCATGGGGGGGGGCCGGGAAGGTGGCGCTAGAGGTAAGGTGTCTGCCTTGCAAGAGCTAGCATAGGACGGACCACGGTTCAATCCCCGGCGTCCCATATGGTCCCCCAAAGTCAGGGGCGATTTCTGAGTGCATAGCCAGTATTAACCCCTGAGCATCAAACGGGTGTGGCCCAAAAACCAAAAAAAAAAAAAAAAAAAAGAAAGAAAGCTGCCATGGGAAGGCTTAATATAAAGAAAGCAATGTAATTTCCCCCATTAGTGTAAATAAAATACTTTGAACCTTTTCCTAAAAGTGAAGAAGCAATTGTCATTTTTATGTGAAAAAAATTTTAGTGTTTCCAGACCTCCAAAAGTAACCTATCAAATCATACAAAATCACACATAAAATATAAAACTAATATTTGCTAAAAACTGAAGTGATAGGATGGGGTATATATACACAAATTTATAAAGAAGTCCATGGGGATGGAGTTTGGCAGAACACTCTCACCTCAATGATGAATTCTGCAAAATACATGTTGAATGCAATTTAAATTTTCACTTCACGCTATAGGAACCCAAAACCTCTTCAGATTTCTTTCAGTTATTAAAGTTAGGTACTGTACTTGGTCTTTTACAGAAGCAAAATGACAGAGTGATAGTACTGGAGGCAAGGAATTTGCTGTCAATTTAATTTGCTCCCTACATCAGATATGGTCCACCTGAATATTGCTATAGGTAATCCCTGAGTGAAGATCTAAGTAAAAACCCTATGCACTACTGCATGTGGCCCCCAAACACAATACAAAAATAACAAAAAAATAGAACTCAAATTATCAGTTAAGTATAGAAATCTATTATTACAATCTTATTAATAAATGCTGGTTGTATTTACATAGATTTCCTACAAGAGAAAGACTTAGGTACTATTAGTCTTGTGATGCTCAGCATTTAGGTAATAAGGGTAAACTTATGTCAGTATTTTAGGCACCGGATTAATGAAGAGTCACAGAACTAAAAAGTACAAGGTAGTAAAGAAAGTATGTAAAATAGGATTACTGTTTATGATGGCTTTAGGTACTTTGAGGCAATTATCTTTGGGGAGTCAGTAAAATTAATCCAAAAGTAAATAAATTAAATTTATTTAAAATTAAATCAGGAAACTACTTAGGACATGAAATGTTAAGAATTAAGAAATGAGGGACCAGAGAGATAGCACAGAGGTACAGAAATTGCCTTGCATGCAGCCAACCCAGGATGGATGGTGGTTCAAATCCCTGTATCCCATGTGGTCTCCTGAGTCAGGAGCGATGTCTGAGTGCATATCCAGGAGTAACCCTTGAGTGTCACCAAGTGTAGCCCAAAAACCAAAAAAAAAGTAAAAAAATATTTTTTAAAAATATGGAAGAATTTTGGTGTACAATGATACTATAGTATTACCTACTATATATACCTACTACTATGTCATTTTTATTTGTGTGAGACACTATCTCATAAGTCTTTTGATCTACATTTACTCAATATGATGAAAACTTTTTTATATGCTTATTAGCCATCTGTATGTCTTCTTCGGGGAGGTACTGTTTCATCTTCTTGTTTTGAGATAAAAATCATTGGATAGTTTGTTATTGAAAGCCTTATAAATTTTGCATATTAATCCTCTTTGCATATAAGTTATTTATCTGATATATTGTGTGGCAATATATTCTACCACTTGGTTTTATGCTTTATCATTTTAATATGAGTTTCTTTTATTATGTAAAATCTTTTAAACTTATGTAATATTCTTTGTTTATTTTGTTATTTTTGTCTGTATTCTGTTCAGTTTCTTGACCTTTACTTTAAGGTCTATTTCCTAGAAAATTTTGCCAATATTTTCATTAAAGATTTTTATAGATTATTGTATAATCACAAGGAATTTAATCCACTTTATATTGACAATATTATGGTATGAAATAAAGTTCCTTTCTTTTACTTTTTCTTTTGTGTGTGTGTTCAAATGTGGTCATTCAGCTGCCCAAACACCATGTTAAAGAGATGTTCCTTGTCCAACTCATGTCTTTGGCTTCTTTGTTGAAAATTAATTGTCCGGGCCCGGAGAGATAGCACAGTGCTGTTTGCCTTGCAAGCAGTCGATCCAGGACCAAAGGTGGTTGGTTCGAATCCTGGTGTCCCATATGGTCCCCCGTGCCTGCCAGGAGCTATATCTGAGCAGACAGCTAGGAGTAATCCCTGAGCATCACCGGGTGTGGCCCCCCAAAAAAAAAGAAAAAAAAGAAAAGAAAAGAAAATTAATTGTTCACAAATCTAGGGTGCATGTCTGAATTTTTTTCTACTGGTCTCTGGATCTATTTTTGTTTCAGTACCATACAGTTTTGATTACTATAGTTTTTTGTTATAATTCACAGTTGGGAAATAAAATACCTACTTTTAAGAAAAAGAATTCAAATGAATCCAAATTGTATAGTAGTAATTTATCACTGAAGCATACATAATAAAATATACAGAGATCCCAATAGCCAATATCTGAAAATTTAATAAAAAAAGACAACTCTTAGAAACTGTAAGCAAATATAGCAGATTAACAGGCAAAAAGTCTATGGGATTTCTATAAAAAAATAGTGAAATAAGAGAAAAAAAGAAAAAATCTTTTAATAAAGTATATAAAACCATCTAATACCTAGGGTTCAACATAATAAAGGAGTCAAAAACTTATTCAGTAAAAGATATATGTAACTACTGATAGAAACAGCAAAACACAGCAGGAAATAGAAAAACATTCCCTTTCACTATTAGAAGAATAAGCATTGCTAAAAAATAATGTATCCTATTCAAGCATTTGAAGATTCAAGGCAATTCCTATTAAAATACCAGTGATGTTCTCCAAGGACTAAAATTTGTATGAAATCATTAACTTCTTCAAATAACCAAAGAAATTCTAAGAAAAGAAAGAATATAGGTGGTATTCTGTTATTTCTTATATAAAATGTATACACAAAAGATGCATCTTAAAAGAATTCTTAATTAGAAATCTTTAGATTTTGTCAACTTATATATTGATGCATGCATGAGAGAACCAGTTCAGAATAAAATTGTTTAGCTAACCATATACTCAATCTATTAGTACAACTTGTCATAATAAAGACTTCCTGTTCATTTCCTAAATAATCTTGCAATAGAGAAGCTACAATGTTTGTCCTAGAAATAAGTATACCATCGTCCAATCTGCTGTCATGATAATAACATTTTTCTCTCTACACATTTCCTTGTTGTTAGCTGATTATTCACATTGAGTATAAGCATAAAAATTTCACAGATGCAACAGACTTATACAACCATTACTGTATAGTTATAAAATTTATACATTAAGTACAATAACCATATTCTAGCTTGAGTATTTTTGAAGAATATCAAAATGTATATGCCTTATGTGGGGATGTAATTAGCACTGATCTTTATATAATATATGAAACTAGTCTAAAAAGTTTAAGAAAAAATGAAGAGACAAATGACAAGTTCAGGGCCCAGAGATATAGTACAGCGGCGTTTGCCTTGCAAGCAGCTGATCCAGGACCAAAGGTGGTTGGTTCGAATCCCAGTGTCCCATATGGTCCCCTGTGCCTGCCAGGAACTATTTCTGAGCAGACAGTTAGGAGTAACCCCTGAGCAACGCCGGGTGTGGCCCATAAACCAAAAAAAAAAAAAAAAAGACAAGTTCAAAAGATAAGTGGCCTTTGTGAAGATGGAAGGATTTGCAGAATTGGTATATGGCTATATACTAAGAAACTGCACTGACAATACCTTAAACTCTAGTTACCCTACAAAGACAGCAAGAGATTTCCAAACAAAAGGCTTAGACTAATTTTCTGGTAAAATTTGATCAAATTATAATTCCTAAAAAATAACCATGGCCACAAGATAACTCAAATCCATTAGTAGTTACTGATATAACTTTTAAGATATATGAATAAAATATAATTCTTGCTGTATTTGACTCCTTTTCAACAATACATTCCCTTTTTTTGGTCTTGAATTAGAAAAAGAATTGTATGATACTAGGAGGCACATGACACTAGCATTCTAAGTTTTTTTTGTCTGCCATTCTTGTTCCCACATGTTAGATCAGCAGTGCATGACTTATAATTTGACTTGCTTCTTTTCTTGCAAAGTATTCAGAACTTGATTCCATTCAAGAGTGACCTTTCTCCTCCCTCTCAGATGCTGATTTGGGCAACATTCAGATAACTTTTGTTTCATCTGGACAGATACAAATTTAGTTGCCTCAGGAGGGGGAGAGCTTAATGACTGTTTCAGTAAAACATTTAGCAAGTTAGTATTCAAAGCCATCTGAAATAGTTGGCACAGTCAAACAATAAATGGCATTAGTTTAATAAACTGGGAGAGAATGAGTATCCCATTGTGCCTAGCAACTGTTAAACATTATGTTCTCTCTTAGAGTCTAACAATGTAATGTTTGTTTCATTCAACCCTCATTGTGTGTTTTTTAGGAGATCTTGAGTTGAATTTAGTGAATAGATCAAAATTATTGCACACAGACATGTGTAGATATACGGTCTATATATAAAAATTACATGTGAAAAGAAGGTGATACTTTCTAGATTAAATCATTTTATCAAGGTAGAGTAAATAATTATTTTAGAACAATCATATTTTGATATTATTATTGAGCACAAAATAAGGATGATATAAGAGCATTAAAAATAGAAAAATATATAATAAATTGTAAAAGTGAAACATTGCATTTAGACCAATTTTTGTCATATACAAGCAAAATAACTACTATAAACTTTTGATATAAAATGAATATTTTGATGTAAAATAAGATAATAATAAATGAAAACTTTAGCTAGTATGAGAATTAGTGAAAAATAAAGATGAAAATGTTTAGCATGTAACTCAATTAGTGGGAACATTATATATCCAATTTTTCAAAAGGGTCCTACAAAAGTCATAATTTTATTTAGCTTTAAATATTGAACTTATTAAATTAGTTCATATACTAAAATGTTAAACAAAAGTTGCTACTGGAATGATTATCTAGTATCAATCTTTATTTGATCTAAATTTTATCCATTACTTTCTTTTTATGTTGAGTAGACTTATTGGGAAGTAGAAATTTTTCATAGAATGTGCACTTTGTCCTTCTATACCCATGTGTATACAAGTGTATATGTGATCAAATAAGGGAGAGAAATATAGAGTCAAGCTTATTGTTAGCATTTAATGTATTGCCACATACCTGTGACATATTTTACAATAAACTTCTTAAGATACTTGATTACTCTATGTATGTAATTTAGGGCCAGAAAGATAGCATGGAGGTAGGGTGTTTGCCTTGCATGCAGAAGGACAGTGGTTCGAATCCCGGCATTCCATGGTCCCTTGAGCCTGCCAGGAACGTTTTCTGATCATAGAGCCAGGCGTAACCCCTGAGCGCTGCTGGGTGTGACCCAAAAACAAACAAACAAACAAAATATGTGTAATTTAATTGAGTCTTTATGCTAAAATATACCAAAAAGATTAGGGTATGAAGAATCAGCAAGAAAAATGAGAAAATAAAAAGAGCAGTTTTTCTCTGGACATGTTTCTTATTCCAATGCTGTAAATAGTATGGTAAAATTTCTTGAATTACCTTGATTGTGGAATGTAGAAACTAAATTTAATACCTGTTGAAGAATTAACATAGTAGATATCCTTATATTCTATGATTATTTTCAAAAGTTCTTGAAAAACAAATAACATCCCAAGATTATCCTCATGAAACTATTAGAAGTATAAGACAAATAATGGGAAACAGAAAAAACTACTATATTTTTCTTCATGGAGGTTTGGAATCTTCTATTCTGCTCATTGGCTCCTTCAAAGAAGGAAGATTGCTAATCTGAATAATAGGTACCTGCTGTGATGACTGAGTTACATTTTGCTGGTATGTGAGTTGACTGAATCTTAAATATATTAGATGTCATTATATTATGCCTATTAAATAAAAAAAATGAAAAAAATTGTAGAGTTAGAAGAAAATTACCTTTTATCCCATACAAAGAGAATATGATACTTCTCTATAAATATGATGGGTTCATATTAGAGTTGAATTTCACAGTAAATAGAACACAGGATACTTTCTATTCTGAAACAGAATAGAAATAGAAAATATCTATTCTTTTTAAAATATAAAGTATCTCTAAAATATAATGAAAATATAGTATCTATGTCTCTAATAAAACTAATTAATAAGTAACAAAGTAGTCACTGATTAGTGACAAATTAGACTAATGAATGTAAAAATATAGGAACATATAAAATATGCTTTTATTTGACAATATAAAAATCCGATGCACTACTTTCAACATTGGTAATTTCTAATTTTTTGTTTGTTTGGAGGCTACACCTGGCTATAAAGGAGAATCAGTTGTGGGTGGTACTCAGTGAACCATATGTGGTGCCAGGAAATTGGACTGGGCTCAGCCACATGAAACACAAGTTAGTACCCATTGTACTATATCTATGACCATACAATAAACATTTTAACAATTTAAACTCCAGTTCCAAAAAACACATTATAAAAAAACTTAAGCAATCTGGATGTTCCCAAATATTTATTCCATTTTTATCCATTGTTCTAACTTTTATTGATATAATAATTGATTCATAAGACTTTCTCTTATGAGCAATGAGTTTTATGTATTCATTTATTCATATCTTGTCTTATTCCAAAAAGGATATGAATCAAGATAATATCATGACTAAACTAACCAAGAGGAAGTTATTAGTCCTGAGATTGATTAATATGTTTCTCTTTTTAAAATGTACTTCAGAAGATTGGGGATTTTAAAAAGTCAATCTGACATAAAAGGAGAAGAAATAAATTGTACACTAACCATTATTCTCATCATTTAATAAGCATTAAACTAATTTTATTTAATTTTAATGTATATATCTACATGACATGATTAACAGTATATTTTATATATATTTAAAATTTTGTGTTTCATTTGGATCTTTAAATGTTGAATGCATTGGCTAAAGAAAATTATCACACTTTTTCTATTTAATATTTGCCAGAGTCAAATTTTAAAAATATTAAATACATTGAGAAAAGTCTCTTGACTTTTCTAGTTTCCATTAACAGTACTCTGCTACCTGCTCTTTCTTTTAAATATTTTTTATTGAGACCAGTGTGAAATTACAAGACTTTCACAGTTCTATTTAAGTTACATAATGACAGTGAATTAGGGCAACTCCCACCACCAGTGTTAACCTACTCAGCCACTGTTCAAGGCATGCATCCCATACCTCTACACTTAGCACCCTTGACTGCTAGTGTAATAGGTCCTTTCTTATATAGTTTGTTGTAGTTTGGGTCACTTGATTCTGTTGTCATTAACTTTGGGTTGAGTTTTTAGATCTGGTCATTTTTTTTTGTTTTCATTTAATGCTCATAAGACTGCTTTGCCCCTGGTACCATCCACCTTTGTTCCCCCCTCAATTTGTAGAAAGCCATAAAAATATGAGGCACAGCAAGCTGACTCATATTCTATGATTCTGTTAAAAATAAAAAGGAAAAATTGGGTGGAAGCCCCTGTCTAGAAACTATAAATCCAAATTTACAAGAAGATAAAAAAAGAAAGATAAAGAAAAAAAGGGGGGGCTGATGTGGCAAGATTTTTTTTCTTTAGTTTTTTGCTTGTTGTTTGTTTTACATAGGCACAGTAAGTATTGGGGAAATTAGAAAGGAAATTCTCTTGGCCTAAGAGATACAGGGTGCCTCAACTCTTCAAGCATACTGTCATGCTTACTGGTTTTAGTCATGTTCATTGACAAACCCCAAGATACTTCTTAATGATGTCAGGAAACCTTCTGCTCAGTCGTGGTTGTCAAAGTCAGTCCTCTGTAATTATAGATCTTAGTTTTTGTACAGATACTGTTGGAGGCCCTTTAACTAAAAAGCAAAATCGAGTCTCTGATGCCTGTGCTAAAACTGTCTACGTGACCAGCTGCATGTTGCAGCTGCTGGCATTTCCCCCCTGGACCTAAAGAAAAGAGGGTGTAAACCGCAAGCCACAAGCTGTTCCAATAAAGATAGGTACAAGATTAGATATCCTGTGGCCATGATCCTTGAAAAAGAATGCTGTATGCCTGTAACTGTAAGATAAGTCTCCTGTAAAATGTATGCTGTATGCCTGTAACTGTAAGGTAAGTCTCCTGTAAAATGTAACTTTGAAAAACATAATGTTACTGTGAAAAATTACCACCCCCTACTCCTTTGTTCTGCCCATACTATATAAAGACTACCTCTCCCTCAATAAATTTGACTCTTGATCGGAATCTCATCTTGAGTCTATCATTTTCCCAGCCCTCTTTTATCTTTCAGGTCGAATCCTCTACGTGACTCACGAATAACTTCGCGACCCTTGACCACCCTGCTGGCCCGGGTCCCGGGGGTCGCAGATACTAGGACAAAGTCGAGGATAGAGTTTTTCTTTATGGTCCAAGAAAAGTCCTGTTCAGTGGTGGATATTGTAGGCAGTCTTCTATAATTAGTGATCTTTGTTTTGGCAAAGATCCTAGGATGATGTGTTTTCTGATTTTATCACAACATTAGGTGATAAGATTGACCAACCTACCCTTAAATCAATATCATTGCTGTTTTTTTTTTTGTCATTAGGGTGTCATATGAACTTACCCTGGTGCAAGTTGGTGCTAAAGTTGTATTAGGGAATCCCCGGGGAGAGTTTGATTACTGGTGCTATTGAAGGGAACTGTGCCAGTTCTAATGTTGGGATCTGGGATCGTGTTTGGTCGGTTGATGTCTGATCACATGTGGTCCCCATTAAGTCTTTTGAGATAGACTTGGTGAGGGATAAGATCCAGGGCACCTCTTGGTTTCACACTGTAGTCTTACTGAATCTGAGAAATGGTTTGCAGCAGTAAGGTAACAGGTCGTGCCCTCGAGCTATGGGTCCCTCTGGAGTGGAATCTGGTAGCAAGCAACTTTCCTCATTGAGGGAGAATGGGAATAAAGGGCCACATAGAATGAGTCAGCAGGAGTGGTTGCTGCAGCTTATTGCCAGAGCAAGAGACATGGAGCTGAGAGAATGTCCTTTCGTTTTGGGAGCCAGTTGGCAGCTTAGTGGGAAAGGATGACAGTCTTGGTTCCTAAGGAGTTAAGAATTGTGGATAGGGGCCGGGCGATGGCGCTGGAGGTAAGGTGCCTGCCTTACCTGCGCTAGCCTAGGAGACGGACTGCTGTTCGATCCCCCGGCGTCCCATATGGTCCCCCAAGCCAGGAGCGACTTCTGAGCGCATAGCCAGGAGTAACCCCTGAGCATTACCGGGTGTGGCCCAAAAACCAAAAAAAAAAAAAAAAAAAAGAATTGTGGATAAATAGGGTTAAATAGGGAGAGATTATGGATCAGGATTGATGGAGTGAGAGGATAGGAGTTGTGAACCAGGAGGGGAGTAATATAATATATATATAATATAGGCATGGATTGTTTACAATTCAGATTATTCAAACATAGAGGAGTCCACTACTTACACACTCACTCCCCCTTACAGACAGACACATCTATCTGTTTATATGTTCTATTTGGTGGCCTGACGCTTATGCAGAGTGTCAGAATGCTTGAAAAATAAATAAATTTAAAAAACAAATTAAAAATATATTTTAAAAAATTGGACTGACACATTGTAAAAAAAGGGTTTCCAACTTCTAGGCACTTCATCAATTGCAGGGGTGAACTTTACTAAATGAAGCTTTCTGGTTTAGATTGTATATGTAGCATTTTAGGATAAACATAATTTTCACAAATAGACTACTAAGCAATATTGTATGCACTACAAGAGGAGTCTACCATATGTAGTATTATCCAATTTGTCTTGTGCAATGAAGATCATTTCCTGAAAGGAAACTGACAGAATGGGCATAATGGTATGATAGTAACAGAGCTTAAATTGAAATAAAAGAAAGGTGAAAGGGAAAAAAAAAGATAATAGTAATTTTCAAAATCATACCCAATGAGTGGGGCATGTAACAAAAGTCTATGTGTGCAGCTGCATAGTGCAGTTGTGTCTATGGTCATAAGCTTTAGGTCATAGTAACAGATATAATAAAAGGAAAATGGGGTAAATTGGCATATCTTTTTCTTTCTTTTTATTAATATCTTTATTTAAACACCTTGATTACAAATATGATTGTAGTTTGGTTTCAGTCATGTAAAGAACAACCCCCTTCACCAGAGCAACATTCCCACTACCAATATCCCTGATTCTTTTATTTCTTCCTTTGTATTTGAGGGGTTTTTTTCTTTTTTATTGTTTTTTAGAATTCATCTCTCTTTGTTTTATGTCATTTGGATTACTATATGTTTTGGGATTGACCTGTTAAGGTCCATTTTGTTTGGTACTATTTTCACATCTTGGATTTTTACAGCCATCTCCTTTTAGAAGGTGGGAAAATTTTTTATTATTTACCTCACTACTTGTTCTTTCTCTTTCACTTTTTACTCCCCTCTGGTGTATTTCTATTAGTCGTAAATTATTTCTTTTGTCTTTGTTCATTAAGTACTTTACATTTCTTCCTATGTTTTGTCTCTCATTTATTTATTGACTTCTTTGTTGTTGTTGGCTTGTATTTTGTCCTCAAGTTCATCCATGTATTCTCTATGTGCGTAATTCTACTATTACATCTTGTTAGTTATTTATTTATTTAGTTAATTATCTTAGTTCCATTTGTATGAATTTTCTTATCTTCTGATAGAGTTCTTCTTTGAGTTGGTTGAATTGTTTGTCTATAGATTTCTTATTTCTTTGGTTAGTGACTCCTTAAATTCTATTGCTAAGACATTAAATGCTGATTTTATGCCCTGAACTATAGGGTGTGTGTGCTTTGGAGGACTTGGAAATTTTTTTATGGAAAGATCCTCAAAGTGTTTTTATTGTTGCATTTCTGAACATCAGAAAAATCTTCCAAAAATTTTACATTACTTATTCAAGGTCATACATAAAGAACAAAATCTGGAGCCAGAATATAGACTATGTCTGGTGTATTTGAAAGAATTTTAGTGGTTAGTTGTTTATATTAAAAAATATAAATAAAGGTAATTTAATGGATAAAAATAAATTATCAAACATCCTAAATGATATTATGCTGACAGTAACAAAAAACTGCATCAATGAAGATCCATTAGAAAAATGCAAAACAAATAATGAAGAATTATTAATAATTATGTTCCAAACTAGCTAAAGATTTTTTTTAAATGAGAGATTAGTCAGCAAGTAGGAAACTCAAGTGAAATAGGACTTATCTGAAAATATATATATAAATATGCTATATATAACATAAAATCCCTGAGGCAAAATGCAAACCCAAGATTGCAGCATATATTTATAACACTATAGATGTGTGCATATCTAAAATACAATTAATATGTTTCATCTTTTTTATTATAATTTTTATTTTAGTCATAGTGGCTTACATATCATTCACAGCAATATTTTAGGTACATATTAACATTGAATCAGGGGAATTCCCACCAACGAATTGTCCTACCTCTACCTCCACTCCCATCCTACCTCCCATAGCCTCCATCCTCATGCCCAGAGCTGCTAGAGAGTGGTCCCCTCCATGCCTAGCTTACTACTTAGTGATCTTTCAACTGTTTGGTCATGGTACCTCCATTATATCCCCCTCTAATTGGGAGGCGGGACTAGATAGTTAAGGTTATGTGGTTTTGTTTGAAGAAGAGAAAAGTAATAAAATGGGGTAAAAATCAAATACACTGAAAATGGGCAGAGTCCTTCTAGAGGCTCTCATCCTCGGTTTGAGAGATGAAGGGGAAAAACAAGGTGGAACGCCACATCAGTATAAAAAGAAGTACCAAATAAAATATCCAGTGAGCACTACAGCCATAAAGATAGCAGCACATACTTGTCGTGGACTTGAGATAAAAAAAACATGACAGAGCACAAAACGGAAGAAGAGAAAAGAAGAAAGAAAAAAATAAAGAAAAATGGAGACAACCAGTTCAATATCCACACCAAATCAAAGAAATCGACAAAAGCTAGATAGATAAAAAAAAAAAAGATTATTTTTGTTTTTTGTCTCTTTTTTTTCCCCTCCTGCTTAGGCACAGTAAACATTGGAGTCATTCGAAAAAGAATTCCCTTGGTCTAAGAGATACAGGGTTTCTCCACCCTTGGAGTATATTGTCATGGGATTAACTATAGACTCCTTTCTAATTCACTTACTCTCCTGTTGGTGTTTTTGTAGTGTATGGGAGACTTCTGCTCCATCCTGGGTGGTAAAATTAGGTCTTTGTATCTAGAGATCTCCATCTCTGCACAGGTCAAGGATGGAACTTATGGTGAAGTCTTTCTTTGTGGTTCTAGAAGTTCTGTTTCCTAGTGTCATTATATTCCGTCTTCTGTGGTTGATGGTCTTGGTCCTTGCGCTGATGCTAGGTTGGATCCTGGGATAGCATCTTTCATTATGTTATCAGAAGACCCATTCAGTTGCTACTGTCTCAGTCATACCTCTGGAATTAAAGATCATGGTTGTTGTACAAGTCGTAGCAAATCCTAGACTAGGTTTTTTTTTTTTTTCTTGGTTCCAGGATACATAATGCCCGGTCATAGTTCTATCAGCCAGTCATCTGTAGATGGAAATCTTGGCTTTTGCACAGACCAAAGGTGACAAATCTGATTTTGTATCATTGATAGCTGGTGAGGTAATGTAACCTGCTCTTAGGTCAAGTTGTTCCCAATTTCCTTGTTGTCAGGATATCCTATTAGTGCTGGGCCATGTTGGTGTTTGAGCAGTATTAAGGATGTCCCAGATGGGATTTTGTTCCTGTAGCTGTTGTTTAGAACTGTGTCATTTCTATGCCTGGGATCCAGTATTCCAGGCTGGACAGTCGGCATCTAATCATGTGGGGTCTAAGTTGGGTCCACATGACATATATTCAAGGTGGGAGATGCCCCTGTGTTGTAAAAAAGTATGAGTTCTTATCCCTAGTAGATAAGAGCCCATTTTAAAACATAACCTTACCCCATTTTTTAGTGTGCCTTTGCAGGAAGATGTGGTGCATTTGGGGTGGAAAGAGAAGAAAACAGAAGCAAGTCACACACCCAAAAAAGATAAAAAAAGAGAGAGATAAAAATATATGTGCTCCCATATATATAAAGAAAAAGTATTTATTTTGATAAAAAATAAAAATATAAAATAAAAAGTAATTAAAAGAAAAATGATGCAGGAGACTATTTTATATTTGGGGAAAAGCAGGTAAAGAGGTAGTGTTATACAGGGCTGATAGTTATGATGGAACTATAGGTTTCCCCATTGTCTTTTGAGATTTTCTTGTGGGGCGTAGGTTCCCGAGTACTTTTTCATCACACACCCTGACCTTCTTGAGATGGCAGATTTGCGGCAGGGAGGTCTTGGGTAGAGTTCTTGCATTGGGAGTCCTTTTAGATATAAGTCCGGTATCAAGCACAATCCACATTAGGAAGAGTTGGTAAGAAGGGCCACACTGCGTGAGTCAGCAGGGATGTTGGTTGTCTTTTCTTGCCAGGGATGAGGTGTGGGTTTGGGTGGGTGTCCCTTTGCTTCAGTGCTGGATACTGGTTCGTTGGGGGTAGGGGGTCAGTCTTGATGCCTAATAGATTAAGAACTGAGAGTGAAGAGTTTTAATAAGGTGGGAAATCTGGATGGGATTGAGGGGTGAAGGGATAGTCATATTTCTAATAAGGGGAGAGGGGGAAGTATATGAAAAGGGCAGAGAAGGAGAAGAGAGCAGATAAGATTGAAAAGAAAAAGAAGAGAAAAAAGTAGTGAGAAGAGATGAGGAAAGAGCAAAAGAATGTTAGTTTGCTTGAATGTGTTTAATGAGTAGGCCCTGTAGCATAGCTCTGTAGGTCATAGTTGCTGCTTCAGTGATCTGGCTGATCATGTACTTCAGGTCCTAAAAGAAGGTATAACCGAGAAATAAAGGGTATGTTAAAGAGTTTTATCAAGACATCTTCATATCACAAGCTGGGTATGGTATCTCATGTGACTGAGTCCTGAGGTGCCATCTTAGGTTGTCCACCCTTTGTATTTAAGAACGCCTGTGGACAGAAAAGCTGAGAGGTTATTTTAGATATAGTAATATTAAGGCATTAAATCATATTTTGAAATGGTTCTATTGGAGTCAATGATTTCCCATAGTAATCTTTACCTGTATAGGATCTCTAAGAGATTATTGTGGCCCTTTGTAGTAAAGGGCTGAGTACATACCTGTTCTCTCTATGCTGCTGAATTTGCTGTTGCTAGTTTCTTTATGGTATAATGTGTAGTCAAAAATTTGTGTTGTTCCTCTTTCATGTGATTTGGACACTACTCCCCAGTATATGTTGACTGTTACAGTGTTTGGAGTTTCTACCCAGTTAAACCCTGTTATTTGATCATTGAGTATTAGTTGTATATATGGTGTATTTTCTAGGTGCTTCAGAATAGTGCTATCACCCTCTGTTTATCTTTCATCTTCTGGCTTATTTCATTTAACATAATATATTCTAGGTCCATCCACGTTGCTGCAAAGTCCATGATTGTATCATTTCTGACTGCCATGTAGTATTCCATTGTGTATAGATACCACATCTTAATGATCCACTCATCTGTTGTTGGACATCGAGGTTGGTTCCAGGCCTTAGCTATTATACTGAGTGCTGCGATAAATAGTGGGGTACACACATACTTTGGGAAGAATGTCCTTCCGACTTGGGGGTAGATACCTAGGAGAGCAATTTCTGGGTCAAAAGGCAGCTCAATTTTGAGTTCATTGAGCACTCTCCAGACTGTTCTCCATAGGTGTTGGACTGGGGGCATTCCCACAAGCAGTGGATGAGAGTGCCTTTTATACTGCATTCCCGCCAACAGAGACTATTCCCATTATTTTTGATGTGAGCCATTCTCACTGGTGTTTTGATTTGGATTTCTCTGATGATGAGTGAAGGTGAGCATGTTTTCATGTGTTTGTTGGCCATCTTTCGGTCGCCCTCATAGAAATGTCTATTCTTTTTGTCTCCCCATTTTTATGGCTTTATTTGGTTTTGGGGGGCTCAGCTTTCTGAGTGTTTTGTATATTTTGGATATCAACCCTTTATCTGATATGTCGAGTGAAAAGTGATATGTCCCATTCAGTTCCTCTTGATCTAGTGTTCCCCTGATCAGTAAGTAGTGACTCTCTTTGTCTCTGATCACTTTCTTGAGGTTGAATGCAATTTGGTCTGATATAAGGATGGCTGTCCCTGCTCTTTTTTGTTTTCCATTAGCCTAAATAATTAATTTCCATTCTTTTATTCTAAGCCTGTGCTTGTCCTGTAGTTGTAGGTGTGTTTCTTGCAGGCAACAGAAGTCCAATTTATGTTTTCTAATCCAGTTCTCTACTGTGTATCTCTTAACGGGAGAGTTTAGTCTGTTAACATTTAGGGAGATGACTGACAGAGAGAACTGTTGTGCAGTTGTGTTTGTAGGGTGGTTGCTGTTACAATCGGGGCTTTGGATTGTATAATTCATCTCTGATTAGGTCGTTTAGGATTGGTTTTGTTTGCACAAATAATACAAGTTCGTTTTCGTTTGAGAATGTTTTTAATCTGCTGTTCCATATTAATGAGAGTTTTGCAGGATATTGGACTCTAGGTTGGAAATTTCTTTCATTCAGGCATTTAAATACATTGTTCCACTCTCTTCTTTCTTGAATTATTTCAAATGGGAGGTCTGTTTGATTCTTATGTCCCTTCCTTTTATATTTGAGAGATTTTTTTTTCTCCCTTATTGCTTTAAGGAGATCATCTTTCTCTTTGTTTTTTTGACATTTGGATGACTATGTGTCTTGGTGTTGGTTTATTAGGGTCTATTTTATTAGGGACTTTCTTCACTTCCTGGATTTGCACTGAATCTTCTTTCCAGAGAGTGGGAAAGTTTTCTGTTATTATTTCCCTGACTACTTTTTCGCCCCTTTTCCTATTTCCTCCCCTTCTGGTATACCCACAATTCTTAGGTTATTTTTTTGTCCTTATTCATTAGATACTGGACTTTTCCTTCCAGTGCTTTGCCTTTTATTTCCTTTTTGTTTCTTGGTCGTTTTTTGTTTGCAGTTTTCCTCGAGTTTTTCAATGTACTTCTCCAACTGTGTGATCCTGCTCATATGGCTTGTTATGTTGTCTTTTTAACTCCTTAAAGTCCCTTTGTATGGAATCTCTCATATTCTTAGACAGTTCTTCTTTAATTTGGCTGATTTGTTCCTCCATGGATTTCTTGTATTCTGTGGCTAGCATTTCATTCATTCCCTTAATCATGGCTTCCATTTCATTATTCATGGCTGCTTCTAGGTTTTTTTCCGATGGATCTGTGCATTTTGTCTGACTTGGGAACTTGCTAGTGTTTCTCTCAGTATCTCCAGATGTTAGGGTTCTCCTTAATTTACCCATATTTCTTTCTATTTATTGGTGTGGCTTGGAGTGCTGTGCCTTCTGAGTTCAGCCTGCTTTTGCCCCCTGTGGTGTGGGGATGGGTTCCCTCCCTGTGTGTGGTTCTAGAGAGGTCTGTTGGGTGAGCTCGCTGAGATTTGGCTCCTCTTGTGCTCTTTAGTGGGGTCTGGTCTGTTCTTCCCTTTTGTTGCCAGCTAGTGCAGTTCTGCTCATGCCACTATGGTGGAAGGCACTGTTGAGCCTAGCTCCCTGCTCTCCCTCTTTTCCCTGGGGGTCAGTGGAGCTCCACCCCCTCCTGGCCTCAGCCGAGAAAATTCCCTCAGCCAGACCCACCTGGCAGCCTTACTCTGCCCCTAGGAGTCCCAGGTCCCACTCCAGAGCTCAGGCTGCTCTAGGATACCCGAAGGTTCAGGGAGACCGAAGCTATTGGTTCTAGCCCTTTCCAGTGGCGCAGAGTGGGTCAGGCATAGTGTTCACAAGGTGCCCACGTGGGGAGGTGGCCGGTGGCGCACTCACCCTGTCGGAACGAGTCAGGGGTCCCTGGAGTCATGAGGCTAAGGCAGAGCGCAGGAGTCTAGCGCCCACGTGGGGAGGTGGCCGAGTGGCAGACAAACTCACCCTGCCTGCAGCCAGGTCAGGGGTCCCTGGGTTCAGGCCAGACTTGGAAATTTGCTAGAATATCTCTCCATATCCCCAGTGTCTTCTTTATTTTCCATATTGTTTTAAGCATTGGGTGGATTGGAGTGCTGGAGTTTCAAGGTGTTTAAAATAAGTGGTCTGATTAATTGTGTAACATATGGTTGGAGCTATATCAGCCTTTTTCTCCTGAGCAGGCTTGAGGCTTTTGTGATGAAGACTGGGAAGTCCGGAGGCAGAATGGTGGGAGACTGATTTGTTATGAAAGTCAAATTTATGGAGTGATCAGGAGGTCCCTGCCTACCATCCCACAGAGCTAGTGTCTGTGTGTATATGGTTTGAGGGTGTTGGGGCTTTTCTCATCAGACTTTCTGTCCTAGGTGGGCTTGGGATTTTTGTTTTGGCAACTGGGCACTGCCTGCTATTGAAGGTGTAGAAACTCTGTAACTATGTTCTCTATCCATCATAATTTTCTAATACAATTATATTTTTCAATAATAATCTTCAGTAAAATAATTTAAAAAATCTAAATAATGGATATTGAAATGTAAAATTTTATGTCACTTAAGTCATAAGAATGCTAGTATATTATTCTTTCTACAAAATTTTTCACATAAATTATGAATCTCACAAATAAATATTTTTCAAGATGACTGATTATAGCTATCATCAATTAGTAAAATGTAATCACTTCCAACAAAATAAATTACTTCCTATTTAGTCATTACAACTTTTAGTGCTTTTTTGAAATCCCAGACTTAAGTCTTTCCTGCAAGGTAAAATATATCTCATGTTGAGATGAAAAATGAGGCAAATGACAGATATTGTAAAGAGAGAATACCTGAATGGATAAGAGTGGTATCATCTTCCTTTCTCTACCGAACCTGTCTCTCACTCATTCTCACCCTCTCTCTCTAATTACCCCCCGACAAATCCAAGAAAGAAAAGCTTTATCTCATGAGACACAGCTGATTACTTTGAAAAAATTTTTACAATGAATATTTAAAACAATTAATAGGTAAAAAAAATTTATCTGAGAATTCTGGCTATACTTTATTAAAATAAATTGTGAGGCTTAAAAATGAGTTTAATAGGGCCCGGAGAGAAAGCACAGTGGCGTTTGCCTTGCAAGCAGCCAATCCAGGACCAAAGGTGGTTGGTTCGAATCCCAGTGTCCCATGTGGTACCCCATGCCTGCCAGGAGCTATTTCTGAGCAGATAGCCAGGAGTAACCCCTGAGCACTGCCAGGTGTGACCCAAAAACCAAAAAAAAAAAAAAAAACAAAAACAAAAACAAAAAAACTGAGTTCAATAGAATTACCTAAAAAAGCATTTCTATAAACACTTAAAATCAGCCATAATTTAGAGTAGTCAAATTTCCCACTGTTTCTGGAACTGTCTAGTTCAAACATAAAGGCAGGCTCAATTTGTTATTGCATCTTGACTACTCTCAAATAGAACAGAAATAAATATTATGTATGTGGACAACCAACCCAAAGAGAATCTTTGCCAGTGCTTTGAATAACGAGGAAGAGCAGAGGGAGTATTTATGAAATGTGAGGGTTCCAAACTATTATGACAAATCATTACAAAAAGTCATGTGTTAGCTTCAACAAATGTATGTTTATTTCGAAAAATGGGGAACAATCCACAAAATTCACCTGATTATTTAATTAAAAACAAGATCTTTCATCACAGGAATAAAAGAAAGTAGTAAAAAGAAAATAAAATTGACAATATTCTCTGACACTTATGCTAATACAATGTTTCAGCAAAGGAAATACAGAATCCTTAACCAGTGCCATGGCCTGTGAGAGTCTTTCCAAATGCCAGTAAACCATTCTAATAAGAATCTAGATGCCCTTCAACAGACGAATGGCTAAAAAAACTGTGGTACATATACACAATGGAATATTATGCAGCTGTCAGGAGAGATGAAGTCATGAAATTTTCCTATACATGGATGTACACGGAATCTATTATGCTGAGTGAAATAAGTCAGAGAGAGAGAGAGAAAGACGCAGAATGGTCTCACTCATCTATGGGTTTTAAGAAAAATGAAAGACATTCTTGCAATAATAATTTTCAGACACAAAAGAGAAAAGAGCTGGAAGTTCCAGCTCACCTCAGGAAGCTCACCACAAAGAGTGATGAGTTTAGTTAGAGAAATAACTACATTTTGAACTGTCCTAATAATGAGAATGTATGAGGGAAATGGAGAGCCTGTTTAGAGTACAGGCGGGGGTCGGGTGGGGAGGAGGGAGACTTGGGACATTGGTAATGGGAATGTTGCACTGGTGATGGGTGGTGTTCTTTACATGACTGAAACCCAAACACAATCATGTATGTAATCAAGGTGTTTAAATAAAATAAAATTAAATTAAATTAAAAAAAAGAAAAAAAAGAATCTAGTTCAAACTGGGATTGTAAGTATATTTGTATTTCTTTACTTTAAGAGGACTAGCAGAATTTTTCTTATAAATTTAGTGATGCATAATCACATGTTGTTTTGCATAAACATGTATTCTAATTTATATAAATCTGCATGCAATTTTTCAAAATTTCTAGTTCTTAATTTGTAAAAAAAATATTCTGTGCTCTCTAATATAAGTGTATTCAAATATGAGACAATAGGGTGTCACTAGAAATAGCTAAACCAGAGGTAATTATGTTTTAACTCCAAAATTCTTTATAAAAATTATTATAGTTTTAGGTTAACTAAAATTTTGCATACCCAGAAATTAATTAGAACATTCTACAAAATACTGGTTAAGTAATCACAGGTTGGAATGAGAAGCAGCACTTGATATTAAAAATAATATGTATGGGGCTGATCCATAGCGCAGTAATAGGGCATTTGTTTTGCATGTGGCTAACCCAAGAAGGATCTCTGTTGGATCTCTGGCATCCCATATGGTCCCTCAAGCCAGAAGTGATTTCTGAGTGCGTAGCCAGGAGTAATCCCTGACCATCACGGGTGTGGCCCCAACAACCCACAAAACCCCGAGAGCATAATGTATGGTACTTGCCTTGCATGCTTACAGTTTGAGTTCAATACCTGGCACCCCCATGTCAAGCCCTGCCATGAGTGATCCCTGAGTACAGATCAAGGAATAAGTCTTGAGCATCAGCTGAACTCCCACCAAAATAAAAATATAAGATTAGCTTTTTGCGAGCCAAAGCGATTGCACAATGGTAGGGCATTTGCTTTGCACGAGGCTGACCCAGGATGGACCACAGTTCCATCCCCTGGCATCCCATACTGTCCCCCAAGCCAGGAGCTATTTCTGAGCACATAGCCAGGAGTAATCACTTAGCATCACCAGGTGTGGCCCAAAACAAACAAACAAAAAAAGAGATTAGATATTTTGAAAAAAGTACCTAGGATACAAAAGCCACCTACAGAAGGGAAAAACTATTCACCCAATAACTATCAAATAAGGGGCTAATATCGAAGATATACAAGGTACTGCCAGAACTTTAAAAGAAAAAAAAATCTAACCCCATCAAAGAAATGGGGAGAATAAATGAACAAATAATTTTTCAAAGAGAAAATACAAATGGCCAAAAGGCAAATGAAAAAATGCTCCACATCAGGATCCGAGAGATAGCATGGAGGCAGGGCATTTGCATTGCTTGCAGAAGGATGGTGATTCAAATCCCAGTATCCCATATGGTCCCTCGAGCCTGCCAGGAGTGATTTATGAGCATAGAGCCAGGAGCGATTTCTGAGCATAGAGCCAGGAGTAACCCCTGAGTTCTGCCGTGTGTGACCCAAAAACCAAAACAAAAAAACAAAACAAAACAAAAAACTCCACGTTATTAATCATCAGGGAGATTCAATCAAAACAACAATGAGCTACCATCTCACACCACAAAGACTGGCACACATCACAAAGAACAAGAACAATCAGTGCAGGCAGGGATGTGTAGAGAAAGAAACTCTCATTCACTGCTGGTAGGAATGCCATCTAGTCCAGCCTTTATGGAAAACAATATGGAGATTCCTCCAAAAACTGAAAATTAAGTTCCCATATGATCTAGCTATACCACTCCTAGGGATATATCCTAGGAACACAAAACTACATTTCAAAAATGCCTCCCTCACACTTATATTTCTGGCAGCGCTCTTTATAATACCCACAGCCTGGAAACAACCAAGATGTCCTTCAAAAGATGAATGGCTAAAGAAACTGTAATATATATCTATATATATCTATATAGATATATAGATATATATAGATATATATTACTGAAAAAAAACAGGAAATCAAGGTGATATTATGGAATATTATGCAGCCATCAGGAGAGATGAAGTCATGAAATTTTTTTTATACATTGATATACATGGAATCTATTATGCTGAGAGAAATAAGTCAGAGAGAGATAGACACAGAATAGTCTCCCTCATCTATGGGTTTTAAGAAAAAGAAAAGATATTATTGTAATAAAGCCCAGTGACAATAATAATAATGGCTGGAGAAAACATCTCACAATATAAAGCTCATCACAAGAGTTATGAATTCAGTTAGAGAAATAACTACACTGACAACTATGGTGACAATGTCAATGAGTGAGAGAAGTAGAATGCCTGTCTCAAATACAGGCATGGGGAGGAGGAAGATTGGGTACATTGGTGATGGGAAAGTTGCACTGGTGAAGGGGAGTGTTCTTTATATGACTGAAACCCAACTACAATCATGTTTGTAATCAAGGTGCTTAAATAAAGATAATATTTAAAAAAACAGCCATTTTTTTGTAAAATTCTTCAAAATGCTTTTAAATTTCAGATCCATTTTTGTGTTTTATAATTAGAAATATTAAAAGTAAAGATTTTTATCCAAAGTCAATGACAACAGAATCAAAACCCAATCTACAATAAACTAGACACAGAGGGAACCACTTATACTAGCTGCACGGGGTTCAAATTAGGGGGATATGGGTTGCATGCTGAGAACAGGGGTGGAGGGAGGACAATATTGCTGGTGGGAATGCCCTGATTCAATCACTAAGTACCTAAAATATTACTGTGAAAGA
Source organism: Suncus etruscus (assembly GCF_024139225.1). NCBI lineage: Eukaryota > Metazoa > Chordata > Mammalia > Eulipotyphla > Soricidae > Suncus > Suncus etruscus. The sequence continues at coordinate 44,209,989 of NC_064852.1, forward strand.
TTTGTAATCCAAAGAAAAAATCACCTTAATTTCCTGTTTTTTCCAGTAAAAAAAATAAAGATTTTTAATCTATACATAGATAAAATATATAGAAAATTACTATTATTATATTTTTTAAAAATGGCTTTAATTTTAATGTCTGGTAACTGATAAAATAAATATGGTTAGTCTTTCTAATTATAATAACATGAAAACAGAAGTAGAGGAAACATTTTACTTTCCATTTTTTATAATAAAGCTGATACATATAGTTATTTGTGCTGTAAGATAATTTCAGATTGTGACTTTTTAAGGGTTATTTTTACAAGAGGATTACTTTTAATGTATATAAAAAGCACAGTGAAATCTTCTCTAACCTTTAAGTAAAATTCTGTCATATTCCACACAGGTGTGGGGTTTCTAGCTACTTAGATGAGATCCATAGTTGGCAACATATGCTATCTTAAAAGGCAAAAAATTTCTTCTGCACCAGAAAGAAAAGGTGAGAAAACTGAAAACTGAAATTGTAAAAACACTCAGAGTGAACATATATTAAAGTAATCTCATTAACACATCTATCTGAAATATGTCAGTTGCCTTACTCAGTAACTTCTAATAATCTCTCCTCTGCCATAGAATATAATCCAAATTTACTAGAGTGCACAAAACCCAACACAACCTAGCATAGAGTTTCAATTCAGATCTCTCTTTTTTTCAATTGTTATTTTTATTTTTAATATATTTTATTTAAATAACATGATCATAGTTGGGTTACAGTCATAACCAGAACACCCCCCCTTCACCAGTGTAACATTACCCCCTCCCCCTTCCCATCCCCTGCCTATGTTCGAGACAGTTATTTATTTATTATATATCTACTACAGTTATTTGTTTTTAAGTTCAGTAAGTTGTATTATTTTTTCCTTAAAGAATAAGAGTAAAAAAATATAATAAAGGTGTGATAGTGGCAATCACCGTTGTTTGCATAGGTCCAGAAAAATGGGGAAAAAATGGAAAAAAAAATCCTTGACCTGATTACAAAAAGACCTCACCCCAGAAGTTTACTGGCATAAGACAGACTCTGGGTTCCAGGCATACCAGTTCATCCAACTCGAGTCATTCTCAAGGTCCCGGTGAAACTTTTTCACACTTTAGCTATTGTTGGTGTCAGATTCTTATATTTAAAGACTCTGGATTCTGTGCATTTCTTTCATCGATGTCAGGCTCATGTGGAGCATCCTCTAGTTTCAGCATACCATTCAATGAGGAGCAATCTGCACTGCATGCAGACTGTTGCTGATTCGTCTGGGTGTTGGGAGCACTCTTTGGAGTAAGTCAATGCCAAAGCAGTGGCAGGTCTTCCCTGGTAGAGGCTTGGATCCTGGTAATGTTATAGACAATTGTGGTTGTTTCCATAGATGGTATCCATTGTTCAGGTGTGTGTGGGTGATGCCCATTCTTCTGAGGCCTGAGTCAAATCATTATACAATGTTCAGGGTAAAAGCCCTAATTACATTACCAAATTTGTGTTCCCATCTTACTATAACTTTTCCTATCTTACTACTAGTAAGATACCCTATCTTACCACCCTATATGGGTATCTCTACATTCTTTTTATATCATTTTCTCAGTAAATATGCCAACCTGACAATGTTTGGTCTAAGGGTATTTGTCCTGCTTTAATGCTACCAAGTTATCTAGAGAGTGGAAGATTAGTCCAATTTTTAAAAAATCTTGAAATCTCTTTTCTCACCCAGAGTAAAGACTTTTTCTTCAACGAACCATCATCAGATTATTAGTTTTTTAACTATATATGTTAGCATTCTCTTTGGTTTCTGGAGAATAGATTCTTGAAATTCTTACTTTGCCATGTCAGAAATACTCTGGACATTTCTTTTTAAAACCCATTTGTCTTGGGGCTGGAGTGGTGATGCAATGGTAAGGCATTTGCCTTGCAAGCAGCTGACCTAGAATGGACCGCTGTATGATCCTCTGGCATCCCATATGGTCCCCCAAACCAGGAGCGATTTCTGAGAGCATAGCCAGGAGTCTCTGAGCTTCACTGGGTTGGGCCCCAAAACAAACAAAAAAACCAACAATAACAACCATAAAAAAGCCATTTGTCGGGGCCGGGAAGGTGGCGCTAGAGATAAGGTGTCTGCCTTGTAAGCGCTACCAAGGAACGGACCGCGGTTCGATCCCCCGGCGTCCCATATGGTCCCCCCAAGCCAGGGGCGATTTCTGAGCACATAGCCAGGAGTAACCCCTGAGCGTCAAACGGGTGTGGCCCAAAAACCAAAAAAAAAAAAAAAAAAAGCCATTTGTCTTGCTAATGAAGAAGTAAGAAGTATCATATGCATAACAATTCATCCCCTTTGATAGTCGGTTCTTGTCCATAATAATCAGTTATCATTATGATATACAATTATCATCATATTCATCATTATATATCCAATTATTACTGTTACAATGAACTGGCCATTTACTAACCTAACTGCATTCAATACTCTTTGTGGCAAGCTTTCTACTCTGGACTAGTCCTCTTGATCCTCGTCTCTATTGTCTCTGTGTCTCTTTTAATTTTCTTATATCCCACATACGAGTGGGATTATTCTATGCCTATCCCTATGCCTCTGCCTCTGACTCATTTCACTTAGCAATAGTACAAACTACAGTATCGAGAGGGGGGTGGAGAGAGAGAGAGAGAGAGAGAGAGAGAGAGAGAGAGAGAGAGAGAGAGAGAGAGAGAGAAGTAAAATGCTTGTCTCAGAGGCAAGCAAAGGGAGGGTGGGAGAGGGTAGGAAAGAAACGGGGGATATTGGTGGTCGGAAATGTGTGAAGGGTGAAAACTGGTGAAGGGTGTTGTACATTGTATGACTGAAACAACCACGAACAATTGTAAACCACAGTGCTTAATAAAGTAATTATATAAAAACCATGTATCTTGACAAATAGAATATTGTTTGAAAATTAGTTACATAAAAGTTCTCAATTATAGCAATAGAATTGTTAAATTTGTAAGACATAAAATGTTAGGAATTAAAGGACTAGGCTTTAGGACTCGAGGGGAGAAATATTTACACTCCCCACCAAAGCCACATTTTAGATTTAATAAAATGAATAGAGTGAAATACATTTTTTAAAATAAAGCAACCTTCATACCATAAAAATAGAACATGAAAGAAAGCTATAGTAATAATATGAAAATGAAATAAAATAAAAAATTAAAAAATGTTGAGGCTGCAGAGATAGTATGGTGTGCAAGATACTTGCCTTGCATGCGGTCATCTGGGTACAATTCCTGTCAACAAATATGGTACCTCAAAATCCACCAGAAGTGATCCTTGAACACAGAACCAGGAGTGTGTCCTGAGTAATGTTGAATAAGGACCCAAAAAAGAAAAAAATTTTGCTGATATGCGAAGGAAATTTTATGGTGATAACAGGATATATAAATGAGGAATACATAAGAAATACACATATGGGGCCTGGAGAGATAGCACAGCGGCGTTTGCCTTGCAAGCAGCCGATCCAAGACCAAAGGTGATTGGCTCGAATCCCAGTGTTCCATATGGTCCCCCGTGCCTGCCAGGAGCTATTTCTGAGCAGACAGCCAGGAGTAACCCCTGAGCATAGCCGGGTGTGGCCCACAAACAAAAACCAAAAAAAAAAAAAAATACACATATGAAGAGCTCAATTCTTTTGGAAGAAAACAGTCACATGTAATGAGTGAGGCAGGACACAATTACAGCTGGGAACTTCATTACTCCAATTTTTGTAATGAATACAAATTATTAGGCCAAAAGTCAAAAAATAACTAGAATATTATTTTATCCACAGGTTTTTTTTTTTTTTTGAGTGGATTGTCACAGCCACTATTTTTCAGAGTTACTCCTGTAGCTACACTTAGGAGTTACTCCTGATGATACTTAGGACTGAATGGAAGCAGAAGATAAAATCCTGGTAAGCCTTATTCAAGGTAAGTGTCCTATCTACTGTACTATCACTCCAGCCCAAGCCCTCAGTATTTTAAGATGCTTCTATCATTAAAATGTTTTAGAACTATTCATTTAGCCTAGGATTCTGAGCAACATAATTTGGGAATTCTCCTCAAGAAGCATTATTTGATAACACACAAGAAAATGTTTGTAGAGGGGACTGGAGCAATAAATAGCACAATGGGTAGGGCATTTGCCTTGCAAGCAGCAAGTTTGACCCCTGGCATTGTACATCATCTTCTGAGCTTCCCAGGAGTAATTTCTGAGAGCAGAGCCAGAAGTAACCCCCGAGCACTGCCCATACAGCCCATACTGGCTACACACACACACACACACACACACACACACACACACACACACACACACACACACACACACACACACTCAAAGTGTTTTCAGAAATCATTTGGGATAAAGTAAGAGGAGTGGAAGAAAAATGCACCAAATCATTGGTGCAGTTCAGACTGTTCTGAAAATTACCAAAGTGAAAAATAATTTGTATTTGAGGACTTGAAAAGAGTTTCTGAGATTGAAGCATACAGTGGGTGTGCTGTGCTGGGAAAAGGGCAATAAAGACAGGACACTGAAAGCATCAGTCTTTCAGGAGAAAGGATATATTAAAAATAAACTATGTGATTCAGAAATAAAAATGCATAAAATAATTATTATCTAAGTGCTATTCAAAAAGAAATAGAGATCAATTTATTGACATCTGGAAGTTCTATAGAAATTCACTCCTGAGATTCAGCATCAAGCCCACTAACATTGTTAATAATTTCAGCAATTTTAAAATATGTCCCCTTTCATGTAATCTCTGGATATTATTCAGTTCCTTCAAAATAAAAACGTAAGGGTGCAGATATTTTTGGTCTAGGCAAGTGAAAAAATTATGAATGTGTAGTTCTACAACCTAAAAGCAATTGCCATGAGTTAGAAATGTGAAAGAAAAAAATTACTTAAAATAAAGCAACGTGTTTCCCCCACACCCACTTCCAACTCTCTGAGTTTAGGAAGAACTAACCCTCATCACTTTTCTAATATTCATCAGGGAATCTCATACTTAACAGCTGCTATTTAGGTAGCCCCTTATGCTATGAAATTTAAACCATGATTTTATCTCCTTTTCTTACAGCAAAAATTGCAATATCACACACCCAAGCTCCAGCTGTCAGATTCACACACTGTTTCTATTTCAATGGCTAGAATAATCCTTCTCTCCCTTGTTTTCATTGAACAAGAATGTGGTAGTGTTGATAAAAAAGAAAGAAAGAACAGGGAAAAGGCATTTGTCTAAACTCAAATACTCAAAGGAATGAAACAGTTGAAGAAATATGATGCTTTGTGGCAGGCATTTTACATTTGATGCAGTCTTTCTCTCTCCTTTTTAAGTACATATATACAATTACAAATGTCTAGTATAGACAGATAGATGGGTATGAGACTTTATCGACCTTTTTTTCAGAAAACATTATATAAAGTAGCAAATATACATATGCATATCTATATGCAGTAAGTCAAATTGAATATATCTATGCCAACCATTCTTAAGCATAATATAATTTTTAAATGAGAGATGTTTTTCTCATCCATTAAGATACTAGTAACCTAAAATTGTGTTAGTGTGTTAGAATTATTGCTTAATATTTACCAGAGATAAACAGAAGGGAATATATTAAGTTGAGAAACTTCTTCATCTCAAAGAAAATAGTGCCCGGGATACAAGAGCCACCCACTGTGGCCGGCGAGGTGGCGCTAGACGTAAGGTGTCTGCCTTGCAAACGTTAGCCAAGGAAGGACCGCGGTTCGATCCCCCAGCATCCCATATGGTCCCACAAGGCCAGGGGCAATTTCTGAGCACTTAGCCAGGAGTAACCCCTGAGCATCAAACTGGTGTGACCCAAATAACCAAAAAAAAAAAATAACAACAAGAGCCACCCACTGAGTGGGAGAAACTATTCACCCAATACCCATCAGATAAAGGGGTAATATTCAAAATATACAAGGCACTGACAGAACTTTACAAAAACAAAACATCTAATCCAATCAAAAAAATGGGAAGAAGAAATAAACAGACACTTTGTCAAAGAAGAAATACAAATGGCCAAAAGACACATGAAAAAATGCTCCACATCATTAATCATTCAAGGAGATGAAAATTAAAACAACTATGAGGTACCATCTAACACCAGAGATTGGCGTACATCACAAAGAATGAGAACAAGCAGTGCTGGCGGGGATGTGGAGAGAAAGTAACTCTTATTCACTGCTGGTGGAAATGCCAACTAGTCCAACCTTTATGGAAAGTGATATGGAGATTCCTCCAAAACCTGGAAATTGAGCTTTCCAGCTATACCACTATATCCTAGGAAAACAAAAATACAATACAAAAATCCCTTCCTCACACCTATATTCATTGTCATGCTATTTAAAATAGCCAGAGTCAGGAAATAACCAAGATGTTCTTCAACAGATGAATAGATAAAGAAACTGTGGTCCATATACACAATGGAATATTATGCAGCCGTCAGGAGAGATAAATCATGACATTTTCCTATGCATGGATGTACACGGATTCTATTATGCTGAGTGAAATAAGTCAGAGGGAGAGAGATAGACACAGAATAGTCTCACTTCATCTATGGGTTTTAAGAAAAATAAAAGACATTCTTACAATAATAATCAGAGACAAGTGAGGTGGGCTGGAAGATCCAGCTCACAACATGAAGCTCACCACAAAGAGTGATGAGTGCCATTAGAGAAATAACTACACTGATAACTATCATAACTATGTGAATGAATGAGGGAAGTAGAAAGCATGTCTAGAGTATAGGTGAGGGTGGGGTGGGGAGGAGGAAGATTTGAGACATTGGTGATGGGAATGTTGCATTGGTGAAGGGGGGTGTTATTCTTTACATGACTGAAACCCAACTACAATCATATTTGTAATCAAGGTGTTTAAATAAAAATGTTAATAAAAATATAAAGAATAAAAAAGAAATATCGCTTAATATTTACAAAGTTAAAACCCAAATTTCAAGACAATGCTGAAATCAAAATGTCCTGATGTTAATGAAAATAAAGGACCCACAGTGTGGCTAGATGATGCCTCAAAGGTTGGAGCAGAAAGGACAAAAATCGGGCCAAAACATTAACTAGACCATTATTTGGTCACTAGAACCACATAGTCCAACACTATGTGGGTCAAAACACTAAACAATTAAACCCATACAGCCATGTCAGTTTTGCCTTATAGCCTGGGATGCCATTATCCCATTATACAACAATCTCTAAAAACATCGTTTCAAAGAATACACACAGAAATTATCTCAGTCATGTCTCTGGTGTAAATAGGAAGAGTAAAACAATAGGCTGGAAGAACAGACCATTTTAGGAGCTTAACATTTAATTCTACTTAAAAGAAGATATTGGAATTAAAATATTAAATTATTTAGACACTTCTTGAGAACTTTGGCACTGGAATAACCACCTAAAGCCCAAAATGACTTATTTTTGTGAAAGGAGGAAGATATAAAGGGAAAAGTAAAAAGCTGTGTCTTAAAAATTGAATTATTTCAAACTAGAACTTGAAAGTGAAAAATTATAGTGATAATGGTATTCTATGAGTATTCTTTGGTATTCTTTGATGTTGCTATACAATGTTATTTTTATTAACATCATTTAAAGCTATCAATTGATTGAGACCTACCATAAAGGAAGTATTTAAGCTTGTTTTTGGCTTCCATGTCCCAGCTCACTGAGGAATTCTTACTTTCCACCTGTCCTTTTTCTAACAAATTCTACTTCCTTCCTGTAACTTCAATCTAATCATTAATTATCCATATCTGAGTTCTGATTAAATTCATACAAACTCATTTCCTTAAGCTTTAGTTGAGTCACAAAGGTTATTTCCTCACCATTTTTTTTTTTTTTGGTTCACATTCGGCAACACTCAGCGGTTACTCCTGGGTCTACACTCAGAAATTGCTCCTGGCGGGCTCGAGGGACCATATGGGATGCCAGGATTCGAACCACTATCCTTCTGCATGCAAGGCAAATGCCCTACCTCTATGCTATCTCTTCATCATTTTTAACAAGCCAGGTTCTTACTACCTTCCTACTGCACTAAGCTCATCTTTAGCTAATGTAATATAATATAGCATACTTTCCATTAATGAAATCCCATGCCTTATCCACGAAGCTAAATAATGTCTACTTTCCAGAGTCCTGTCAACATTTATGAGGCACATCTTGAAATTAAAACTCTTCATGTATTTTTGATATTTTGAGGGATATTATTGTAAAAACAAAAACAAATAAGCTTTCCAATTTTTATTTTTTGGTTTGACGCTCAGGGGTTACTCCTGGCTATGCGCTCAGAAATCGTCCCTGGCTTGGGGCGACCATATGGGACACCGGGGAGCAAACCGCAGTCCGTCCTATGCTAGCACTTGCAAGGCAGACACCTTACCCCTAGCGCCACCTTCCCGGCTCCAAGCTTTTCATTTTTATAAAAACTGATTAATATTACAATGATAAATATGTCTGGATATTAAATAGTACTTAATTTTGAATTATTTGATAATTTATTTATTCTCATAACTCATTAAAACAAAGTGGCATCAATCACAAGTTTCAATACTTATAAGTAATAATAATCATATGTATTTCCATTGCAAAACCAAATGTAAACGACATCTCTCCTTCATAAAAAATAAACAAGGTACATGTGTTGCCTGGGTATATGGTGCCCAAGCACATGTTATCTGCATCTTCCCTCTTGAGATTTTGTCTTTTCTACTTTCATGCTGTGTTGTGTATCATGGCTCTTTATATTGGAAGAAGCCCAATTTCTTTCTCTTTCTTAACCTCTCCTCCCCTTATTCAGTACCTCCAAATAAAATCTGTTTTTACTTCAAAAACAACATACCAAAGCCTTTATTTATACAATAAATGATAATAACCTGGAACCATCTTAATAATATTGGGGACAGGAACTATAATTCTTTATCTTTATTATAGCAGCCTTTACATGAAAGCACAGAATCTCTACTTCCAAAACAAAAAATTAAGCTAAATAAAAATAAATGTTTTTATTTATTTTAAGGTAGCTTGCCAACTTTTGAAAAAAATAACTTCGATTCTTTAAACATATGGCAATGCCACCTTTAAAAAATATTAAGCATGCTAAAATAGATTCAAACTGATAGTTCGCCTCCTGATAAACGCTGCTATGGACAACCCAATGCCTCCCATTCTGTTTCAGTAATAAATCACTTTTCTGACTTGAGTCAGTAAAGAGATTTTTAATCATGTGAATTGAACGTATCCTCCAGTTAATAAAAACATCACCTCCTTTTTATCTTTAATAAAAGATTTGTACACTACTAAAATGATTGGTATTACATTTTTAAAGAACTGAGATTGATGTTTTTCAATTCTCCTTTCCATCTATCTGGGTCTTTATAATTCAAAGGTAATATGCCTTGTAATTAATAATTCATAAGGTAATTTTAAGGCTTTTATTCAGAAACCTCTTTTCTATTGACTTTAGAATGTGTGATAAAAATGTAGGTATTAACATCATGGCAATTCCCAGTTCAGTAGAGATGATGATTTTGCATTTAAACAACTCAAGATTGATGCTTCAAAATCAGTAGACATAATTTTTAACCTTAAGGTACAGATGAGATAAATGCTTTTATAAAGAGCTATTTAAATCATTATATTTCAACTGACAATTAACCACAGGCAGATTTTTCTTGTTATTCAGGTAATTATATGGATTTATTTTTTAGTATGGAAATTATTTTTTAACAATAAATCAGGGACAAACAGTTTTGCTTGAATTTTTTTTCTAGTACTGCTGTAAATGTACTTTTATAATGATTCATTTAAGACACTTTTACCTGTAGGTAAATTTTGTTTTACTCATAATATTTTAGCCAAACTGAAACATATGAGTGTAAGAGTACAGACAATAAATCTGTATTTCCTACATACTGTTTCTGGAAACTTACTTCATCGGAAGTTTATAAGGGTGTCACTTGTTCCAGTTATTTAGAACATGATTTCTATACAAGGGTAACACATGAGTCTGCTAGCATTTACTGGCCAGTAAATTTCATCCTGTCCTCATAAAAATATCAAATAAGGACACTTTTGCATGGCAAAGTGAATTACAAATAAAAAGGAACACTGAAATGTGAAGTAATCATCTACCAAATACCTTTTATTAGGCACAGGAAGATAATGTGACTTTAGATAGAAAATTGTGAACCTGTCTTTACTGAATGAAGAACAATTCATAATATACCAGGAATTGGATAAACAATAGCTGACTAATTTTAAAAAAATATTCCACTAATTTAAAACACCATAATTTGGGGGGGGTTATTCTTATATTCATTTGAGCATTATAAAATAACTGGAATATATAGTGAGGATCATCTGATGTTAAGTTAAAATACAATATCCAAGATACAGAGATAAGTAGGTAGACTGTTAAGACATGCTAGAAAAGTAGTCCTCTGATAAAACAAAGGAGACCGCAACATTTTTCAAATCAGAAGTTATAAAGACTCTGCTAAAAAGCTTCTAGAAACAATAGATTCATATAGCAAAGTGGCAGGCTACAAAATTAACACGCAAAAATTAATGGCCTTCTTGTACACCAATAATGATAGAGAAGAAATTAACAGTAAAAAAAAATAATCCACTATGATCAAAATAAAAATTATGTTAAAAAAATAATCCCATTCACTGTAGTGCCACACAAACTCAAATATCTTGGATTCAACTTAACTAAAGAGGTGAAGGACCTATACAAAGAAAAAAATACAAAAGCCTGTTTTAAGAAATAGTAGAGGACACAAGAAAATGAAGACACATACCCTGCTCATTGATTGGCAGGATTAATATCATTAAAATAGTAATACCCAAAGCGTTGTACAGATTTAATGCAATCCCTCTAAAGATACCCATGACATTCTTCAACGAAGTGGATAAAACACTCCTGAAATTCATTTGGAACAGTAATCACCCACGAAAAGCTAAAGTAACCTTGGTAAAAAGAATATGAGATGTTGTTTTAATATAAATTAAAGAGTTCTAGAGTTGGTGTGGAGATGATGAGGCCTTTCTGGGCTGGACCCGGTTCCTGCAGCCCCTATGTCCTGGCAGATCTGCAGGTTTCAGGGTGAGAACAGAGAGATTCACAAAGCAGTCAGAAAAAGTTGCAGGAGTCACCAGCTTTATTTCATGGTCCTAACCTAACATAAACATTTCCTCACATGGCTTCTATGCTAAACCTTTTCCTAGCAGAGATTTCTCTATTCCTTCTGGCTCTTGCAGCTTGTCTCACTTTCAGCTGCTATTTCCAGGCTTCCTAACTGACTTCTAGGGTGACTCCCTTTGCTGATGCTACTGCTGCTGAATCTGATGCTGAATTGTTGATACGGAAGCTGATGCTGAATCCCTCTGTGGACTCTCGCTGTTCTCACTTCTGCTCCTTGCTTCTGCCCACTTCTATCTCTAACTGTTCTTCTTAATCCCTCTCTACCCCCAAGTCAGCTTCCTTTACCCACCCATTCCAGGTGTGGGCAGTTCTGATCATTCAGGTGGAATAAATAAGAAGTTAGGGGAGGGAATATCCACAATGTAAGGCATTACTTTTCCTAATTTTAAATTATATTACAAGGCAAATGCTATTAAAACTGCATGATGTTGGAATAAAGACAGATCCTCAGTTCAGTGGAATAGACTGGAGTTTTCATAGAATGTTCCCCAGACATGAAATCAAATAATCGTTGACAAAGGAACAAGAAATTCAAAATGGAGCAAGCAAAGCACCTTCACCAAGTGGTGTTGGCACAGCTAATCATCAGGTAGATGCAAATCAAAACAATAACGAGGTACCATCTCACTACACGGAGAATGGCACACATCACAAAAAACAAGAACAATCAGTGCTGTTGGGGATGTAGGGAGAAAGAAACTCTTATTCACTGCTGGTGGGAATACCTTCTAGTTTAGTTTTGAGATTTCTCAAAAAACTGAAAATTGAGCTTTAATATGATCCAGCTAAACCACACCTGGGGATATAGTAGCACAAAAATACAATTCAAAAATTGTTTCTATTTATGACTGAAACCCAACTACAATTATGCTTCAATTAGTGCTTAAATATAGGTATATTCATTGCAGTACTATTTACAATAGCCAGAGTTTGGAAACAACCAAGATGCCCTTCAACAGATGAATGGCTAAAGAAACTGTGGTACATGTATACAATGGAATATTTTGCAGCCATCAGGAGAAATGAAGTCACAAAATTTTCCTATATATGGATGTACATGGAATCTATTATGCTGAGTGAAATAAGTCAGAGGAAAAAAGTCTCACTCATCTATGGGTTTTAAGAAAAATTAAGGATATTCTTGTAATAATGCCCAGTGACAATAGTGATGAGGCCCAAAAGAACCAGCTTACAATATAAAACTCACCACAAGGAGTGGTGAGTGCATTTAGGTAAATATCTCAAAAACAGGCAGAGGTTGGGAAGGGGGTGCATTGGTGGTGGGAATGTTGCACTGATGAAGGGGGGGGGGTGTTCTGTGTATGGGTGTATGAGTTCTGTGTAGTTGGGTGTATGACTGACATCTAACTACAATCATGGTTCTAATTATGGTGCTTAAATAAATATTTTATATTAAAAAGACTATTAAATTGAGTAGATTTTTTTGTTTGTTTTTCGGGCCACACCTGTTTGATGCTCAGGGATTACTCCTGGCTAAGCACTCAGAAATTGCCCCTGGCTTGGGGGATTAAACCGCGGTCGTGATCTTTCCTACCTCTAGCGCCACCTCACCAGCCCCTAAATTGAGTAGATCTTTAACAATTACAAAATATGTCTAACAATCACATTACTTACTTATGAACAAAGCTTGAAAATATTGTAAATAAAAAACTCTAGTCTAGAATAAGAGGAAATTTAAAAGTATTTTTACTCAAGAACAAAAATATAAAACCTTTAATACTTAACCAAATAGCTATAAAAGAATTATGTGATTTAATAGTTGAAGACACAGAGTTTTTTAAACTGAAAAAGTACAATGCTTTACTATTGATTCTGATTTGGCATAAAAGAAGAATAAGGTAATACAGGAGCAAAAAGTGTCAATTTAGAAAAGACTAGAAGTTTTCTCATTGGTTAGTAAAACATTAAAATGAATGGAGTACTGAAAGATGAATAGGCATTTATCAAATATACATTACTTTAAGAAAGATGATTCTAGGCAAATGATAAAACAAAAATGCAAAATTAGGAGTGCTAATTGGTAATAGTTGCATTGTAAATTGCTGAAAGTTTGGAGAAGAAGCTATAAGAGGTTCAAGGGTTAAACTTAACTTTTCATAGTACTAGATTTTGTTAAGTGAACAATTTTGAGTCATTGAAGGACTATCACTGACCAAGACTAGAGTAGATGGTTTTTATATCTGAGGATCTAAGCTCTTTCCCAGGTAAAGCATGGCTTCTGAGCACCACCCATTATGACAAAGCTGATCCCCAACAGCCCTAGGCTTGAGCATTGATATTAAACTCTTCACTTTGGTTGTCTAATATCTACATATGTGCCTCTGAGTTTTTGAGCATTGCTTAACTTTCTCCTCATCTAGTCCCCACTAAGGGAAAGATCACACTGAAAACTGCATGGAAAATGATTTGAAGGGTCAGATTTAGAGAAATATATAGACACAGGAAATGATTGATATGGTGTTCAATGAGGCTAACTTAAAGTAGATTCAACTGATATAAACTAGATACTGTATTACTGAGTTAGTAATGTACATAAATACACATAAGCATGTATGACAAGATTTATGAAATAATTTATTTCCTATTTATTCTTTTGAAGCTAGAAAGTGATGCTATGCACTGAAATAGGAATGTTGAAATAAGTAAAGGTTTAGCCTCATTTATAATTTAATAAAAAATGAACATTTGATTTCTTATTTATTTTTAACTAATTAATTTCTCAAGACACCATTACTTAGAAAGTTATTAAGAGTTATGGTTCAGATATAAAATATTTTAGAAAGTATTTGAAAAGTCTCGGAGACCATTTGACTAGACAGATATGGAGTTCAGAAAAGATAAACTCAAGACTCTTATGTAGAAGAGTTTATTCCTTGGAGAATACTTCTTCATATCACCAGAGTACATTTAAAAGTACACATTCCAAGACTCTCACAAATTCTCTAGATCATAATTATGAATTTTTGTGCCCAAGATCTTCATTTTAACAAAATTTTCAAGGATTTTGTCTTGCTAATGTAAATTTAACAACTAAGGTAGTTATCTCTTTCGTTCATTGCTGAAGCTTTATTCCTTGAAAGAGGGACTGTCACAATTCCAGTTCTCAAAAATGTTTGTTGAAAAATATGAAAAATAAAGATTTAAAAAGTCTTTCAAATATTATCACCTATTTTCTCCTTATGTAAATATTTTTAGAATTCCAGAATAAATTTCTACAATACATAAGAATATGTAGGAACATATATGTTGAATATATTTTATAAGCCTATTTTATTACTATAGCTTAGTTTTATTCTACATACTATATTACAAAACTAAACTTTACCCATTGTTTTTCAAATATTACTTTTGGCAGGAATTTGTGTCAAGACTCCTCAATGTAGTTGCTTTCTACTTTTGCTTTTCTAAATTTATTGCGCTTTCTACTTTTGCTTTTCTAAATTTATTGCTATTCAAGCTAACTTTGTTACTTCCACTCTACCAAAAAAATTATATTACCCCAAACTTCAGTTGCTAACCTCATTGTCCTTGACTAGACTCCAAAATTTCCATTTTATTCCCTTTTTAAGCATTGACTTTTATCAAAATTTACTTTTTTATTTTTTTCTTTTCAATTTCATATTTCCACCTGTTTCCCTGCTCTTGAACTTAAATGAGTTGTTAAGAAGCAAAGAGATGAGAGACTTTGTAGCTGCTGGAAGAGATTTCTGAAGTAGTAAAGGTTTCCTAGCTTCAGTCTATAGGTCACACTAGATCAGCGTGAAAAGAAATTAGATCCTCCTTTCCATGCACAGATGCATTTTTTTCTGTGAACTTGCACCCCAGTGTTAGCCCAGGCATAGAATCAGGGCATGCTGAAAGCTCTCCACACTCCCCATTTCATGCTTTATAGACACAAATATAAAAAGTGACTTTCTTTTAAAGGGCAACTTAACCTTCCTAAAAAGTAAAATCTAACTCAGAATCCTCCCAGACTCCAGGTAACTCATTTTCTAAGCACCATTCTGGACAGGCTTATGACCCTGCTTATTTGGTGAAAGTCTTTGGGGCAATTTTCTCTGATTATATCCAGCTGCAGTATAATGACCAACTGTCCTTTCAGTCTCTGATCAGGACCTTCCAAAAGTCTGGTTAGAAACCCCTGGTGAGTGGTATGTGGTACCAGAGTCCTGAGTGTGTTCCAATTTGTCACGGTACTGATTAAGTCAATGCTTAGCAGATGGTGTCTTGTTTTAGCTAGAGATGAGTAGGTGAGAAATTGTCTGACTATACTGTTTTTATAAAAAAAATAATCTGCAGCTGTTATGTCAGTTTTACCCCATGAGTACAATTTTATTTCATTAATTAAAACTAGAAGAAAACTCAGT
Organism: Suncus etruscus; assembly: GCF_024139225.1. NCBI lineage: Eukaryota > Metazoa > Chordata > Mammalia > Eulipotyphla > Soricidae > Suncus > Suncus etruscus. The sequence goes on from NC_064852.1 coordinate 44,225,648, forward strand.
CTCTTGTTTAAAGGGAAAACTAAAAGTGTCATGTCCTCTATCAAAGTGAGGTAAGGTTTAAGCTACCTACTTCATTAGTTATTGCAATGTTAGAGATTGAAACAAAATGGAACTGGAAAATGGTTTCACCTATATACATGGAATATGAGTTAAGCTAATGAACTGGAAAGATACAACAACATTGTTTCTTAGACTCAGTACACACTACATTGCTTACATAAAAATAGAGAAGATGTGGAAAAAAATGTTAGAGGAAATCTAGTGTTGGTGGAATAATTAAGGAATTTTAACCTTAGAAGTTACATAATATTGTAAACCATTGATTTGTCAATAAAAATATTTTAACAAAATAAATTTTATGTCATGCAGATTTATGTCCATGTTGTCCTCCAAAATTAATAGCATCAAAATAAGAGAATATTGCCTGTGATGGTTTTCAAAATGAGGTCTCCGGCCAGCCTTGATTGAGAACTTTTAGTGATAAATATAGTCTAAGCTTCTTCTAGGTCTAATGAATTGAACAGACTCATACACTTACATGGCAAGTTTTCCACCAACTTTACTGTACCTTCAACCCCTATAATGGTTTTAAATTAGTAAATTAAAGAAAGGCATCACACAAAGACTGATTATTCATTTAATTTATCTTTTAATGTACAGCTGGCAAAGTCAGAATAATGCTAATATAAGTATCAAATTTATTACTGAAAATATTTTGATGTTATAATAAATTACTTTTTAGGGCCCTACCCCATTAGAAAAAATCATGATTATTTAACTTTAAGGTGATTTGCATTAGAATATAATCATGCCCTTTCTGAACTGATAGCCACCACATATATGACTATTAAAAGTACAACTGAAATTGATCAAGTGAGATTTGAAAGTTAGTTTCTAGAGCCAGAGAGGTACTTCAATGGATGGAACACATACTTTATATGCAGGATCCTGGGTTCAGTTGCCAGCACCATATATTCCCTAAGTGTACCAGTAGCAATTCTTGAGCAATGAGCCAGGAGTAGTACCTGAGAATCTCAGTGTAGAGCTAAACCAGAAAAAATAGATAAAATATTAAATTAAGATAAAAAATATTTTTTTCTTTAGTCACACTAGCCATATATTAATTAATATGATAGCCTATGTGTCTATCCTCCATAGTGAGCTTGAATTGTAAAACATTATTATCACAGGCTGGTTTGTTGGGCATCACTTAACTGTTGACTCTGTGGCTAAATTAATTTGTTATTGTATAATTCATTTTATGTTTTGCATTATTTATTTTGATTTATTATTAAGTAAATATGTAATTCAAAAGAAAAATTGACAAACTATATACCGAAGGAAATTTGTTCTTCAATTTTATTTCTTTGATTTTTTTTTTGGTTTTAATGTCTATACATAAAGTTCCAGTTATTAGTTTTAACTTGTCTTGTAAATAAACCTCTATTTTAATAACAATCTGTTGTTCATAGGGCTTACTTCTGGATCACAACTCAGGATTCACACCTGGAAGACTTGGGGTACCATGTGGAGTATCAGGAACTAAACCCAGGTCTGCTGCATGCAAGGCAAACACAGTAAATATTATTGTACTATCTCCAGCTTCTGGTTTCTCTATGTGTCCCCTCTTGCCAGGTCTCCCTCTCTGACTAAATATTTAAAATATAATAAACATGGGGTCAGAGAGATAGCACAGAGGTAAGGCATTTTCCTTGCATGCAGCTGATTCGAACAGATGGTGGTTGGAGTCCCTGCATCCAAGAGCAACTTCTGAGCGCAAAGCCAGGAGTAACCCCTGAGCAACACCGGGTGTGACCCGAAAACCAAAACAAAACAAAACAAAACAATATAAATAATATACATAAAATAAATCAAAATAAAAACATATAATAAAATATTTTAAAATTATAATTAAATATATAGTAAATACTTTTAAATATATATGGTTTCTCCACTAATTTTATTTATAATATAAACAAATATTAACACATATTCAAATATATATGGCTTTCTTACTTTACTTTGTTGTTGTTGTTTTTGGGCCACATCTGGCAGAACTCAGGTAAATCTTGGCTTTGTGCTCAGAAATTACTCCTGGCAGATTCAGGGATCTTATGAGTTGCAGGGTATCAACCCAGGGTTGACTGTGTGGCAGACATTCTACCCACCGTGTTATTCCTTACTTAAATAATGTTTTGTGTATGGTCTAACTGAAGAGTATTTTCTATTGAAATAAAATGCAAAATATCCAATAAAACCACTACTACTTCAGAAGTAAATTTGAATATAAAAGTAGTTATCTTTTATATGAATGTACCTGATGGAGTACTAGAAAGAGCAATGAGAAATTAAGTGTCATGGAAACTTAGATATAGTTTAGTTCTCAGGATAATAACTTAAATCTAAAGTTCGTGATCAAAAGTAAATTCTAAATATCCGAAGTGGTGAATGAAGTTCACCATGTGTGTTGAAACATGGATATGCCCAGTTCAGCCAAAAGGATGCCAGAGAGTGGTGCTAACTTGCTTACCAATAAAAAAAAATTTAATCCATCATATTAGTTGCCAACAAATAGGATTTTAAAGGGTGGAACATGTTCATATTTCCTTAGTTTTTGTCAACAACTTAACAGCTGTGTTCCAAATGGAGTGAAGTTGAGCCAAAATATTGTCTGGCAGCCCTGAAAACAGAATCTGACAATAATTGATTTTCAGAGCATTCACAGTATGAGTCCCAACATTCCACAGTCTGGAGACATGAGGAGGAGGTGAATGCAGATATTTAATATATTAATATTGCAGATAATAGATGATATTTTGAACTACAGATTATCATTAGAGTTTTAATTTCTGAGACAAGTTAAAATTAACAAATAGAACTTAATGTATAGACATTTTCTCCTAAAAGACCCTGTGCTACTACCTACATCATCCAAGACAACATTCATACTAACATGATTTGCTCCATATCAAGTATTCTTCCAAGGAGATAAAAATAAAATATAAGGTTTAGAAATATATTTTTTGAAGAAATCTCTAAAGTTTTTTTTAAATGTTGCAGAAATAAAAATGTATTTAGACATATTAGTTATCAAATTAGTGTAAGAAAGAATAAATGAAAACCAGATGAACTTGTGAAAAGCTCAGGTCAGCTCAGCATCCTCTTTCTATGTTCACATATCAGTGTCAACATTAAATTTTGTTGACAAGAAAGTTCGTTTACTGTGAGTACATTAATTCTGTTTCAGATACTTACCCAGGATAAATATTTCTATGTTTTGCTTGATTAAAATATAGGGAAAAATTGTCTTTGAAAGAAACAAAGGATCTCATATCCTTAGTGAACAAGCTGAGACAAAATTAAATTATCACTGTAGACTCTGATGTTGAAATTTTAAACTTTCCCCAGCTGTCCAGCGACAGTTACATGGAAACCTTGTTAACTATACTTATCTCACCAAAAAAAATGCCCTCTAGAAAAATAATCCGAGTAAATTTAAGTTTTAACTTCTTAAGAAAAACTCTTGATTTCCTAGCCAGTATTTAGTTAATATGGAAATTTGAATTTCCTATCATAATTTAATGCTCATCTAGATTGGTCAACTATTGGAAAAGAAAAAACACAAACAACACTAAGTAAAATTAAGTAAAAGTAACTAATTTACCATTAATGAGGCATAAATTTTCTCTAGAAAAAATTAATCTTTACAGGTAATAATAAAGGTCAATAAATTAACTAATTGTTGTTTAAAAGACCAGATTGTAAATGAGTAGTTGAAAGAAACTCATACTGATTTTAGAAACTTCAAAGACATCATGTCTAATTACCTTACTCAGGAGAAAGTAATTGAAATGTCAAGAGTTAAGGAGATTTTATAAACCTCATGATGTTTTTCTACAATATCAGTGTTAAAATAAAACTAAATCTAGGAGTTTCTGCTTACTTACTCATAACTATTCTGCTTTATAGCTTTAAATGTGCCTTGTCAGGGCCGAAGCCATGGTGCAAGCAGTAGGGCTATTGCCTTTCATGTGCTAATCTAGTTAGCAGTTCAATCCCTTGGCATCCCATATGGTCCTCCAAGCCAAGAGTGATTTCTGAGCGCATAGCCAGGAGTAACCCCTGAGTGTCATTGGGTGGGGCCCAAAAAGCAAAAAAGAAAAAAAATAGTGCCTTGTCATCTAAGAGCAATACCAAAATCTTTTTGCTCTAAACAAACACTATAAAGAATCAACCTAATAAAAAGATTTTTTTTTTAAATAGGATCACATCCTGTTTCCTATTCACATTTCCTGACTTGGAGAGTACAAGCTCTCACTTCTGGCATCTTAAAAATACAGAATGGAGTAGATGACCTAGATTGGAGGTGGGTTTCCAAAGTTATGACGCTAAGAACCTGTTGAAAGACTCTGATCTCAGGCATAGTTTCTTTGTTTGCTTCAGGCAAAAATGTGCTTCTGTCTGGTCAACATTACAGAAATATTTGCCTTTGGGTTACAATATTCTTCTGGAACTCTATGCATACACTCCAACTTTAACCATGTTTAACATCCCCTTGAGTCTGCAATTTATTACAGTGTAGATCATTCAGATTCCACATACCTACCAGAATTCCAACGTAACACTGAAATATTCCACATACTACTCAGACATTATGCATAATAAGGATTTTATTCATTTAAGAAAACAAATATTTTTAATAAGGGGGTAGCAAAATTGATACCTGTTTTGTATCAGGCATGTTGCCCATTTTATGTCACTTAATCTTAGCATCATAGGTTTAACTCATTTTTTTTGGTCCATTGTTTTTTACCATATAAATATTATATCTTCTAAGATTTCTAATGCCCTCATTTTTCCAAAACCCTTTAAATCAATTTATCTAATAGCATTTAGTGACTTTTATTTACCTTTACACTTTTTAAAAGCATAACTTCCAAATTAATATCTATATTTTCCCTATTATAAATAAAAATATGTTTATCCATGTAATACAAAAATGTAAAAAGAAGTTTGGAAGAGTTTCACCAAAAGTAATAAAAAAATTTATAGTGTCATCTCATTAAAAGACATTATTTATATATTTTCTACTTTTCTGTTTTCCCAAAAGAAAAAAAATCAACTTAATTAGCTGACAGATTATTGGCAAACTTAATAAAAGATAATAGATAGTTCTCAAAAAATTTAGTTTCCTTTAAACTGCTAATAAATAATAACTGAATAGGGTAAGTAGGGTGTCTGTCTTGAATGCAGCCAAATTGGGTTCAATCTCTAATATGGTGCCCTGATCCCCACCAGGATAGCTCCTGATCATAGAATAAGAACTGTAAGCCCTGTCCACCAAATTAAAATAGCAACAAAAAATAAAGAGTGAGATTTTATTTGTTACATTGCTGTTTCATATGATTATATTAAATTAACTTAGTGATTCAAATACATATTTTCCAAGGACATAGAAGGTGTACAATGGATACAGATATTATAATTATTTTAGTTCAATATTTTTTTGCTTTGGAGACCATACCCAGTGGCACTCAGGGGTTACTCCTGATTCTGCGCTCAGAAGTTGTTCCTAGCAGGCTTGGGGAACATATGGAATGCCAGGGCTTGAACCCGGGTCCATTCTAGGTTGGCCGCGTGAAAGGCAATAGCCTTATCACCATGTTATCACTCAGGCCTGATATTATAATTAAAATCTTTAACACGTGAAGCTGAACTATATTTCTAGCTTGAACTTCATATAATCATAGGATTTTATTAGATTGGAAATATTTTTCTTTTAAGTTATTATGTCTACACTGATAGAAATCAAGCCTAATACAAAATAAAAGATTTTAACTGGCATTTTACAGGAATGAATCTTAAAAATTCAAAATTACATGGATTCATCCTGCTCTCTTTATGCCACAATGTCCCATTCGGAATGGGACAACAATGCATGACAATTATTAGAAACAGACAATCCTTGATCATCTCTTGTTATGCCTCATGAAATTTTTTTCCAGTCAAAAATTACTTCGTAAAATGCATACTTTAATGAACTCTATAGAACTTTTATATTAGTAGTAATATCATGCTCACCCCCCTTTCAAATGCTCTTTACTCTAGAAAATACTATGTGATCCTGAAAACAGTCATTTAATACAGGGGACTAAAATTAAAAGGAAAACGAGAAGAGTTGCTGAACCACTCCTAAAATATAAAAATTAAAGATTAAATCTTTATATTCTGAGTCATAGACAGTTTTTTCCTCCTCCAAGAGACAACACAAATACTCAGAGAAAAAAAAAGTCTTAATATTTAAAAAAAAATAATAAAAAAGTGAAGGATAGAAAAATACAACTTCTAGAATCAACTGACACAAATAAATAAATTAAGTTGAGTATAGTCAACAGCTACAGGGGCCTATTTCTAGAATTTGAAACCCATTGAATACTAAACAAAGTGAAGTAATCAAGTTAACAGATGTTGTCGAAGCAAAAAACAACGAAGCCAAGTGGACAAAATGGTGCCAAGTGCCTTTAAGAAATGAAAGAAAGGAATTCAAGAATCAGTCCTGGCAATGTAACAGAAAGCCAATGTAAAAGATTGCAAATGTGAGGAATATGCTATGACCACCTGTAAGAACACATGTTGTTCTGTTACAGGAAAGAAATGTAAGATTTTGTCATTCTAACAAACAAAGACACCAAAATGCACTACCTTCAAAGTAGAAAATTGTTGACTTAAAAAAGGGAAGGAAAAAAATACACATTTAATTCCTAACTGAGAAAAGACTGAATAGTAAAGGGTACACACCATGTTAAATTGGGGATTTATTGTTTGGTTCCTCAAAATGTCAAGTATTTTCTTGACCTAAAATACCTCCATGATGCTTGAGAAAATGGGATCTAAAGCATTGATTCTTACCTCAAAATGTGGTTGATGAACAAGTTGCATTAATACTATCTGAGAGTTTATTAGAAATGAAAATTCTTAATGCACTAAATCAGACATTCTGAGGGTAAGGTCATGAAATCTGTTTTTTAACAAACCCAGGTAATTACTTTCTGTTTATTTTTGATGGACTGATCTTGCACATGCAAGGCAAGTACTGTACTACTAAACTATACCCCAGGTTTCTTTCAGGTGTTCTGATAAAGACTTCAGTTTGGTTGGAAGGTAAGAGGCTACAGGTGGGGTCAAGGGTGGTGTAGAGGTGTGGCAAATCAATATATTAAAACCTCAGAGCACACACACTAAAAAAATGAACTAAACTATAACAATAAAACTTAAAAAGTGCTTAGGAAAAAGGCAGGCTGGAGGGTAGAAAGATACCTAGGGACATTGGTAGAGGGAAGGTGGCATTAGTAGTATGATTGGTATTAGAATACCATATGTCTGATTAAACTATCAATAACTTTGCAAATCATAGTGCCTTAATAAAAATTTAATTTAAAAAATAAATTTTTGTACTTAAAAAACAAATAAATCAAGATAGTTTGAGCTACTTTCCATGTATTCTTTCATCTGTTGTCCCTCAAGTTTAACCAATGTCCTCAGACCAAATGCAACACAGATTAAGATATTCTGAAGAAGAGCAAAGGCTCCTATTTTATGACATGGCCCTTTCTATGATTCTGCTTAATTAACAAATGAATCTAAAGTAATTCAAGGCAAGCATAAAATGACTATGTTATATTCCCTCTACCATGTTTCCAGTTTACCATCTATCCCCTAGTTTGCCCCCTTGGCAGGCACAAAATAATTTACTCTATATTGTTTAACACTAGATGATATTAAATTATTGAAAAATGTCAATAAAGAAAATTTGTAAAAGTTAAAAAGTGACTATATTTCTGGAATTCCTTCATATGTATTATTTTTCTAATTAAGTTTCTGCAAAAAATTGAACTACTAAAAAAGGTCAAAATTTTAGTCCTAGAAAATTATGAAAATAATTATATACTTCCTAAAAATGACATAGTACAATATGTGTTTTGAAAATCAACATACAAAAAAGGGGGCCTGAGAGTTAGTAAAGCAGTTAGGGTGTTTGCCTTGCACACAGTAAATCTCAGTTTTATCTTCAGCCCTGCATTTGATACACCATGAAGAATGATTTATGAATGCAGAACCAAGAGCTATTCTTGTGCATAGCCAGGGATTGTCAAAAATTTAAAAGACAAAAAGAAAAAAGAAAAGAAACAAGTCAGAAAGAGTTGAATTGACAGAAAGCAAGAAAATAAATACAACTATTAATTTGCTTTTGTGGCAGGCTTATAAAATATTTAAAATATTTTAATTAATACTTAAAATAAAGATTATCATAGCACAAAAATAAATGAGAGTGGTAGCACATTATTATTGTAAAGACTGTTCATTTGAGCAAGTTTATATAATGTGTTGATTAGTAGTCATTTCTTTAGACTTTATAGGGTCAAGCTGAATTAAATCTGGTTTCATGGTATGGAGATAGCTTTGTTCATACCTCTGGGACTTATTGCCTTGCATGAAAAAAATGTTTAAAATTATATTAAATTATGAATAATAAAGTTCTGAAGATTTTATACAAAAAGACCTTCAAAGAATGAGGATAAAAGAAATTTGACTGAGAGAAGAAGAAGGCAATGAAGGGATGGAAGTACAATATATAATATATAAAATGAGAGGTCACTAGTGATGGATGCAGACATCCTCCAAAAACTGAATGGAATAAGTAAAGGTTTTTTTTGTCCTGGAGTTTCTAGACCTAGCTCTTCTCACACCTTGACTTTGACCCACAAAACTAACTTTTTAGTCTGTCTTCTAAAACCTAGAGAATAAATTAATTCTGTAAAGCCACTAAATTAGTGATAATTTATTACAGTGAAATACAGTATATAAATATATTAGTATATGTTAATATATAGTGGTCAAGAGCATGGTCTTCATTATCATTTCCATCTAAATTAGAAAATTTTCTTTATTTATCTGGTGAACTTACTTCCCAGAGGTTTCAAATTTCTCATATTTTGAACACTTAATGATATGGTACAAGGGAGCAGTTTGTGAAAAGAATATGTGTGAACTATTATTAAAATAGAAAGGAACCGACAGGTCTTAAATGAACCAAGTCCCAGACACTTTTAAGCTCCATTTCCACCTATGGCACAAGGCAATCCTAAAAGGAAAGTTATTTCTGTTTTAGTTATTGTCAAATTAGATGACTGATATTCAGATTAATAATAAATATGTATATAGTTCAATATTAGTCTATATGTATCTCTAAATAGTCACACTTTCTCAATTGATACTCTAGCAATAAACTCATTTTCAGAATTAGTTTTCAGACTAATGCAAGATGTAAGTGAATGTGATAGATTTAGGTTATATTCTCAATATCTCATAATGTCCCCTTGCATTGCCACAATTCTAGAGTGTAGAGTCAGGCGTAACTCCGCAACATCACTTGGTGTGGCCCCAAACCTTCCAAAAGATAAGGAAAACAAATGTCTCATATTCATTTGTCGACAAGACTATATGTCAGAATTTCAGAAAACCAAATTCTTTACTCTGTGTTCTGTGAAGTTTAGCCATGGAATAATAAATTAATTAAAATCCTATATACAGTATGTTTTCTTGAGTCCTGCCAGGAGTGATCACTGAGGACATAGCTGAGTTAAGCTTTGAGCACTGACAGGTACATTCCTAAAATAACATCATCATCTTTGTTGTCGTTGTCATCATCATCATAATACATGTGAGGTTTTCCTAAATTCACCTAATAGAATCATTTAAATCAAGAATTGTTACTTGTAATTTTTTCACGGTTCAATACCCCGGCGTCCCATATGGTCCTCCCAAGCCAGGAGCGATTTCTGAGCGCATAGCCAGGAGTAACCCCTGGGCGTCAAACGGGTGTGGCCCAAAAACCAAAAAAAAAAAAAAAAAGGACTCACTGAATTACATTCTACTTATATCGAGCTGCACTCTAATAACAGGAAGTTACAGTACAATTAATATAGAGTTATGTAATTTGAGTAAGATAAAAATTTGAGAGGTCTGATTTTATCACCCAGGACGGAGCAGAAGTCTTCCATACATCACAAAAGCACCAAGGGGAGAGTAAATAAACCTAAAAGGAGTCTATAGTTAATCCCATGACAATATACTTCAAGGATTGAGAATCCCTGTACCTCTTAGGCCAAGGGAATTCCTTTCCGAATGACCCCAATATTTACTGTTCATGTGTAGGAGGGAAGGAAAAGAAAAAGAAAAAAATGGCAAAAAGCACAAAACATTTTTTTATTTATTTATCTAGTTTTTGTTGATTTATTTGTTTTGGTTTGGCTATTGAAGTTATTGTCTCCATTTATATTTATTTATTTATTTATTTTCTTCTTTTCTTCCTTTATGTGCTCTGCCACATTTTTTATCTCAATACCATGGCTTTTATGTGGTGCTTATCTTTTTTTATTTTTTGGAGTGCTCACTGTATATTTTATTTGACACTTCTTTTTGTACTGCTGTGGTGTTACACCTTCTTTTTCCCCTTCCTCTCTCAAACCTAGGATGAGAGCCTCTAGAAGAACTCTGCCCATTTTCAGAGTATTTAATTTTTTTCCCAGTTTATTACTTTTCTTTTCTTCAAATAAAACCACATAACTTGAATTATCTAGTCCTGTCTCCCAATTAGAGAGGGAAATATGGGAGGTACCAAGACCAAACAGGTGTAAGACCACTAAGTAGTAAGCTAGGCACAGAGGGGACCACTTATTCTAGCAGCCCCGGGGGTGAGGGAGGAGGATATGGGAGGTAGGATGGGAACGGAGGTGGAAGGAGGACAATTTGGTGATGGGAATTCCCCTGATTTTATGTTAATATGTACCTAAATTATTATTGTCAATGATATGTAAGCCACTATGATTAAAATAAAAATTATATTTAAAAATTTCATTCTTGTTTAGAACCACTCTTTTCCATGATAAAAATTATTTATGAAGGTTTAGTGTTATTTAAAGATTGGTCTTTCTTGGTCTTATGGCAAATAAATTGTCCATGATGACCACAAAAATATTGTTAGAGGATTATAAATTTTTTCATTACCAATGTTGTGACTGTTCCTGGGAGAGTATAGAAGTAGTTGTAAAATTTGAATCTTACTGTGTTTATAATTAGACCTCCACCACAGAAACAATCAGTTTTTTCAGAATATTTTCTACCATGGCAACAGAGATTATTCAGACTCTTCTGCTTTCTAGGGATACTAAAGAGTTTAAAAATCTTCCAATAGTAAAGTGGATCATGGGATTTATTCAGCAAGCTGGCTCTTAAGATGACTTGTTCATCTCTAATTCTAAAATATTGTGGTTGTATTGCTGACTGACTTTAAAAATTGATTTAATTTATGCTACATTAGCATTGTTTTACATAACAACATGACACCTCAAAGTATATTTTATAAATTTAAAAAGCTGAATGAAGGTAAGGTTACTTATCTCAAATCACACAACTAAATGATCCTGTTAAAATATTATAACTCAAACATTGCAAGTCTTAAATACCCAATCTTCATTTTCAACAACATCAGAAAATTGCAACAATCTTTAAACTAAACCAAAATGGTGGAGGTGTGTTAATAGGTTGTCTAGTTTCAGTTTATAAAAATTATACTAAAGCTTTAATTTTATGAAAAATTTTATGACTGAGGAAATTTTATTCAGAGGAAGTAGTACTTATTTTGGATAGGGGAGAAATCAAAAGCATTCTATGACTTATGGGCTTTGTAAAGAATCATAAAATCAATAACTGGACAGTGACCTAAGAGTCAGGCCTTATCAGTAATCTAAGCCATACAACCTCTTTCTAAATATGTCCCTACAAGGTAGGGTTTTTTGGCTGTAAAACCATATCTAGGTCACAGAGTTATTTTTAAGACAAACAAAAATTATGACACTAGTTATGTCACTTTTTTGTTTTTTATGTGCCATACACAGAGACACTCTAGGGTTATTACTGGCTCTGTGCTAAAAAATTATTCCTCTCAGACTTGTAAACCAATGGGATGCAAGGGATCAAACCTAGATTGGCCGGGTGCTCTCTCTGCTGTGCTATTGCTAAAGCACCTAATGACACTGTTTATCATGATGTGTTAAGTATTTTGCTAATCATTGAAAGAGAGTTCATTTAACTATCATAATCACCCCGATAAAGATTCTATTATTTTATACTATGAAAAATAAATAATTAACTTTATTTTTCAAGTTAAATAAAGAATTAACTTTGATTTGCTGATAACTGTCTAAAGTCACATAGTTCAAGTCCTCTTCAACAATTATTATGCATTTTACAAGTGTGAAATGTCTAAATAAAAATATGATCTTCAATATAATCTCCAAGAGGGTAGCATTACTTGATAAACTGACACATAGTCATGTACCATAAAATCACTTTTTTGTAAAGAACAAATATGTGTGTACAGTTATTCCTACATAGAGCCTATACAAGTGATAGCACAGTAGCAAACACATATGTGTTTGTATATATATGTATATGCATATATACATGCTATATATCATATTGATATTAAATTTATTAATTAATTAAAATATAGTAATAGTATATATTCATATTATACCTACTATATACACATGTGTATATATGCATATATATAGTAGATAGAATAGTAGTGGTGATATAATAGGCTAAAGCAAATGGATTGTTTATACAACCCTATGAATTTTCACGATGATAAAATGGTTTAACAATAGTTCTCAGAATGTACCCCTGTTACATTAAACAATGTATAATTGCATATCTCTTTTGTTTGTACCATCTCCTAGAATAGAAAATTAGTGTTTGTTTGTTCAATTGTTTTGCTATACTGTTACCAACCTAGAGATGAATGAAGAAAATTTATGAGAGAGTAGATGTATTGAGAGAGGCAATGCTATATTCTGTTTTATATGCTTAATCTTATACCTTGAATGTCTTGATAGATATCCTTCTCAGAATGACATTTAATAATAGTGAGTGATGGGACCAAATATAGAGTACAGAGGTGAGGCACTTAACTCACATGTAACTGAAAGGGGCTCTGGCACTACAAAAAATCCCCTGAACCTGGGAGGAATGACCACTGAGACCATAGTAAATCTTGAGTACTCTGGGTATAGCCCAAAAATAATAATAATAATAATAATAATAATAATAATAATAAAATATATTGAAAAACAAAACTATGAACACATGGCCAATTTGGGCCAATACATGGTTTTTCTTTTTGCAGTTTCCTCATAATGCTGATAAACATCACTAAGAACAAATGACCTGTGATATTCCTATAATACAATGCATTCCCCATCTCTAAAAGTCTTCCCAGATGATACAACCAAAATATATCTTCCAGCTTCTGCAATTATGAGTCTTGGAATATGCTCAATAGAATAGATAAAAAGTAATCTACACTATATATAGCCCGACCCCAAACCTCAAAAATTATTTTCTTTGTCAGAGATAATAAAGATCTAATATAATATAGAATCCAGAATCCATCAATATGGAAAAATAATTAATGGAAAGATTGTGAATTCCTGAGTACTTAGAACAGAATAAAACCTTCAATGTCAATAACATTCCATGTAAAAAACTTTTAGGGACTAATGATGTATAAATGAAAGAAAGAAAGAAAGAAAGAAAGAAAGAAAGAAAGAAAGAAAGAAAGAAAGAAAGAAAGAAAGAAAGAAAGAAAGAAAGAAAGAAAGAAAGAAAGAAAGAAGGAAGGAAGGAAGGAAGGAAGGAAGGAAGGAAGGAAGGAAGGAAGGAAGGAAGGAAGGAAGGAAGGAAGGAAGGAAGGAAGGAAGGAAGGAAGGAAGGAAGGAAGGAAGTGAGGAAGGAAGGAAGAAGAAAGGAAGAAAGAGAGAAGACCGAGAAAGAAAGGAAAAGAAAGAACGAAAAAGAAAGAAAGAAAGAAAGAGAAAGAAAGAAAGAAGATAAAGAAAGAAAGAAAGAAAGAAAGAAAGAAAGAAAGAAAGAAAGAAAGAAAGAAGAAAGAAAGTAATAAAAAGAAAAGAAAGAAAGAAAGAAAGAAAGAAAGAAAGAAAGAAAGAAAGAAAGAAAGAAAGAAAGAAAGAAAGAAAGAAAGAAAGAAAGAAAGAAAGAAAGAAAGGAAGAAAAAGAAAAGAAAGAAAGAAAGAAAGAAAGAAAGAAAGAAAGAAAGAAAGAAAGAAAGAAAGAGAAAGAGAAGAAAGAAAGAAAGAAAGAAAGAAAGAAAGAAAGAGAAAGAAGAAGAAAGAAAGAAAGAAAGAAAGGAAGTAAGGAAGAAGAAGAAAGAAAGAAAGAAGAGAAAGAAAGAAAAGAAGAAAGAGAAAGTAAAAAGGAAGGAAGGAGGAAGGAAAAGAAAAGAAAGTAAAGAGGAAGGAAGGAGGAAGGAAAGAAAAGAAAGTAAAAAGGAAGGAAGGAAGGAAGGAAGGAAGGAAGGAAGGAAGGAAGGAAGGAAGGAAGGAAGGAAGGAAGGAAGGAAGGAAGGAAGGAAGGAAGGATCATTTATAAGGTCTTCAAAAATTTTTTTCTCAATTTTACTGAGACATGTAAGAACAAATTCTATGTGTTTAAGGCATGCAATACTGATTTTGTTTAGGGGGCCACATCTGGCAGAGCTCTGGGGTTAGTCTCAGATTTGTGCTCAGGAATCATTCCTGGCAGTGCTTGAGGGAACATATGGGATGCTGAGGATCAAACCTGGGTGTGTTGCTTGCAAAGCAAGTGTCCTATCCATTGTACTTTTGATCCAGCCTCAGGCATGCAATATTTTTGCTATACACATATACATTATGCAATAATTGCATTATCAAAACAATTAACAATCACTACCTCAAACTTTGGTTTTGGGTTTGGGGTCATATCTGTTGTTCTCAGGGCATAATTTTGACTCTGTGTTTAGGGATCACTCTAGTAAGATTGTGAAGAGCATATGGGGCCCAAGGGATCGAAACTGAGTCTACTGAATGCAAGAAAATACCCTGTCTATTGTGGCCCCATCTCACACTTACATTTTATTTATGATGAGAAAACTTAATAAATTCAGACCAAAAAGAAAGTACAGTGGGTAAGGCACTTGTCTTGCATGTGTTTAACTTGGTCTCAATACCGGCATAGCATATGGTGCCCTGAGCATCTCCGGAATGATTCCTGAGTCTATATTCAGCAGTATCTTCTGAGTAGCATCAAGTGTGGCACCCAAATAAAGCAACCCCCCCCAAAAAGAGAACATTGAAGTTCTACTCTCATCAAAGTGCAAGAACACAAGATAATACTTTTCACTATAGTCATCAGGCTATGTATTAAAATCCCAGAACGTATTTATTTTAACTGAAAATTTTTATTTGACTAATTCTTCCTTATTTCAACAACTGTAACACAACTATATTGCCTATTATGAGTCCACATAAAAATTAAAATTCCACATAGAAAACAAAAGGTATTATTTATCATATTTTCTAGGTTAATCCCATGATATTGAAAAAAGAGTTCTCTTATAATATTACACATATGTAATATGTATATGTATTCCATTATCTCTCTATTAACATAACATATTATATATGTACATCTGTATGTACACATATACTATTTCATTAAAAAATAATAAGGTGATTTAAGCATCATTACTACTGTAAAAAATTCTGTAAATGATCATAATTTTGTACAGATTTTTTGTACATATCTTTGTACAGACACTGTGCAAAGATATACACTCATAAATGGACTTATTATACTACATGTGCTTTTAATTTTTGAGCTTATTTATAATTTTTCATGATTATTTTATCAATTTATATTCCCACCAATAAAAAACTTCCTACTCCTCTCTCAGCTATGAAGTTGCAATTATAGTAATGCATGAATAAGAACTTCAGCCCATAAAAATATCTGCAGCAAGTAAGACGGGTGGATGTTCCAACAGAGTGAAAGCCTGGCAGAGAAGGTTGAGGAGTTGACAACCTCAATTTTAATGGGAAGTCTACTTTGGAGGTCAATAAGGCTAAATGACCATCCAGGGGCAATTCTGACCCAGGCTTTCATCATGGGAATGCAAAGTCATTCTTAGCTTTTGTAAAGAAATTTCCTAAAGCCAGAATATTAGAAAAACACATTGGACTATTATCCTCAGAATGCCTGGCAGCATTGCCCAGGGTCAGCCCTTCACTCAAGCAAATAGGTTTAATCTCACTTTTACAAAAACCTCTTCCCAACAGTCTAATCAAGGCTGTCCTGGGACCAGGTGCTAAACCAGGTGTGAAACCTAGGGTTCAATTGCCTCTAGCCAGAGCTCTGTAAAGAAGCCACATTATTGGCAAATAAAATGAAAACAAAGGCAGCATACAAAACCTGAACATGTTTTTGTCACATTTTCTATTGAAAGGCAGTTGTGCAATATCCAAAAATTGAGATTCAAGATTCTGTACAACTTGAATTAAGAGCTGAGTCACTTGTTCCATTGATTGCAATGGATGGCACTGTTCCAATTAGAATAACAAAATTTCGTTTTAACTATGCATTTTACTCAAGGGGCATAAGGTCAGTACTTGTAAACAAGTCTTGAATTCCTTTTATATGGAAGGCATCTCTGAAGCCACATTTGAGAAAATTCATAGTTCTTAACAAACTAATATTAAAACAACGACAATTTTTGCAACCTTTTAGCAAATCTAAAAAATAAGGCTAGGGGAAGTTAAAAATAATAATAGATTTAGGACTAGAGAGATAGTACAGCAGGTAAGGTGCTTACCCTGCATGTTTTCTCCCTGGCAACACATATGTCCCCCAGCCCTGACATTAGTGATCTCTTAGTATAAAGATAGAGTAAGCCCAGAGCATCACAAAACCAAAACAACTACAACAGAAAATTTTGTTATCTAAGATAGAGCCAAATGTGAAAAAGACTCAAACTGGCCTATGGGTCATTCTTTTTAATAAATCTGACCACTTGTAATATTTAAGATAACTATTATATTTATCTAGGTACTGGAAAACATAGGGTTAATTAAAAAAATCCTTGCCCCCTGGGAGTCTATATTTCAATAGATAAGACAAGTTAATAAATGAGATATTGTAATACAATAAGTAGTAATAAAAGCTGCAGTGTAATAAGCAGTGAAAAAAATTGATGGCATATTTTGGGTACTGCTTAATTAGGTAAGATGCTCTCCATAGACTTTTGCAGTGTTATTCTTGAAATAAAAGCTGAAAAAGGCAAAAAGAAATTCAGGCACACATGGACAAGAAACAAGTCCTAGAAAAAAAAAGTAGTGCAAGCTTGTGATCAATAGATGTCATATTAAAAGGGTAGAAAGAAGAAGTCTAATGAAGCTAAACAAATTAATCTGAGAGCAGAGTGGGACAAAATATAGTTGATAAAAGAGAGAAAGAAAAAATGGTTCCCAGGGGCAAATCTTGTAGGCCATTATGCAAGACTATTTTGGGCTGAGAACCATGGAAGTTATTTCAGAAAAATGTTAAGAAATGATAGAAGAACAAAGTGAAATGAAGAGTTGTCCTAAATATTAGCCAACTACTGTTTTTATATTTTTTTTGTTTTTGTTTTTTAAGAAATGATTCAGAAGATCTTACACTGATCAGTGAATGCTTAGCATGAGCTTGACTTGATTTCCTGACTCTATGTCATCAGCCTTCTGATTATCTCAGAGATCACATAGTTTTAGGAGCACTACTGAATGTGGACTTCCTTGGAAGATTCTAGCATAGCTGACATGCCCTGAGTAAAGTTTATAATCTCAAGGCCAGAGAAGGGTCAGCCTTTTTTTTTTAGTTTAGTTTATTTGAAACTTTTTTTAACATAATTTTTATTTATTTATTTATTTATTTATTTATTTATTTTTGGTTTTTGGGCCACACCCGGCGGTGCTCAGGGGTTACTCCTGGCTGTCTGCCCAGAAATAGCTCCTGGCAGGCACAGGGGACCATGTGGGAACCAACCACCTTAGGTCCTGGATCGGCTGCGTGCAAGGCAAACGCCACTGTGCTATTTCTTCGGGCCCTCATAATTTTTATTTTGGTCGTAGTGGTTTACATACTGTTGACAATAATATTACAGGTTCACATTTACATAAAATCAGGGGGGTTCCCATCACCGATTTGTCCTCCCTACACCTCCGTGTTCATCCTACCTCCCATATCCTCCTCCCTCTCCCCGGGACTGAGAGAGATTGTGGTCTCCTCTGTACCTAGCTTACTACTTAGTAGTCTTGGTCTTGGTGCCTCCCTTATTTCCCCCTCTAACTGGGAGGAAGGACTACATAGTTCAAGTTATGTGGTTTTATTTGAAGAAGAGAAAAGTAATAAACTGGGGTAAAAGTCTAATATGCTGAAAATGGGGGAAATCCTTCTAGAGGCTCTCATTGTCGGTTTGAGAGATGAAGGAGAAAAAGAAGGTGAAACACCCACAGTACAAAAAGAAGAGTCAAATATCCAGTGAGCACTCCAGTGATAACGATAGGCACCACAAAAAACAACTATGGTCTTGAGTTAAAAAACAAAATAAATATAAATGGGGACAACAGCTTCAATAACCACACCAAAACAAAGCAATCGACAAAAAGTAGATAGGTTAATAATAATAATAATAATAATAATAATAATAATAATAATAATAATAAATGAAGAAAAATATATAAAAGATAAAAATGTTTTGTGCTTTTTGCCTTTTTATTCCCCTCCTGCACTGGCACAGTAAATATTGGGGTCATTCGAAAAGGAATTCACTTGGCCTTAGCGCTATGGGGTTTCTCCACCCTTGGGGTATATTGTCACGGGATTAACTATAGACTCCATTCAGGTTCATTTACTCTACCGGTGGTGCTTTCCTGGTGTTTGGAAAACTTTTGCTTCACCCTGGGTGATGAAATAAAACCTCTGTATCTATAGATCTCAGTCTGCACTGGTCCAGGAGTGGGACTTATGGTGAAGTCTTTCTTTGTGGTTCTAGAAGTTCTGTTCCCTCAGTGTCATTTTAATCCATCTTCTGTGGTTGGTGGTCTTGGTCTTTGCACTGATCCTAGGATGGCACCTAGGATAGTGTTTTTCATTGTGTTTCCAGAAGACCCATTCCATTGCAATTGTCTCTGCCGGACCTTTGGAAATGGGGATCATGGTTATTGTGCAGGTCGTAGTTTAAACCCTAGACTAGGGCTTTTTTATTGGTCTCAAGATATATTCAGTCCAGTCATGGTTCTAGCAGTCAGTCATCTGTAAATCGCGATCTTGGCTTTTGGACAGACCAAAGGGTGACCAGTCTTCTGATTTTATCTTATCATTAGCTGGTGAGGTAGGATAATCTGTTCTTAGGTCAAGTTGTCCCCATTTTCTTTGTTGTCAGGATATCTTATTAGAGTTGGCATTTGTTGGTGGCCCAGCGGTATTAAGGATGTCCTGGATAAGATTTGTTTCCTGTAGCTGTTCTGAAGAACTGTGTTGATTTTTGAAGTGGCCACAGACCAGGCTGACTAAAATTTTTCTTGAGGGAACCAGGCTCCCTAATAATCACTTGGAAAATCCCAAATAGTTACCAAGAGTAAAAATGATTAGATTTTCTAGTAGCTGTGTTTTAATATGTTAAAAATAGACAAATAAAATCTTCATATTATTTTAGCATCAGAAAAATTAGACTCAATAAAATGGGCTATATTTTTGATATGTCTATTTATAGAAAGTGCCTAATATTTCTTTTTTTTTGTTTTGTTTTGTTTTGTTTTGTTTTTCTTTTTTTATTTCTAATTTTAATTATGACAACAAAGATGCAAAGAAAGAGGACAGGGTAAAGTTACAGTGGAAGCCCAATCACCCATAAGCAGAATTCTCAGTAGTCCCATCGATGATATCCCAGCCTTGAACTTTCAACCAAAGAAAATTAAGAAAAACAAAACTGAACCCATGTACAATGCAATTAATTTGACCCTCAAATCCCCAGTTGTATTACATACTATTTCTTAGCAGCACACAATATAATCCAAAGAGATTAGACTTATGTAACTCCTTAAACATTGAGGGCAAAGTACATTTATCTAGTTCCATGCACATGCTTACTAGTTTAAGTTAACCTCAAAAGTTTTAGTGGGTTGTTTTTCTTAAGGATTGGAGTCAAGGGAAAATAGTAAAAAATGGTGTTAGAGTGGCATTTGTTTGCATAGGCCCACCAAAATATAAGGGACATGAAAAGAAAAATTATGGTCTAAATACAAGGAGACCCTACCCCTGAAGTTTCCTGGCACAGGACTGACTCTAGGCTCCAGGCAAACTAGTTTGTCCAATCCAAGTCATCGTCTGTAGTGGCAAAGACACCTTCATTCCTCACATAGTCTCTGTTGTTGGTATCATGCTTCTGTATTAAAGGTCCTGGAGACTGCATATCCCATATTGCAGTTAGGATGGTGCAGAGCATCCTCTCGTTTCACCTCACACTTAAGGGGCACTAGAGAGAATCATGTCCTGTAGAGCAGGTCGTTGTTGTTGTCAAGTCTTCTCAGTGTAAACGGAAGTCTCTTTTTAGGAGGTCGATGTCAGACCCTTGGTAGTGTCTTTCCTAGTAGAGGACTGCTTCCAGCTGTTGCTATAAAAGACCTTGGATGTTTCGTAGATAGCTGCCTGGTTCTGGCATGAATGGAGGATGCCCATTCTTCTGAGGGCTGTGCCAGGTCATTATATCGATGTTCAGGGTGTAAGGTACATTGTACTGAGATTTATTAGATAAAAACTTATCTGTAGGTATAGTGTCTTCCTATTTTAATGTGTCTATGCAAAGAAGGATCAATGCCATGAAGCATTATTGGTGCATCTGGAGGCAATAGGAACAAGACCAGAAATTTCCATGACATAGTTCAATCATAGGCATTAAACTGAGGGACAGTTCCACCAACAATCCTTATTGAACAGCTTACAAAGAAAAGACAAGATGAAAAGTGGATAGAAACATCATGGTAGAAGAATATAGAGAGAGTTACAGCCGTTAAAGAAAATATACATAAAATATTCAAAAGATATATGTGTTCAATTTATGTCCTTCTAAATAGTTCTGGGATTGTTAGATCCACTGTATGTCTTTGGTCTGAGATTAGAACTGTGTATTATTGAAGTTAAGAAGGGTAAATCGGGGGTACTGATGGTTGGGAGGAGTATACGTTCGTGCGGGGGCACTAGCCCCCACGCGGTTTGCATCATTTAGACTAGTATGACATTGCCAGTGACAGCCTGAGTATAACTGACCAGCTATCTGCCACCCCACAGATCAAACACCACCCCCCAAGCCAATCTCAGGAGCTCAAGCCCCACCCTAGGCCAATCTCCGCAGCTGGCCTGGGAGTGGGGAAAACCCAGGGTGCCCCATCAGGTCCTCCCAGAAACCCACCTGGAGATCCGGAGGAAAGGGGGAGAGGGGGGGTCAGGTGACCCAGGTCCGGGCCCCCCTACCCTAGGCCGGGCCAAGTGGCCCCTGGCACATACGGAGGTCTGCCAGGAGCCAGCCCGTGCCGGTTGAAAATCCTGCCCCAGGAAGGGAGGAAGGCCCTCCCAGGCCCAAAGGACCAGAGCTCAAGACCCACCCTAGGCCAATCTCTGCAGCTGGCCTGGGAGTGGGGTAAACCCAGGGTGCCCCATCAGGTCCTCCCAGAAACCCACCTGGAGATCCGGAGGAAAGGGGGAGAGGGGGGTCAGGTGACCCAGGTCCGGGCCCCCCTACCCTAGGCCGGGCCAAGTGGCCCCTGGCACATACGGAGGTCTGCCAGGAGCCAGCCCGTGCCGGTTGAAAATCCTGCCCCAGGAAGGGAGGAAGGCCCTCCCAGGCCCAAAGGACCAGAGCTCAAGACCCACCCTAGGCCAATCTCTGCAGCTGGCCTGGGAGTGGGGTAAACCCAGGGTGCCCCATCAGGTCCTCCCAGAAACCCACCTGGAGATCCGGAGGAAAGGGGGAGAGGGGGGTCGGGTGACCCAGGTCCGGGCCCCCCTACCCTAGGCCGGGCCAAGTGCCTAATATTTCTAATTAAAATAGTTTGGATTATGAAATGGACTCAAGGTATTATGCGAGATCAAATAAAATAAAATAGATGACACTATTCTAAATGGTAGTATATAATCACAATAATTTCCCACATTAGTATATTTATGCATGATAAGTAGAATAATTAGATATTGTTAAATATTTATAATTTAATTTTTTTTTTTGGTTTTTGGGCCACACCCAGTAACGCTCAGGGGTTACTCCTGGCTATGTGCTCAGAAGTTGCTCCTGGCTTGGGGGACCATATGGGACACCGGGGGATCGAACCGCGGTCCGCCCAAGGTTAGCGCAGGCAAGGCAGGCACCTTACCTTTAGCGCCACCGCCCGGCCCCTAAATATTTATAATTTAATTTTTAATGTGTATATGTTTGGTTTTCATATGATTGTTGGATTGTTTTTCTCAAATACAGAAAAAATACATAGTCATGTATTTATTAATCCACTCATTTGCATTTTTCTCTACTTCTTAAGCAAGGTCAGCTGCTCTATTTTCTAACATAAGCTATGTTTTTACATTTCTTTATACCAGGTGGCTGTTTTGGCTAATATGAGTAAAATCATTGAAAAAAATAAATATAAAAATTGGAGAAACCCATAACTCTTAGGCCAAGTGAATTCCTTTTCGAATGACCCCAACATTTACTGTGCCAGGGCAGTAGGAAAAAAAAAAAGCACAAAGCATTGTTTACTTATTATATATTATTTTGTACCTTCATTTATTATTATTACTATTATTTTTACTTACATAACGATTTTTTTGATCAATTTCTCTGTGTAGGTGTGGTTATTGAAGCTGTTGTCCCCAGATATTCCTAGTTTTTTCTCCTCTTTTCTTTTCTTTCTTTATGGGCTAAGTCATGTTTCTTATATCAGGACCATGGTGGTTTTTTCTTTTTCTTTTTTTCTTTTTTTTGTGTTTGTTTCTGTTGTTTTGCTTTGTTTTATTTGTTTGTTTGTTTTTTTGTTTTTGTTTTTGTTTTGTGCATGTGTGGTGCTTACCATTATTGTTGGAGTCCTCACTGGATAATGGACACTTTTTTTGTTTTGTTTTGTTTTGTTTTGTTTTGTACTGATGGAATGTTTCATTTTTTTTTCTCCATCACCCCCCAAATCGATGATGAGAACCTCTAGAAGGACTCTGCCCACTCTTGGAGTATTAGACTTTTACCCCAGTTTACTACTTTTCTCTTCTTCAGACCAAACCACGCAAACTTAGCTAGCTAGGCCTACCTCCCAGTTAGAGGGGGAAATTAGGGAGACACCTAGACCAATCAGATGTAAGACTACTAGGTGGTAGGATAGGTACATAGGGGACCACATATTCTAGCAGCCCTGGGGGTGAAGGAAGTGGATATGGGAGATACGACAAAAACAGAGGTGAAGGGAAGACAATATGGTGATGGGAATCCCCCCTGATGTTATGTAAATATTTAACTAAAATATTATTGTCAACATGTAAACCACTATGATCAAAATAAAAAATTATATAAAAAATTGCATTGCAAAGGGAGAAAAGATGAACAAAAGGAAGGTCATGTCTGAGCTAAATAATTGTGAAGAGTCACAATGCCCATATGTAAAGAGTAGTTGGGGGTTGGAGAGCTAGTACAAAGGTTAGGGCAATTGCCTAGGGCATAATTAATCTTCCTCTAATCCCTGGCATTACATATGGAGCCCTGAGCACTGCCAAGATTGATCCCTGAACACTGATCACAAAGACATGAATAAGCCCAGTACACTGCCAAGTCTGAATCAAAAACAATGATCATTGTAGTATTGGATTTAGATATTACACACTAAGAGTACTTTAGACAACTCAGTATCTGATCATGAAAGAATTTGAGGATTTCCTGGTTTACAAACCAAATAATGAGATTTGATCTACAGTATAAATTTATAAGGTATTAATTGCTACTGTCTTTCTATTTCACAAGTAACTGACATTCATAGCATTATTTCTTAAAAGTTTACACCAGATCTTAAGTAAATTCAAGTAGAATGACTCTCTTTATAATGTTTAGTGATTACATGTCTTATTTATACGTGTACTATATAAATAAGTTTAGGACATATTTGGAATTTGTCAGTAAAGTCACCATACAATGTTAAGTATTGAGAAATAATCATCTTGGTTTATCTTTTCATTTCTTTACTTTTTTTTTTTTTTGATTAGGGAATGGGGTGTGCATACCCAGCCATGTACAGGCTCTGTACTTGAGAATCTATTTTGATGGTGCTCAGGAGTTTCCATGATTCAGTTAGGTCTAATGTGTGCAAGACAATTAATTACCCCCCCTTAAGGTGACTTAGGTTCCAATGGAACCTGTACCATTAGACTTACTGTTTATACCAAAGCATGTTTTTAAAGAAATAATAGAGAAAATGAACAAAACATTGGCTTCTATTAAAATAAATTAGAACTATAAATAATGGATAAAAATAAAATGAGATAGAATCCCTGGTTGAAGAATCTAATATACAAGTTATGATACCATTACTTTAATGCATTTGCCTTTGATGATTTCTTACCATTCATTTCCCACTAATCCAAGTGCTTCTCCATTTGTTTCCTGCCTATGACACTGATATAATATATATCATAAATGAGACATAAACCAGGATTTCTCTCTTGCCTCCATCCTTCCCTCTCTCTCCTTTCCTTTCTTCTCTCTCTCTCTCACTTTCTCTCTCTCTCTCTCTCTCTCTCTCTCTCACACACACACACACACACACACACACACACACACACACACTAATCTCAGTAAATGAGGTAAAAGAACTTTGCTGTTATAACTTATTTGAGATAGGAAAGAATCATTTAAAGATTCTCTGGAATTTTTTTTAGAAATTTAGACCAGTCTCTTCTAAAAGATAAATTTCTACTACTAGAAGTGTAACAATGTTAACAATAACCATATGTTCCACAAAATTTCTAATATCCCTTGCTATTTAACTGAATCACATAGAAAGGTGTGTGAACCAAAAAAAAAAAAATGAACAGGAAGCCATATATTGGGATTTTTTCTAGAGCATCCAGCTCATTCTTTCCTTTCTTTCTTTTTCTTTTTTCAGTAGGTATTATTAATTAACTTAGAAGAAAAATTTTGATGAAAAATTACCTTCAGACATAAGGTGACAGATCTAGAAACAAAAGCTAAAGTATATGAATTGAGTATCAACTGAAACTAAAAGCTCATTGTGGCAAATGCATAAATAGGCATAGGTAGTGATATGTCTTGGCAAAAGTAAGGATAGGTATGTGGGAATGTATACAAATATAGGAACAGATCCAGGTATCAATCAGATGTAGAGAAATATGATATAGAGACATAAATACAGAACAATATTACTGCAATAATACAGAACAATAGTACAAAGTTTTGCATGTGAACTACCTGAGTTTGACCTCCAATACCATATGGATTCCCCAAGACCACCAGGAATTATCCCTGAGTGGAGAGCAAGGAGTAAGACATAAGTACCTCTGGACAAAACCCAAAATCCAAATATAGACAAACAAACAAATATAAAAAAAAACATAGTGACAGAGACAGCATTAGAGTTATAGATTGAGATAGATATAAAGTTAAAGAGATGTGGGGTGGTTAAAACTTGGAATCTGGTGGATGGAAGTTTATCTTAGTAGTGGGATTTGTGCTAGAGCATTATATGTCTAAAACTCAACTGTCAATTTACAGTTGTAAACTCATTCCTCTAATAAAATACTTTAAAATTTATTAATGTGACTTAGGGTAATGGTGCTCAGGGGTTACTCCTGGCTTTGAGTTTAGAAGTCACTCCTGGCAGGCTCAGGGGACCATATGGGATGTCAGGATTCTAACTGGGGTCCATCCCTGTATTGGCAGTGTGCAAGGCAAATGCCTTACCACTGTGCTATAGCTCTGGTCCCTATTTTTAATATTAATAATAGAGAATTTATTTAAAAGGATATATGTGATGTGTATTCAATCAAAACTCTGAAATTAAAAAAGAGAGAGTGGGATTTGCAAACTGAGTGACTCCTGTGGCACTTCCCACATTTCTATAAAAAATATTTCCTAAATTGTCACAAATATATCTTTATTCCTGAATTTATTTTGAGGTCCAACAGTTTTGTAAAATATACACTTTAGAGAAATTGTTGATTTTCAAAAAATATAGTAAAATTTAGATAGTTCAGCTTGATTAGTTCATAGCACCTAATAAAAAAATGCTGAGGAAATTGGAAAATGTGGGTTGAAGGAAGGTAGATCCTTCTTAATCATGTGGAAATGTTGATTAATTTACCTGAGTAATTCATAATGCTCTAAAGGTCACTCAAAAGTACACTAAGTACATGGAGAGAAATGTAAAGGCTATAGAATACATAGAACAGTTCTCACAGAAATAATTGCATTATTTCTTTCTGCTTATAAATGTATAATTTGTTTTTTTTCTCTTGGAGCTTCTGGACTTGATTTCTTTCAAACAATTTGTGAGATTTCATTTTACATTTTTTTTCTGATATTTCTTCTCAAAACCACTATTTTTGAGGGTACCAAACCCAGTAGTACTCAGAGTTTACTTGTGGCTGTTCTCAAGGAGTACTGTTAATAATGTTTGGGGTCCACATATGTTCCCAGGGAACCAAACCATATAGTCTAAGTGCGAAACAAGATCCTTAATTTTTGTACTGTCTATATCTTCTACAATTTTAATCAGTTATGTTATTAATACTATTTTTTAGATTTACCCAGGTCTTGATAGAAAAGAAAGATTTATACAACTTAACTATCTAATCTTTTGTACATATTCTGTTGTTGAGTCATCATGATACATCTGTAGATTTTGCTATAGCTCATTCCTTCTATGTTTTTATGTTCACATTGTGATCCTTAAGAACTTCAATTTAACATACTTAACATCAAATTAGGGTTGCCCATCTGATATAAAACTTTTATAAACTAGGAATGCTTCTAGACTTTAGGGCTGCACAGATTAAATTTTTGTACAGTTTGATTTGCAAAAAGATTAAGTGTTACATAACTTCTTGGAATCTCATTGAGTGAAGAATGTTGAAATGTGCCCTTAAAGACAGAGAATTAGTCTGGGTAAGGCAAGGGCCACCCTGGAAAAATATACAAAGAAATATTCAACTACTTTGCTTGATATGTTCATGGCTTTAAGGCCTCTCTATATCTCAAGGGGTCCTAACTATTGTGTGAAGAGGGATAGATAATTACCATTATAGGCCAAACTTTGCTAAATCCTCTTCTGTTACAAAATTAAATAATAACTTCTCAGTTGCTTAATCTTTATTTGGATCTGAGGCAGACGAGTATTAAAGATAACAACGTTTAAATTCTTTTATCATTCTCTTATTTTTCAAGCCTGTAAACTGAAAGCTAACAGGCAGGACACAGAAGAAACTCTTAGTCTACAAAATTGTAGGAACTATTTAAAGTGCTAGAATTTACAGGGAAATCTAATTGCCAAAACCAAAAAAAAAAAAATATTTTTATTGAAGGGGGCTATTTGAGCCACACCCAGCAATGTTCAAGAGTTACTTCTGGCTCTGATCTCCAGAAACATTCCTGATGGTAGTCAGGGGACATTATAGGATGCCGGGGATTAAACATGGTCTAATCACATGCACTGCAAGCCCCTTATCTGCTGTACTATCCTTCTGGCCCAGAAAAGAAAAGTATTATATTAGAAAGTATTATTTCAGCATTTATATACCCATAAATATAACCATGAACTAAAAAGTTAATTAATTGCACTATAAACAAATTAAAATATATTTATTAGGACAGATAAATAATAATAATAATCTAAAGTCTTGAAGAGTTTGATTTATAGCTCAACCAGGATTTCAAAGGAAAAAAGAGAGATCCATCATTAAAAGAGAAGGAAGACAAGAGTAATTGACTCAGAGACAACTTAACAAAAGCAGTCCACTTGAGGATAGTACTACATAAGGAGATAGGAACAAATTAAGAAAATGTGGAGGTCTTCGGAATCTATTATGCTGAGTGAAATAAGTCAGAGAGAGAGAGGAAAACGCAGAATGGTCTCACTCATCTATAGGTTTTAAGAAAAATGAAAGACATTCTTGCAATAATAATTTTCAGACACAAAAGAGAAAAGAGCTGGAAGTTCCAGCTCACCTTAGGAAGCTCACCACAAAGAGTGATGAGTTTAGTTAGAGAAATAACTACATTTTGAACTGTCCTAATAATGAGAATGTATGAGGGAAATGGAAAGCCTGTCTAGAGTACAGGCGGGGTTGGGTGGGGAGGAGGGAGATTTGGGACATTGGTGATGGGAATGTTACACTGGTGATGGGTGGTGTTCTTTACATGACTGAAACCCAAACACAATCATGTATGTAATAAAGGTGTTTAAATAAATTATTAAAAAAAAGGAAAATGTGGAAATCTTAATGGAAGTACTTTTGAGGGGAAACAGAGATATTATCTATGTTTATAAATTTAAGATTAAATAAGAAAAATCCAACATGTTAATTTTTAATTCTAGTTGTCTTTAATAAATAGTCATGAATAAGGCAGTCTCCATAAAGTCAGGAAAAGACCATTCTTAAAAAACAGAACAAAAAATAGAAAAAAAACAGAACAAAATAAAAGCTTTTAACATTTATATTTTTAAAAAGGTAAGATAAAAAAATAATATTTTTGATGCTTATGTATCTTGTCTATGAGGAATATAAAAGGACTTGTAAAAGATTTTTTTATATTTCTTTGAGAAATAAAAATGATTAGTTACTTCATTGTTGTTAACCATAAAATTTTATATTGACTAGATAATGCTACATTCCTGGAGTAGATTGAAGCCACAAGTCAGTTGAATAGCAAATCATAAAGAATAAAGCTCATGTGCTTTCATTTTGGGTCTGAGATTTCTTTTTAACGCTCTTTTCTAAAATAAGATGGAAACTGAATTGATCAATTGAATCTAATTCTTATAATTCCTGAAAATGGATACTTTTGAAATTATGTGCTCTCATAAATTTAAATTATTTAACCATGTTAAGCAACACATTTAAGAAAATGTGAGAAAGCAAATAATATGATTTATTTACTTGCATTCATACAACACTAAATACTTTACTCTGTTTCCTACTGCATAATGCAAATAGAAAAACTTTATCCAGTAGGAAGAAGAACAGATACAATGTGTAGATTGGTTCAACTGACAAATATCATATTTATTCATAATATGCTATTGATATCCAAAATCTTATTTTATAGATTTCCATTTGCTTATTAGAACATTCCTACTTTTAGAGATTTTAGTCCCTGGGGATTAAAAACAATAATTGTGACAGAAAAACTGTTTTATAATAAATATTAAACCCAATATCTTTAGCAAAATATCTGTGAAAAGAAACAGAATTAAAATTTGCAATAGCAGGTGGTGATTGTGGTGGTGAAAAATAAATTGCTATAGTAGGAAATAACATAGAAAATAAAAAATTTTCTTAGAAAATCAAATATGGGTAAATAAAGAAAATCAAAAGCAGACTGGTAAGGACACAAAATTATTTTAGAAATAAGCCTATATCTATACATGTATGCATATATTATTAAATTACATTAGATATATACTAATATAATTAAAAATCAAGGTCTCAGTGATAAATTTCTGAGGTATTAATTTACGAGTAATATAAAATGGTGAGAATTCTTATAAACATAGAAATTTGTGACTGAGGATGAAAGTGCTATAGGTAGAAAGTTTACTTTGCACACAGTCAACCCAAGTTCAATCCATGGCATTTGATATGGTTTCTGCCAGGAGTAAGCCCTAAGTAGCTTTACCCCTGACCTTCCTCCACACACACAAAAAAACACGTCATAAATTTGACCATGCTTTTTTTAAACAGATCTACCAGGCATGTCTCCCAAGAGACAAAATACAGGAAGTTAAGATAGGAGTAGGATGAATTACATACTTAATTTAAGTGAACTGTTAGTAACCTATCTACAACTGAGGTGAGTTGGCTAAGATAAACAAATGGAATTACATTAAACTCAGAAGCTTCTGTACTTCAAAGAAAACAATGACTAGGATACAAACACTATCCATGGATGAGAATTGGAGATACTATTTACTCAATACCCATCAGATAAGAGGTTAATATCTAATATATATAAGGCTCTAATAGGATTAAGCAAAAAGAAAAATCTAACCCTATACAAAATTGAGAAGAAATGAGCAGACATATCCTATAAGTAGAAAAACAGATTGCCAAAAGGCACATGAAATAAATGCTCCACTTTACTAATAATATCAGGATGATGCAAATCAAAGCAATGAGATATCTTATACAACAAAGAATGGAACACATCACAAAGAACATCAATCAGTGCTGGGTGGATTAGTAGAGAAGACTCCCATTTATTACTGTTGGGAACATAGACTCATCTAACCTTTTGAATACAATACAGATATTCCTCAAAAAACTAAAAATTGTGTATTAGGAGCAGTGGTGCAATCTGTAAGGCTTGCAAGCGTTAGACTAGGACAGACCACAGTTTGATCCTCCAGCATCTCGTATGGTCCCCCAAACCAGGATGAATTTAAGAGTGCATATCCAGGAGTAATTCCTGAACATCAGTGGGTGTGGTCCAAAAACAAACAAAAAACAACTAGAAATTGGGTGTTCATGTGATCCAGCAATACTACACTCCTAGGGATATAACTTAGGAACCCAAAATCACCATGTAGAAAAGCCCTCTTCATTTCTATAGTCATTGCAACAATATTCACAATAGCCAGAATCTGGAAACAATACAAGTGAACAAGAATAAATAAGTGGATAAACATTGGTATATCCATACATGAAATATTATGCAACTGTTAGGAAAAATGAAGTCATGAAATATACTATTTATGGATGAATATGGAATATATTATGGTGAGTGAAATGAGTGAGAGGGAGAGGAATAGACTGAATAATCTCACTCATTGTGGGATATAAAAGAATGATAGTATCGTAATAATATTCATAGCAATAGAAATAACTGTAAGTAGGACCAGTCCTACTTACCAGTCTATGGTTGGAAGCTTGCCACAAAAAGTGGTTGATGAAGTTATAGAAGGAACTGTTTATTATGACATTGACATTTGGAACTGATCACTCTGGACAAGAAGTGGATGATGAAAGGGGATAAAGTGATATATATGCATGGTATCCTTTTATTCACAATAATGCAAACTACAATGTCAAAAAGAGAAATAAAGAGAGAGAAAAGTAAAAATATACCTCAGATGCAGGCATAGAGGGGAAGGAAAACTGGGTACATTGGTGGTGGGAAACGTGCACTGGTAAAGAGTGATGTATATTGCATGAGTTAAACTCATTCGTGAACAATTTTGTAACAATAGTGCTTGAATAAAGTATTTATTAAAAAAGAAAAGAACATTTAAAATTTTTATTCTAAGACCTAATTAATATATTGTGTGAGACCCAAATTAGATCCTGGAAAATAAAGATCTTCCAAACTCTTTTGGTACCGTCTTATTAGCCTCAAACTATCATCAGTGTATTTGAGGCTTAAAATTCAGAGATACGTGTTTTAGGTTAAGAAATATACTATGACAATACACAAAACCAGTTTTGAGTGTATTTTGTTAAGAATAAAAATCTAAGTGTATTATTGAGAAATTGATAACATTATGTTAAAAGAAATGAGGAATTGCAGTCTCTAGATCAACTGCAAAACATAGTAGATAGGGTCATTGCTGGAACTTATCAAGGCTAAAATGAGAAGATGGAAAATAAGTAAAAAAATTAGCATATCCTGATGGCAGAGAACTGAGATGACCTGCCCTGCCCACGAATGGTGGAGCCTGATCTCTATCATGCACGTTTTGAACTGCCATTTTGAACTGGCTATGCTGTAGCCGTGAACCACCCCACCCTAAAGAGTACTTGATGCTCAGCAACAGAGATGAGCTGACCTTCCCATGAGGAAGGAGCTATGCTATCTCTCCAGTCCCTAATGTATTAATTTTTATAGACTGGGAGGACATATGACCCATGATGCATGATAAGACAGTAATGCATATTTCTCCTCATTAACCTCTGTATATCTTCTGTACTACATGACCCACAAATGATGTTATAAATATCCAAATGGCCCGCACAGAAAATAGGCTCCCCAATCCTGTTGTAAATAAAATTCTCCCCTGAAGAAAAAAAAAAGAAACCCTCAAGGCCGGAAGGCAGTGGTGGGATATAGTGACAAAACTCAACAAAATGAATGCTTCTAGAATACTTCATAAAGCAGACTTACATTCAGGTTTAAGGGAAGCATACATAGATAGCTTCATGGACAAAAAACAATTCAGAAACTTTAAAGACTCAAAACCAGCCTTAACAGACCAATTGAAAGTTCTAATTTAAGACAAGACAGGTCAAGAAACATATTAATTCCTACACAAAGATAGCACTATATCCCATAACAATAATCTCTCTCAATATCAGTGGATTAAATGTACCAGTTAAGAGACAAAGAATAGAAAAATAGATCAAAAATCTGATTCCAAAATTCTTCTTCCTACAAGAAACATAGCTGAATAGTCAGAACAAACATAGACTCAAAATCAAAGTTTGGAGGACAGCCAAGCAAACAATTCCGTCATAAAAGCTGGAGTGGTCATATTAGTATCAGATGACACAAACTTAAGACTAAAAACAGTTATAAGTAACAAAGATGTACATTTAATACTAATCAAGGGACATATACATGAGGAAGAAATCACATTCTCAAACATACACACATCCATTGAGGGAGCAGCAAAATATTTAATACAATTGTCGACAAATCTGAAATAAAATATCATTATCAACACAATGATAGTGGGGGACTTCAACACTGCCCTGTGAACCCTTAATAGGTCAAATAGACTGAAAACCAACAATATACTAACTCTAAAAGGAGAAGTGGATACAATCAAGAGGATTGAAAATGTAGAAACTACTTTCTCAGATTTAGATTGCAATGCACTGAAATTAGAAGTGAACTACAGGGGTCAGAGAAATAGCACAGTGGTAAGACATTTGCCTTGTATGCGGCTGACCTGAGAAGGACCTGGTTCAATTTCTGGCATTCCATATGTTCCCCACCCTGCCAGGGTTGATTTCTGAGTGCAGAGCCAGGAGTGATCCCTGAGCACCGCTGGATGTGGCCGCCAAACAAACAATCAATAAATAAAGTTTATTTAAAAAAAAAGATGTGAACTAAAAAAGATACAAAGAAAAAACTTTAACACCTGAAAACTGAACACAATTGAACAATAAGTGAATCAGAGATTAAATTGTAGAGGAAATCAAAAAATTCCTGGAAACAAATGTGAACAAAGACACAAATTTGTGGGGCATGGCAAAAACTGTATTAAAAGAAAAATTTATATCTTTACTACCACAAATTGGGAAGGAAGAAGGGGCCTGATAAATAAATTGATGACCCAACTTATAAAATTAATAAATGAACAATAAAATAAACAAAAAAATAAGTAGGGAGCCGGAGCGGTGGTGCGGAGAGATAAGGTGTCTGTCTTGCAGCGCTAGCCTAGGACAGACCATGGGTCAATCTCCTGGTGACTCATATGGCCCCCCAAGCCAGGAGTGATTTCTGAGTGCATAGCCAGGAATAACCCCTAGCTTCACTGGGTGTGCCCCCCCCCAAAATAAATAAATAAGTAAGCAGAAGGAAAAACAAAGCTTAGAGCAGACATTAATGAAGTGGAAATACAAAGAACAATTAAAAAATCAATAAAAGCAAATCTTGGTTCTTTGGAAAAAATCAACAAGATGGATAAACCACTAAGAAACTCACAAAGAATGGGGGAGAGAGAAATATACATGAATTAGAAATAAAAAACAGGAGATCATTACAGATACTACAAAGATTCAAAGGGTAATCAGAGACTACTTTGAGTTACTCTATGCCACAAAACAAGAGAACCTGGAGAAATGAATAGATCTTGGATTCATAATCTCCCATGTTTGCGCCAGGATAATGGAACATATTTATACAGATACCTCACTATTGAGCAAATTTAAATGGTAATCTTTGGTAGTCTCCTAAAAACAAAAGTTCATGCCAGATGGATTCACTTACAAATTCTTTCAAACCTTTCAAGAGGACTTACTACCAACCTTTTCATGCTCTTTCAGGAAATTTAAGAAACAGAAACACTACTAAATAGTTTTTATGAAGCTAAGATCACCCTAAAACCAAAAGAAGACAAAAATGCTGCAAAAAAGAAAACTACAGACTATATCCCTAATGAGTATAGATGCAAAGATCCTCAAAAATATCCTAGCAAATATGATCCAATGCCTCATCAACAATGACAAACACCATGGCCAAGTTGGTTTCATTAGAGATGCAAGTATGGTTTAACATCTTTAAATCAACCAACACAGTACATAAACATAATTCACCATATCAACAAAGAAATTAAAAATTACATGATCATATCAATAATTGCAGAGAAAGCATTTTGATAATGTCAAACATCAATTCATGATAAAAACTTTCATCAAGATGCGAATGGAAGAACTTTTCTCAATACATTAAGGCCATCTACCACAAGCCATGGCAAATATTACACTAAATGTAGATAAAATAAAAGCTTTACCTCTAAAATCTGGTACTAGGCCAGCCTGCACCCTCTCTCCCACTCCTATTTAACATAGTACTGGAAGCACTTGCCATAGTGATTAGGCAAATATATACATATATATATATATATATATATATATATATATATATATATACTTATGTTTGCAGATGACTTGATACTATATTTAGAAAACCCTAAAGACTCTACTAAAAAGCTTCTAGAAGCAATAGATTTATATAGCAAAGTGGCAGGCTACAAAATTAACACACAAAATCAATGGTTTACTATACACAAATAATTGTTGAGAAGAAATGGACATTAATAAAAAGCAATCCCATTTGCAATAGGGCCACAGAAACTCAAATACCTTGGAGTAAACTTAAAGAGGTGAAGGACTTAAAAAGGGAAAAATACAAAAAAAAAAACTGCTTCAACAGTAAAAGATGACCCAAGAAAATGAAGATGCATACCATGTTCATAGATTGGAAGAATTAACATAATTAAAATGGCAATATTCCCCAAAGCATTGTACATTTTAATGGAATTCCTCTAAGGATACCCATGACATTCTTCAAAGAAGTGAATCAAATACTCCTGAAATTCATTTGGAACAATAACACCCACAAATAGCTAAAACAACCCTTAGGAAAAAGATGGGAAGCATCACTTTCCCAAACTTTAAATTGTACTACAAGGCAATAGTCATTAAAACAGCATGGTATTGGAATAAAGAAAAACCTTTATATCAATAGAATAAACTTGAGTATTCAGGGAATACTCCCAGACATGAAGTCAATTTTAGATAAATGGGCAAGAAATGCAAAATGTAGCAAGAAAGGTGTCTTCAATAAGTGGCATTGAAACACCTGGTCAGCCTCAAGCAAAAAAGCAATCTCAGACCTCCATCTAACGCTATTGTCAATGGTCAAGTCGAAATGGATTACAGATCTTGATATCAGACCTGAAATCATAAGGTATATAGAAGAACACATAGGTAAAATACTCTTCAGATCTTGATATCAGACCTGAAATCATAAGGTATATAGAAGAACACATAGGTAAAATACTCCATGATATTGAAACTAAAGGCATCTTCAATGAGGAAACAAACAGCACTGACCAAACAAGTGGAAACAGAGATAAACATATGGGACTTCATTAAACTGAGAAGCTTCTGCACCACAAAGGAAACAGTAACTAGGATATGAAGGTCACCCATAGAATGGGAGAAACTATTCACCCAATACCCATCAGATCAGTGGCTAACATCTAAGATATATAAGGTACTGACAGTACTTAACATCATAAAAAAAACTTGTAAACTCATCAAAAAATTGGGAGAATAAATGAACAAACACTTCCTCAAAGAAGAAATATAGATGCCAAAGAGAAACTAAAAAGATGTTCCACATCACTATTCATCAGGTAAATGCAAATCAAAACAATGAGGTACCATCTCATGCCACAGATACTGGCACACATCACAAAGAACAAGATCAGTCAGTGATGGCCTGGATATGGGGAGAAAGGAACTCTCTATCACTGCTGGTGAGAATGCCATTTAGTCCAGCCTTTATGTAAAACAATATGGAGATTTTTTTCAAGAAACTGGAAATTGAGAAACCAGATTCCTGACAACAGATGAGTGGCTAAAGAAACAGTGATACATAGACACAATGGAATATTATTCAGTTGAAGGGCAAATGAAGGTCATGAAGTTTTCATATACATGCAAACTATTAAGCTGTTTGAAAAGAGTCAGAAGGAGAGAAATAAAACACAGAATAGTCTCACTCATCTGTGGGATTTAAAAATAATAAAAGATAATATGGTTATAGTACCCAGAGACAATGAGATGAGGTTTTGAATTAACCAGACCATGATATAAAGTTTACCACAAAGATTGGTGAGAACAGCAAGAGAAATAACTACACTAACAATTATCATGATAATGGTATTGAGTGAGAGAACTAAAATACCTGTCTCAAAGACAGACAAAGGGTGGGAGAGAAGGAAGTTTGAGGGTATTGGTAGTTGGAAGGCTGCACTGGTGAAGGGGGTATACTGAATTGACTGAAAATCAATTACAAACATGTTTGTAATCATGATGCTTAAATAAATATTTTAATTTTTAAAAAGAACATATATTTGCAGATTCATGCTTTAATTAAATTATTATATTTACTAATATTGAAATATTTTAATGACTTATCATTGCTGTTAGGTACTTACTAATCATTTCTGATGTTGCCAAACACAGTAGGTTATGGAGAAAGAAATATGCCAGAAAACAGAGTTATATGCATAACAACTTAGAAAAATTTGATGAGTGAGAAATATATATAAGCACACACACGCTCTATTATAATGTATCTATGTACTTCAAAATCTGACTCTAATCAAACAACAGAAAAATTTGAGCTACAAATTTAGTCACTCAGATTCCTAAATTGTTTTTATTTGTTTGGTTTTTGGGGGACCACACCCCGGTGTCTCTTGTGGTCCCCCCAAGCCAGGAGCAATTTCTAAGAGCATAACTATGAGTAATCCCTGAGCAATGCCGAGTGTGGCCAAAAAACAAAAAGAAGAAGAACCCTTCAACAGATGAATGGCTAAAGAAACTGTGGTACATATACACAATGGAATATTATGCAGCTGTCAGGAGAGATGAAGTCATGAAATTTTCTTATACATGGATGTACGTGGAATCTATTATGCTGAGTGAAATTAAATCAGAGAGAGAGAGAGAAAGACGCAGAATGGTCTCACTCATCTATGAGTTTTAAGAAAAATGAAAGACATTCTTGCAATAATAACTTTCAGACACAAAAGAGAAAAGAGCTGGAAGTTCCAGCTCACCTCAGGAAGCTCGCCACAAACAGGGATGAGTTTAGTTAGAGAAATAACTACGTTTTGAACTATCCTAATAAAGAGAATGTACAAGGGAAATAGAAAGTCTGTCTAGAGTACAGGTGGGGGTTGGGTGGGGAGGAGGGAGATTTGGGACATTGGTGATGGGAATGTTGTACTGGTGATGGGTGGTGTTCTTTACATGATTGAAACCCAAACCCAAACATGTATGTAATAAAGTTGTTTAAATAAAATAAAAAAGAAGAAGAAATATTAATTTTAAACTGCAACCATCATACCCAAATCATTATGTAGATTCATTGGTATGTAAACTTTAATTTTGAACCTTTCCTTCCTCTGCTGTCTAGTTCGCATAAAGCATATAGATTAATTAATTTCACTGTGGCCATGAAAGAGGTAAGATGGTCAGATAAATTTTTGACAATAAGGGGCCGGAGTGATAGTGCAGAGGTAGTGTGTTTTCCCTGCACACTGCTGACCTAGGATGGACCTGGGTTCGACCCCAAGTGCATAGCCAGGGTAACCTCTGAGCATCACCAGGTGTGCCCCCCCAATTAATTTTGACAATAAAAGTAATGGTTAAAATACCCTCCATAAATGTCCATTATTTGAGAATAATTAAAATAAACTCGGTTATTTCAAAAAACACCTTCGTATATACTGTATATTTCTCACATATTCTGATAAATTCTAAGACAATTTTACCATGTTGAAGGTACTTGGTAAACATAGAATTAAAGGGGTTGGAAAAAATTGAGAGGTTATTGTGACTTAGTTGAAATTTCTGTTCAAATGAATTTGATCACTAAAATGACAATTTATGCTGTCCCTGGTAGCAGAAAATTAGTAGCTAGAATAACTTAACATTTAATCATCATTTTTATTGCCATTTTGGAAAACAGATCATGAAATCAGAACAGCCAGCTAACGACACGTATTGAATATAACAGCATAAAAGAACCTAGCATTCCATAGTAAAAGAATATAGAAGCATCTGTTCATTATATCCAAGATATGTTTTACAGATGCTAATAATCTTTTGAAGATTTGAGACCCCTAAGCAAGTTGTGAGTGGCCTAATAGCCCACAAAAGGATGCTGTCACTATTTAAAAGAATCAATAAAACAGCTAGTAACATTGCTAAAATGCAACATGAGCTATAAAACCATTCATACAAAATCATCTAAATGACATACACAGCTAATACCATGATTGTAATGACTTCTTTTTGTTGTTGTTGCTGTTGTAGTTGAATTACCTGAGATGTTTCCTATCTATAAATTTCAGTGATTGGGGCCTAAATGATAACATAGCGAGTAGGGTGTTTGCCTTGCATGCGGCCAACCAAGGGTTGATTTCTGGCATCCCACATGATCCCCAGAGCCTTCCCATAAAGATTTCTAAGCTGAGAGCCAGGACTAACCGTCGAACACCGCTGAGTTTGGTCCAAAAATCATTAAGTCAATAAATAAATAAGTTTTAGAAATTTGCAAAATCATACTAATATGCATAACTAGTAAGGAAAATGTACTTTGTTTTACAAAGAACCTCAATGCCCTTATTGTTATGAAAACTACGTAACATATAGTGATTTGACATATCCCATAAAATGGATCATTACTAGTGAAAAAGTAGTCAAAAATAATGACATAAGATGTATAAAGAGAGTTCTATAAATAAAGAGAAAGGCAACAATAAAGAATTATCTTTTATAAAGCTGGCTCTCAACCCTTAGTGTGTTAACCAGAATAACTGGAATTAATCCAGAAGGGGGCAGCAAGGAGCTACTAATGGTTGAGGAAAGGAAAAAAAGAAGCAAGCACACTGCAGAGACCTTTACAGTGGAAAAGGTGGGGGCAGTATTTCCAGTGTAGTGGGGAGTGATACAGGTTAAGTAAGAGAGTAAACAGACTGGAGAAAAAGCCCAACACAGCTGAAGAGAACGAAGTGAAAAAGAGAGATGATTCCAGCAACTGAGGACAGAAATAGTCATGGTGGAACAGGCCAAAGCTGAACTCTGCAGCAGAGATAGAAACCAAGAGAAAAATAAACATTTAAAAAAAATATGGCTTCATGGAGGACATTTAGTGAGAAAAAGAAATATGTCCTAGTTTCTTATGTTCAGAGTTATGGGGTCACCTGTTGATAAATAAAGCTTCTAGGCTCACAATCAAAACTCATTCTTTGACATATGCTTTCTCTCTGTCAGTCTGCCTGTTTATC
Organism: Suncus etruscus; assembly: GCF_024139225.1. Classification (NCBI taxonomy): domain Eukaryota; kingdom Metazoa; phylum Chordata; class Mammalia; order Eulipotyphla; family Soricidae; genus Suncus; species Suncus etruscus. The sequence goes on from NC_064852.1 coordinate 44,265,412, forward strand.
TGTCTGTCTCTCAGCTATGTCTAAAAATGTGTGGTCTTATCACACATACTTCATTTACTTGTAACCAGGGACAGAATCTAAAGACACCAAACATTTCCTCTCATAACTAGAAACAAAGCATATAAGCTCTGCAATCTTAGTTTCAATCCGTGTTTTTCTTAAAACAAAATCACTAGCAACTAGCCAAGAACAAAAGATATAGTTAACTTATATAAATTATTTTAATAAAGTTAGCACATAATAAATAATAAACATTACTTTTTACTCTTTGGTATAATCTCTAACAAATCTGAGGAAAAAACAAAAACACAGTGTTTTTTTCATAGGGTTGATTAGAAGGTCTTTCGAACTCCTTTTGTTTCCTAGAGCATATTTTAAGTTATCATAAATGTTATCCAATTTGGTGATAATTTCCATTTCAAAATTTGACTTTTCTTTTAAATAGACCTAACATTCTCCTAAAGGGATCTTAATTGGGGGGGGGGTGCACACCCAGTGATGCTCAGGGGTTACTCCTGGCTATGCTCTCAGAAATTGCTCCTGGCTTGGGGAAATCGAAACGTGATTTGACTTAGGTTAGTGCGTGCAAGGCAAACACTCTACTGCCTGCACCAATGCTCAGGCCTGGAATCTTAAATATTTTATGTAAATGTTATCATTTAAAATGAAAAAGCACATTTTAAAGTAAATGCAGTACTGACAATTGAACAAATAGCTTCCTTCCCAGTTAGTATCAATTTATTTGAACCAGGATATGAGGAGACCTAGGAAAGTAGGTCCCTGAAATGTCTCTGATGCAATGGGTCAAATATGTCTGCATGTCAATAGGCAAAATATACCTAGGGGAATTCAATTTAATGTAGTACTATAGGATTCTTGGGAAAGAAATCATTAAACTGAATGCCATGAAGTCCATAGGCTATTGATTTTATGATGCTGACAAGGATATAAGGCTAGTTTGTAGAGTTAGCATGAGTGGAGGATAATGGTAATATAACACACTAGAGATAAAAAGCATTACCTCCTTTAGCTGAATAACACTTTATTTACAAATAAATACACATATCTTTTAAAAGCTCAAATAAGTATTCCTCTGTGAAAGTAAAGACTCTAGGTCAATTTAATATTGCCAACAGAACTACAACCATAATATGAGTACCTGAAGAAATAATTTGAGTTTACTCAAATTTGTGTCTTCAGAAGCAATAGATGACTTTATCATTTTGACAGGTAAATATACCCGAGGCCATTGAACAGAAGTAGGACAGTACCTTTCCAAATGAGTGCTTTCATCTAAAGAATTATTTTTCTAGATCCAAAATTCAACCTTGAACTCCAATGGCATTTGTTTTCTAAATAGGTACAGGAACTTCCTATTTTCTCATCATTGTTTGCATTAGCATTATAGATTTTTCCACACAGAACCATTGGATGTATAAGTCTCAACACATTATCACAGTTGTTTATCAGTCCATAGTAGGAAAAAGTCCTTCATGACATCAAATTTTGTAAAAAAATAAAAAATAAAAAAAAATACCTGCAACCCATCATTTTGATCTGTAGTTTTCCTAAAAAAAAAAAAATCCATTACTCCACAGATTTTCTAAGGAGGCTTTAAGGATTACAGTGTCAGTGTCATAGGTAATTAAGGGATATCAAAGACAATTGTGGTGTGAAAATAATGACATCTGTGAATCATTTAAGTACCTGTCAAGAAAAATTTCATATAGATCAAATACTATTTTCTAATTTTACAATCTAGGAAACTGTAAAATGCAGAACATAAATGTTTTCAGTTGTATCATATTCTTTCATGTAAATTTATGTTTAACAGGGCCAAAGCAATAGCGCAGAGGTAGGGCAGTTGCCTTGCAAGTGGCCAACCCAGGATGGACCTCGATTTGATCCCCAGTGTCCCATATGATCCTCCAAGCCAGGAGCGATTTTTGAGCGCATAGCCAGGAGTAATCTTTGAGCATCACTTGGTGCAGCCCAAAAATCAAAACCAAAACCAAAACAAACAAAAAAGCCCCAAAAGAATATTATTCAAATTACCATAATTACTATTTTAAAAATTCATTTTCCTTCAGATATGTCAGATACATAACAAAATATATATTATATTAAAATACAGTCTCGACCATGGATGGACATGGAAACTATTATGCTGCGTGAAATGAGTCAGAAGGAGAGAGATAGACAGGTTAGTCTCACTCATCTGTGGGATTTAAGAAAATAAACGATAGTATGGTAATAATACCCAGAGACAATAGAGATGAGAGCTAGAAAGACTGGCCCATGATATGAAGTATACCATAAAAAGAGGTGAGTGCAGTTAGAGAAATAATTACCCCAACAACTATCATGAGTGAGAGAAATAGAATGCCTGTCTCAAAGATAGGTGGGGGAGGAGGGAGATGGGGGCATTGGTGGAGGGGAAGGTTGCACTGGTAAAGAGTCTGTACTTTTATGTTTGTTATCATGTTACTTAAATAAATATTTTATAAAAAAAATAAAAATTAATAAAAAAATGTTAAAAATAAAATAAAATCTCAAAACTATTATAATGTCCAGAACTGAGAATAGGTGCTAAGAAGGACTTACTTTAAAGACATATTATTTATGAATCTCCTATCATGGAGGAGGCCATTTGGTCACATTCCATTCACCTAACTCAGATACTTTGAAGTAAAAATCACCAGCATTCCACATATTGCACCCACCATTTATTTAGAAGTAATACATTGAAGCTTCTTTATCTTATTATCTCAGAAAATCTAATAACAGTGTTTTCTTTAGTTTTTAAAGAAGATTAAACATTTATTTTCCTGTAGCCATAATAGAAAACTTAAATGATATGGATACAAGGAATAAATAATCCATGTCACATGTGGTTACCTCTGGGAATAACCATCATATTAATTATATTAACCATTGTATTATAAATATATATCTTTACATCATTACATCAGTGATGTATCTTGTTACATCACAACTATATTTTTATTTTGTCAAAAATGTTTTCTTTATTTTAAACACCATGTTTTATAGAGTTGGTCACAATTCAGTTATTTCTGGCAGTCATTGTTCTAATACCAATTCCACTACTAACATTAGAATCCTTTCACCATTGTCCCAAGTTTACCAACTTCTTGCAAGCCTGCCTTTTGGCAGGTATGAATACTTAATATTGCTTGTTACAACTAAATGGTCATGGAATTATTAAAAAGTACTTCATTAATAGAAATTTCTGAATATTCATATCTTGCAATGGGGTCATTATGCCACTGTCTAAAGATTTACTAAGCTTTTTAATGTTCCAGTATTTTTGGTTAGCATCATACTGTATCACTATTAACTGCAGCAAAAATTCTATTGACCATAGCCAAAAGCAAAGCAAAGTAATGCATTATAATCTGAAAAGAAAAGGGTAATGGGGTCAAATAATTAACAAGAGGAAGTCAGTCGGATGACTATATGATGAACAACATTGCTATTGGCATATTTATAGGTGAAAAAATAGCTTTATAGTGTCTTTGCTCTATATGGGGATCCCTGCCTTCTGATGAAGAATTTCACTTTAATTCTCCTTTGACATAAAGGAGTCTGTGAAGCAGCTGCAGCTTTCTTTGAACACCTTTCAAATGCCAAACTGATCAAATAATATTATTTTAGATGTGATTTTCTTTATCAGCAAGCACTCCCAGTGTCTCTACCCCTGGCTTCTCAGGCCTTTTATTTTATTTTATTCACTTTTATTGGGGTTGGGGATTATGTTTATTTTGTCTCGTGTTTTCATGCCTCATCTAGTGCAGCTCAAGGTTTACTCCTGATCTGGTTACTTGTGGTAGAGGTTAGGGAAACATATGTAGTACAAGGGGTTGTACCTGAATCTGCAGCAGGCAAAGCAAGTGCCTTAGTCTCTTTACTCTCTCTGGCTCAGGATTTCTCTTTTTATCTTGATCAAAGAGTTCCCCATTTAAGATCTCAATATCAATATCTAATGGGCAATTGGTTATATCAATCTAAAAATCTACAAATATCTTCAAAACAGAAGAGTGAGCTAATGATTTCTACTCAGTAGGTTTTGCTTATTATCTAATTAAATAAATGATACTACTATTCAACCATTTGTGTTGGGAAACTGTGAGTTATTTTTACCTTATACTCCACTTTGTGCTGTCTTCTGCTATGACTAGCTACTTGAAAGTCTGGTTTTTCCCTGCATTATTACAACAGCCTCTTTACCTTTAAATATATGTATATACATATATATATATATATATCTTTATATATAATAAACAGGAACTTTATCTAGTAGATAAGATTTGGTAAAGATGAGTTCTTCTATTTTTTTAAATTTGAATAGATTCATCTTGCCTGGAAACTGAAAAGGAATTTACCTGGTCCTAAGACTTGAGTCTTGTTACTCTCTATACCATTTATTGGCCTTGGTGGTTTCCAAGGTATCTGGTGAACTTCTTTAAGGACCTGTGTGAAATAAGTATATCTAATTTTTCTCTTGCCATTTTCTTTTTTATTGGACAAAGACTCATCATCTAAAGTCTATGGTCCTGAACTTAAATACTATTTAGCATTCTTCTTTTGTTTAATTTAATTTTCCAGAAATACATTTATCCTGCTCACTTCTCCATATTTTATCATCAATGCTGAAAATAGATTCCAAGATGGAGAGTTGTAAACTGTTTATATTGAAAGTGCCTGGAGGGTGAACACCTGTAGGGAAATTCAGGCAAAGGATTGAGTAGAGTTTCTAGCTCTGTAGTGAGAAGGTACTTTTAGCACTTCTCTGCCTCGAGGCAAGGCAAAAAATGGCTTTTAATTATGTTCTTTCCATGCTAACAAGAGATTGGATGCCAATAAGGAGGCTTTCTTATGATAAAGGCATGCTCTTGGAACACTTGCAATATCTAAGGGAGGTGTCTCAATACAAAGGGAAATATGCAGAATTTACCTCTTAACTACATCAACTTACTATCTACTAATACTCTTAACCATTGAGGCCTTCAAAAAAAATGAGATTTTGTAGACATTCTCCAGATTCCAGGTGAGATGACTTCTGAGTGATATCATAGTTTTTTGTTTGTTTGTTTGTTTGTTTGTTTTGTTTTTTAGCTACCCTCTGAGCAATGCTCAGGGGTTACTCCAGGCTTCTCACTCAGGGTCATTCCTGACAGGGTTTCTTGTTTTTTGTGTTTTTGTGGGGTTTTTTTTGTTTGTTTGTTCTTTTTTTTTTTTTTTTTTTTTGGTTTTTGGGTCACACCCAGCAGCGCTCAGGGGTTCCTCTGGCTCTATGCTCAGAAATTGCTCCTGGCAGGCTCGGGGGACCAAATGGGACTTCAGGATTCCAACCACCATTCTTCTGCATGTGAGCCAAACGCCTTACCTCCATGCTATCTCTCCGGCCCCAGATATCATAGCTTTCTACCTAACTCTATAATGCTATCTTGTCACAGTGTAAATATTTGAGTATTTTTTGTCTATCTCTCTTGCTATAATGTAAGCTTTGAGGTCCAGAAATCTTGTTGTATTGATAAGAGGAAGATTTTTACCTCACATTCCTGAGCACAAAGCCAAATATAGAGCACAGGATTCAGATATACTGCTGAACAAATGACCATGTTATGTTCTTGACCCTAATCAATACACTATTTAGCCATCTAATAAAATAGTAGTTTTAATGTAAATGGATTGCACTCTATATTGATGCTATAAATGGAGTGCGAAAAGCATACTAAATACGTGCTGATATTTAAGTTTTAAAAAGTAGGGTTATATACACCTAAATCAATAGCAAAGATAACATAACTTTCTTTTTTAGGGGGGGGGTGTTTGGGCCACACCTGGTGACACTAAGGAGTTACTCCTGGCTATGCTTTCATTAATCGCTCCTGGATTGGGGGACCATATGGGACACTGGGGATCAAAATGAGGTCTGGCCTGGGTCAGCCGCATGCAAGGCAAGTGCCCTACCACTGCACTATCACTCTAGCCCCAACATAACTTTCATTTCTAATGTTTACTTGTGGGGCAAAACTGAATGATGCTTGATTTACACTATAGTCTGTAATAAACAACATTTAACGGTTGTGGTGATTGAAAAATATTCATAAAATCTTTGTTTTCCATAAAACACTTGGGAGCATCATGGGAAAATATCAGTTTTCCCACTATCACAGTGATGATTTCAACAGTGTCAAGAATGCTGTAAAAGTATGTCTATTATATCCAGTAATTTTAATACTCTCCTGTTCAAAGCCTGCACTAAAGGTTTAATTCTTTTTTGCTCCTAATAATGTATATGTGATCCTTCAAGGAATAAAACACCAAGATATAACCAGTCAAGAGGAAGAGCCTACTTTAGGAGCTTGATATTTCAGTGCTTTTAAATTCTCCCCAAAACACAGCGATATCACGAAGATAAAGCAACATTGTGCTATTATAAAGAAAATGTTGAAAGGTATATTTTGTGTGACAAATATAGTTTGGAGGTACACTGGATTTTAACAAAATGAACTTTTCATTTTAACAAAATGAATTTTACAGTGAATTGGCTGTAAGAATTCTCCTGAAATTCTGAGCTGCTTTGGATCATATGGCTAATGACATATATATATATATATATGTATGTATGTATATATATATATATATATAAAATCATCGCATACTAAGTGGGAAATGACAACTCCATTTCTTTTCTTTCAACTAACTATAAAAATCCAAGGAAAGACAGAGTGATTAAATGATGTTTAATGGAATTAAGTACTTAAGATGTTTCATGACATTATTAAATACTTGTTTTTCCAAGATAAAAAGAAACATTTGCAAGGTTTTAAATAATACTAATAAAATCAAGGTCTTGCTTCTGATTTTGTCATTAACTGTAATATGTAAACATTTTTCATCTCTTTAGTACCCATGTCTTATTGGTTAGGGAGATTGTAGAGGGGTTAAGTGCCATTCCTTCCATACAATTGACTCCTGTTAGATACCAACACTGCAAATAGTCTTCCTAGCATCATCAAGAGTGGTCAGGAGTGATTCCTAAGCTGATCTACAAAGTTGAGGGTAAGGCCTAAGGATTACTGAGTATAGCCCAACTCCCAATATCATCATCATCATCATGATCTTCAGCTTCTTTATAAAATTAGAGGACTAAGCTATATGACTTTTAACAGGTCTTTTCATATTATCTCAGGAGCGTTTGTGAAAGACTGAGACCTAGAGTCCAAATTATGAATTTAAATTGAGACATCCCTCTTCTCACTGTCTGGGCATGAATGAGTCATGGCACCACTAAGTCCTCATTTCTTCATTTTACCATTGTCAGAACATTCTTATTAATGTATTATATAAAACATAGTAATATAAGGAAATAATTGGAAGCAGAGCAATATTCATAGCAGGTAGGACATTCGTCAGGTAAGTAGCTGACCTGCGTCTTATATAGTTCCAAAGCACTGCCAGAGTCCCGAGTACAGAGCTAGAAGTAACTCCTGGGCATCCAAAATGTAGCAAAAAGCAAACAAAAAAATAAAAACTGTAAGCACTCTTTAACATACAATAACTTCTGTGTAATATGTTAATTAACTTATAATTGAGAAAGTCTATATATATTATCTTAGATTCCTTTCCACTGTAATTCATAATTTCATATCAGAACTTTATTTTTGCTACAAGATAAAAAGTCCACAAAATATATCTTGGTACTGTGCTTTCAAATTGTAAAAGATAATTTATCATATGCTGATTCTACTGAAACAGTGTCTAAGGAGTCATAGAGTCTTTGAAATGATCATAAAGTGTGGATCACACAATTAGTTTTTTTCACACCAATTAAAAAATTTACCTTGTTTGGTTTGACTTTTTTTTTTTTTTTTTTTTTGCTTTTGGGCCACATCTGGTGATGCTCAGGGGTTACTCCTATCTATGCACTCAGAAATAGCCCCTGGCTTGAGGGACCATATGGGATGCTGGGGTATCCAACAGCGGTTCGTCCTAGGTTAGCTCATGTAAGGCAAATGCCTTACCTCTTGTGCCACCACTCTGGCCCATGGTTTGACTTTTATAAAAATAAGTTCTATTTCAATGGGAACCATGGTCAATAAGTTGACCAATTTTTATTGGCAGCTTGATTGTTATATGTTGCATATGTGCTTATATGTTGTTTCACCTATTCTTCCCCTAAAAATTAATTATAGTAAAATACTAGCAGAGAATTTTAAAGTTTCTAGATTTATAGCCTTTAACTGTAATGCAAACAATTGCACATAAAATTGTAGTACTGGATATATGTAGAAACTAGAGAAGTCAATTGTTAACAGGGCTGCCAGAATGCAGTATGCTGCCTTCAGAAATTGTATGTTATTGCTCATGTTGTTGTTAAACTTTTTTGCTACTCCATTAAAATGTTATGTGTTATTCTTTAAAATCTTATTAGAAAAATGTGAATTCAAGGTTTATTTCCATACCATACCAGTAGGAAAAAAAAAGACAGTCGTTCTTTGCATTTAGTACTATTACTGAAAGAAACCCTTTAGAAACAATAGAATGTATTTTTCTAAACAAGAGTTATTTCCAACCTGGGACTTGCATGTTTGATAAAAAGAAAAACATACATAGATTCTCATTGAGCCAAGAACCAAGACCTAAATGTAAAGGACAGGAAAAGGAGCAAAAGGAACATTAGCAATGGATCAGAGCTCTAGAGAAAAATAAAAGTATCAAACTGGCTTTTAAAAGTGATTTCAAGTCTCTCCAAATAACAAATGTTTTTCAGGTGGCATGTAAAAACCTGTTGGATATAGAATGTATCCAAAGAGCCCTCTGGGCTGAAACAGATAAGTAGACCAGTTTCAACTCGTTCTTCCTACGAATATTTTTAAAAACATACCTTCAAAAATAATGACATATTTTAGCAAGTACTACCATTCACTTTTATGAAACTGTTGAGTTATTATAAAGTATGTATTATTTGAATTAATCATATGTTATTTTCAAAGTAAACAGTCTTGTTAATTTACATGAATTTCTGTTTTCCCTTGCAATCAACATAACCTGGATGCCTCCCAGAACTCCCTTGCAAACATTCTAATTCTTCTTCTAATTACCCTTACTATAGAATCAGTGTCTTAGCTAACTTGAGACAGAGAGAAGAAGCTACTATTATTCCAGTGGTTAGGTAATAAGGAACTATTTATGTTTGCTTCAAGATACTCCAACTTTTGTGAATACTAAACTTCAGCTAGGGCGTGGCTCATTTAAATTTTCATCTCCCTGGGAATTGGGAAATTATATAGTTTAAATTAAAACTATATAAACTAAATCATAATTATATAGAATCAGATAATATTAGGGACCGGAGAGATAGCGTGGAGGTAAGGCATTTGCCTTGCATGCAGAAGGACGGTGGTTCGAATCCTGACATCCCATATGGTCCCCTGAGCCTGCCAGAAGTGATTTCTGAGCATAGAGCCAGAAGTAACCCCTGAGTGCTGCCAGATGTGACCCAAAAACCAAAAAAAAATAAAATCAGATTATATTAAAATATTATCTGGAACACTGGTGCTCTGACTTATTTTCTATAGTATTTTTATTGTCATCACTCACCTATATCTTGTTATTTGTTACACAGTTTGATTAAGTTTTAGATCTAATTAGCAATTATATTTTTCCAGGTAAGGCTAGTATTCTGTGCCAAAGAAAATTGATATGTTAATTCAGATTATACAATTTATCTAATTGACAGAGCACTGACAGAACAGTTGTATTACATATTAATATCATGATAAAAATATCACTTGTTATTCAAAGCATCAACAGAAGATTACTAACAATTTCAAATAACTGTTGGTTTCAGGATTTAATCAAATGGACATAGGAATTGAATAAGCTGGTAACCATTGTGTTTATTAATATTGAGTAACTAGCTCAAAGAAAAACCAGAAATTCAGATACATATTAAAAAATAAGAGAACCAGAGAGATAGTACAGGGATAAAAACCATGCTTTTAATGTGGTTAACACTGGTTTGATCCTCATCACTACTTGGTCTATAAGCATCACATTATATCTGTTGCTACTCCTAGTGCAATAACCAGGATGTTGAAGATGTTAAATGTTCAGCAACAGTTGAATGGATAAAGAACGTTCTGGAATAGGAGCTAGAATGATAGTCAAGTGGGTAGGCTCTAGCCTGACTAGCTGCTGAACTGTGTTTGCTCCATATGGTCTTCTAATTCTTGCCAGGAGTGATCCCTGGAGGAAGTTTTCGGGGTGTTATACAAAGAAAAATAATACAGAGGAAGATGAACAAATACAGGATGGTCTCAATTACCTTGATATATAGAGTAACAAAAGGTGTGGATAATAGCAATCAATGGCAATCCTTAGAAAATGCAGACATGAGGTTACTAGGTTCAGAAGTGGGCATAGGGGAAAACAATAGTTATTTATAAATAAATAATAGTATAGTATGGAAAAGGAGATAATCATAGGCATCAAAACCAAATTTGGCAATAATGTAATTGTGTCAGTTTCACTGACATTTTACATTGTATTAATTTGCATTTCCCTGGTGACCAGTAATACAGAACATTTTTTCATATATCTGTTGACCATTATCTTGTCTTTGAGGAATATTTGTTTATCTTTTCTCCCCATTTTTGCATACAGTTGATTGTTTTTTATCTTTCTTGAAAATATTTCTCATCTGTTCTCCCCATTTTTATATACAGGTGATTTCATTTTCTTTCTTGAAAATATTTCTCCCTCTTTTTTTCTTTTTCCTCTTTTCTCATTGTTTTTTTTTTTACCTCCTCATATTTCCTAAATAAACTAATTTAAAAGATAAATAAACTTAGGGGCCCAAGCAGTGGCACAGCAGAAGGGCATTTGCCATGCACGCAGTTGAACTAGGATGGAACGCCGTTCAATCCCCCAGCGTCCCATATGGTCCCCCAAGCCAGGAACGATTTCTGAGCTCAGAGCCAGGAGTAACCCCTGATCATCACCAGGTGTCCCCCCTAAAAAAGAAAAGAAAGATAGATAAACTTAACTAACATAAAGAGAAGACCCATTTACATACTGTCTTGCTGGATTAGAGGCTGCCAACTCCAATCACTAACTGTCATATTTCACCACCATAAGAACTAAAGTACCACCTTTTTTTCATTCTGTCCTGGCACAGATATTTAGAAGTAGTCCAGGTTTGTATGATTATGTTGCTTTATCAAATACTAATATGAATTGCAACTATAAATTCCCTGATTAGCATTACACAACAACCAATGCCAGTTATTTGAAACTAGAAACCTAACTTTTCCTTCAGCATATGATTAACATTGGTGCCAAAGATAACCAGAGTGAATGTTCAGTGGGTAGGGCACTTGACTTGAATATGGCTAAGCCAAGTTCAATTTCTAGAATTCCAAATAGTCTTCTGAGCATCATCAGGAGTAAAGAGCCAGGACTAAGCTCTGGGCATTACCAGGTGTGTTCAAAAACAAACTGAAAATACAAATAAATAAGATTGGTGCCAGAGCTGGTGTTAGGCACTCTAGGCAATGAATATTCTGGCTACCCCTGGGAAAGTTTACCCTTGATACTGCTACCAGGCAACTGATTGAAAATATCTTGTTATTGCCCAACTTGCTTGAATTGGGAGCCAAAATTGAGGCAAGGCATTTCAACTATAAATTCCGGGTCGCTTCCAGACCTGTAAACATACAGTGCACACAAGTTCTCGTGGAACACTTTCTATACAGGAGCTATAGATAAACTCACCCTTTCTATAATATAAACAGGAGTTGGTGGGTGGAGGTCTTACAACACAATAAATATGAAAGCTGACCTAGGAAGATCTAAAAAGGTGATCACTGAAATGAGACCAGAGGTAGATAATTTCAAGAGAGAAATATATGAAAAAAAAACAGTATGATAAATGTCAAAATACAGTTCTTATAGCTAAAGAAATCAGGAGCTTAACTGAAAAAGTTGGGTGAGGGAAGCCTTAATAGCAGAGTGGAAGATAGATAAATTAGTGGAAATGATAAGAAATGACAAGAGAAAATAATTAAAAACAGTGAAGATAATATAACTGTCACTTGCTAGACAAACAAGAGCAATGACATTCACATTATAGAGATTTAAGAAGAAGAAATAGCTGGAGAGATAGCATGGAGGTAAGGCGTTTGCCTTTCATGCAGAAGGTCGGTGGTTTGAATCCCAGCATCCCATATGGTACCCTGTGCCTGCCAGGGGTGATTTCTGAGCATAGAGCCAAGAGTAATCCCTGAGCACTGCCCAGTGTGACTCCCCCAAAAAAGGAGAAGAAATAGAGGCTGTAGCAATAGCATAG